>NC_089219.1:180877335-181202891 GCF_963924675.1 Phocoena phocoena | reverse complement strand
AATTTTTTCTGCCTTCCTAGAGGGTTTTGCTAGAATTCAAAAATTCTATCTCCTCAAGAATATTTTTAAACTCCCCAATTTAATGTGATCTTTCCCTTCTACAAACTCACATAGAATTTTATGACGTTCTGCCAGAGCATGTGTTATGGTCCTTTTATTTTTTCCTACATAATAGGGTATAATTTCGTTTAAGGTGGAGAACATGTCTTACTCATTCTTATACCTTCTATAGTGTTTCACAGCATGAATGCTCAAAAAACACTAGTTAAGTAAATGAAGTAAAGGATATACTAAAGATGATTCATTGAGGCCCCTGGTTCAAAGTAGTTTATGATCCACAGTCTTCCTCTGCTCTTCCTCATCTGCTCCATTGAAATGATACCAAATAAATAAAAGTCATAAGCTTTTATCAGTGAAAAAGAAGAGATTTCAGTGAATTCCTAGAAGATGGAAAGTGAGTAAATAAACTTGATGAAACCTCCATCCCAGCATATGTTTAGAAGGTGATACAGCAGGACAAAATCCCAGCCCCCAGTGAGGCTCTGGGGTGCAAGATACCTAGAAAAAAAGAGGACACATTTTGATTGAATTTCTGTATACAGAAAAAGTTACCCCTGTTTCATCCACCACAGTACCATTTCTCTATAATTAAGTTTAGTCAGACATTTACCACTGGGAAAAATCAGATTTTTCCTAAATGAATTAGTCTGAATTATAAGCCAGCATATAGTTTGGGGTTGGGGTTCAACGCTCTTAATCTGGCATTTAGAGACCCCAGACTAGATAGTTTGAGCCCTTCTTGCTTAATATAAGATGTAACCTGTGTAATATGAATTAACAAATCATATTCACAGAGAAGGGAATCTATTTAATATCCCTATATATTATACTCAGAACTTTGAAATATGGCTCCTGACATTTGCTGACAGCCAGCATGCAGGTTGAAATGAAGGGAACAAATCCAGCTAGAAGAGAACAATATCTGTATTCACACTGGAATTGTTTTGGTATAATAGGGCTGTTGGGTCTTCTACTCACTAGCAAACAATTTTTTCTAAGGTCAAAAAACTATAACATTTGAAAGGAGAGTCAAATGTTTGGAAGGAAGGAGAGTCACAGTAAATGAGAACAAAAATACATTAAAAAGAAATTCAAATGTATTTTTGAACAGTAGAGAAATATAAATAATAGTTCACAAGAATACTGAAGGATTATGAAAGGGTGATGATGATTGTTCAAAGGAATAAAATGCTGAGGAATTTTTTTATTTGTAGAGTTGAGAATTTTCAGAATATTTAACTTAAATTTGTTGATTATGATTCTGGAGTATATGGTTTTCTCTTCAATAATAATGGGAAAAGCCATAATACATAAATACACAAATCCAGAATAGCTAAAAATAATTGTAATTATTACTCCCAGGAAGATACGAAAAGGAGTTATAGTAGAGAAATAGAAAGTAAAGACCTTTTGAAATTAACAGAGTGATTATAAAAACCTTGAAAGATAACATCGTAGAAATCTTGAGGATTTCAGATTTAAAAAAAGAGATAGAATATGTAGGAAAAATAATTCACAGTACACAAGATCAGTCTTAAAGAGGTAATATCTGATTTGGTGGGAATTCCAGAAAGGATGGAGAGAATAGAATGCAAGAAATTATAACAGAAGAAGGGAGATTTAAATCTTTAAATAGACCGGGTTTCTTGCTTGTGAATGACAATGAATGAAAGAGAACCACACCTAGAGACATAACACTGCCAAATTATAAAGCAGTAATGATGAAGAAGAATTCTCTTAAAGTTGTAGAAAGGAAGAGCAATCTCAATATTGACTAGGATTCTTAACTTTAGGCAAGGATATTCATTGAGCTAGTCTGATTATAAAGAGGTATATGGAGGAATATAGATAACTCATAGAACAGGAAAGTTAACCTTTATTTAGGCTCAACATGCACGAACAGTTCCCACTACCCCACCTCACAGCTAACCCAATAAGGAACTTTGACCTCTGAACATCCTGGGAGCCAGCTACCTCTGCAGCCAAACATCTCAACAATATAGATGCTCCCTTGCCTGCCTGTTTCCTCATTTAGCTCACTTCCAAAATAAACTCTCGCATTTGTGTCCAATTGGTAGAACCTAGGTCACATGTCTGTACCATAGCTAAAACCTATGGTCAAGATAGGAAAAGCCAGACAAGTCTCAACAAGAGACTGGACTAGATTAAAAGCAACATATACAATGGGATGTGGCAAAGGAAGTTTCTGTTTTCTCTCCCAACTGGAAAAAAAAAAGGTGGTCATAAACTCCAAGAAAATGAAAAAGAAACTATAATAAATCAAATTAAAATGTGCCATAATACTGAACAATAGGTTGTCAGTAAGTAAGGAATTTTTTTTTTTTTGGTATTCTCTCTTGAATTGCTCAGGGAATACAGAGAAGTTTATATAATTATAGCATTCCACTGAACTCTTAAATGAACTATGTTGCAATAATCCTAATAATGTAATCACTGAACTCATGTTCTCTACTTTTTTTTTTCCAGCTTTATTATAATTGACATGTAACGTATAAGTTTGAGATGTACAACGGGTTCTCCACTTTTATCTGAAGCCATTGATTTATTTATAGCCAGGGAACAAAATACAGATATTTGCATTTTCAACAATGTAAAAAGGTGCAGGCAATGATATTTTAGAGAAAAGTAGGGAGGAGATGTAGAAGGGAGAGTAGCTAATATCCTCAGCCTACAAAATGGAAAATCAAGAGACCTGTATCTATAGTCACTGCTACTCTATACTTCCAGCCCTGTGGGGAATCTGTTGTGAGATAATTATTTTCTCTCACACCTCAGAGATGGTGGTCAATAGAAAATGCCTACAATGACATAGCAATAAAATTTGATAACACATTTTTATTGAGATACCTCAAAACTCTTCAAATGAAGCCCAGAATCTGGAAGCATTTTTTTTGGGTCAATTTAAGTTATGAATGAAGTCCCATGCTAAAAATAGCACTGAATAGAGTTAAAATATTGTTATGGTTTGGTCATTCATTCATTCATCCCACGATAACAATCACATGCATTCATACAGTGTAAGACACTGTGTTAGGAATTTGGGAAATACAAAAATGAAAATGTTCCATTCTGGTCACAAAAACTAATAAAACCACAAGGCAGAATACAATGTAAACATGGCTTATGTATGTTTGCAATGTATTATAAGTTTCCCCTAGTAGATTTATTTTATTAATGTAATTTCTTTTAGCTATGGTAAGATTAGTTTGCATACCTTGAGAATAAACCAAATGACAACATGGACAGCCAGTGAAGAAACTTGCCAGTTACACATAATTTTAAAAGAGCAAAAAACATACTCAAAATGATAAAATGTGAATAACAACAATAGGAGCTTATGAAACTCCTATATCCCTAAATATTAATATTTATAGAATACAACTTTCCCGAAGACTTCACTATGATGTTCTCAACTAAAGTGACAGATACAGCAGAGCAATGCAAATGTACAAGAGCACGGAGCACTTGACCATAAGCTAAGTGTATGGTACTTATTCATAAGCAAGCTGTGTTCTGAGAGAGAGAGGGGGAAGGTACCCCTTCGCTATGGATTTTTATTAATGCTAAAGGAGAACAGTTTAAAATCAGTGGGATACGACTTATTTAATAATGGAATTAAAGAGCTGAGAATTCATTGTCATTATGAGAGATGCATTTATTTTTCACCTGACAGTTTAAGAAGCAGGTGAAAAGTCTTCACAGAATTTTAGGATTTGTGTGTGTGATAATTAGGTGGCTTCTTGAGTTAAGTGAGCACTTCAGAAAACCACACTAGAATTTTTGAAGAACAAACTTTAAGGGTAGTGAGTTTGGGCCACTTTCATGTGCAATCAGCCTTTCAAATTTAACGGTGGAGCTTTATTTCATTTCTCTTTGAAATCTCTTTCAAAAGGGTGTTCACTGTTTATGTTCACTATTAAGAATGCTTGAAAGTTGTATAGCATTTCTCTCCTCTCCTCACTTTCACAGCAATTTTTCTTATCCTGAGACTGGCAAACAGCTTTCTGGTTCCATCTAGTGGCTGAAAATTGATTATCATCCTCTACATGGTTTTAATGTTAGGACTCAGGTTTTTATTTTGATGTCTGATACCATAAAAAGCTGGGGGAAAAAAAATCTTGAGTCTTATTACTTAATCTTGAGTTTTATTACCTCCTCTACTTGGAGTTCTTGACTACTTTTCTTTCTACTTGACTTGACTAGACTACTAGACTACTAGACTTGACTAGACTACTTGAAAAGTAGTCTACTTGACTACTTTTCTTTCTAGGTAAGACACACAATTTGTGTGTCAGATCGATCCCCAGACCAGCAGGAATAAATTTTCATCCAAAGTTCTGTGTTAGCTCTCTCTTTTGTAGCCTCACCTGTAGTGGAAGTTTCCGTCTACTCTAATATGCCCTTTCCATTCCATAAATTACAATTATGTTTTCAATGACACAGGCTACAATTTGTCAAAATCATTTCTTTTGCAGTGTTCACTGTAGATTCCTGACATTAATAGTAAAGGGAATTGGAATACCATTTAAATATTTTAATTTTTAAATAAAGTAAAAGCTTGGGACAATTGTGAATTAATGTAATTCATGTATGTTTTCAGAGAGGCTCCTGTAAAGAATATAAACAATTATCTGGAACCAAGCTGACATTAAATTGGTGAACTACTAGAGTATGGAATTAAATAAAATACGTTAATTTCAGTTATATTAAAACCTTTGGGTCACTTGTTTTACACTTTTTACATCTACTTTCAATCTAGTATAATGAGGTAATAGATTTTCTTATGTTTAAAATAAAACATCATAAGGAAATTTTATCTTATGTAACTCTGCAAGTATAAATTTAAATGACATCTTTTCCTAAGGCAAAGATTTCCTCCAGTTATATGTAAAGCCTTTTATTACATTTTGAAGAATGGATTTTATACCGAAGATACCTTGTGACAATATGTTCTTTATTCCCATTGATGTGAAAATAACTTAGTTTGGTAATAAAAATAAGTATATAAAAGCAACTAATTTGGCAATCTGTGTCAATTTTGGTGAATCTGAAACTAACCATTTTTTGTATATTTAAATGCCTTATTTAGGATTGAAGAGAACAAAATGTACTAGCAAAACTAAATCCAATAATTACGATGCAGAGGTGTTTAAAATGACAGATATAATATTGTAGAAGAGATGGATTTGCACTAATAATTTCATTGTACAATCTTGAAGGCAGTAATGCCTGCTTACACTTCTTGAGTTTACCTTTAGTTTGGTGGCATCTTTAAATACACAAAGAAAATATGAAAGTAAAATTCAAATTTTACCTTCTAAAAGTTATTAGTTTGAGTTTTACAAAAACATACATCTTCATAAAAATAGGGTATTGTCCATCAAATAAGGTTGTATGCTGTTTTTAAAAAAAATGCAAACCACATTACTGAGCAGGGTCATTCAGTACATTCCTGAAACAGGAACAGAGAGTGCAGTATAATAAGACTTCAAGGTATTGTATCTGGAACAGGAAATTCCAGTTAGATTCTTATTTTCTCCTTTTGGGAAAATTTGATGTGGGGGAATTTTTTTTTTTTTTTTTTTTTTTGCGGTACGCGGGCCTCTCACTGTTGTGGCCTCTCCCGTTGCGGAGCACAGGCTCCGGACGCGCAGGCTCAGCGGCCATGGCTCACGGGTCCAGCCGCTCCGCGGCATGTGGGATCTTCCTGGACCGGGACACGAACCCGTGTCCACTGCATCGGCAGGCAGACTCTCAACCACCGCGCCACCAGGGAAGCCCTGATGTAGGGAAATTTTGAAAACCAAAACCATGTCAGATTCTTTTACTACATTCAGAGGCCTGTATGAAGCACGTTTCTGCAAATTGCAGACCCAAGCACTTATTAGCTGACAGTCCTGTTCCAACTGGTTGGTCGTGTTGAAGCACAGGAGACTGTATAGGAGTTAATTTGCTCTCCGGCAATAAAAACCCGTTTGCCTTGAAAGTGTAATCGTGGGTTAACAAGGGATGTGCAACTTGCATTTGAAAGAAAAATAAAATCAGTTGTCAAATTTAATTTATGCACCATTGAAAAGTTAACTGGAGCAAATGATATTTCTAACTTGGGAACAATAAACAGGATAGAACGAACATACCTTTTCTTAAATTTTTATTTTATTTTTATTTATTTATTTATAAGTGAAAGCGGGTTTATTTAGAGACAGAATTCCATAGACAGTATGTGGTCCATCTCAGAGAGTGAAAGAGGCCCTGAAATATGGGGTGGTTGGTTCTTTATGGGCTGGCTAATTTCATAGGCTCATTAGTGGGAGAATTATTACAACTATTTTGGGGAAGGGGCAGAGATTTCCAGGAATTGGGTCACTGCCCACTGTTTGGCCTTTTATGGTCATGAGAGGGACTTTTCATGTTGTCCCAGGATTGGTGACCATAACCTAAAACCAAGGAGGAAAAAGAGTCAAGAATCCCATTTTCTAATCTCCCCACCTTTCTGTAGAAAGAGAAGATCAGAGAGGGAGCAGTAGTACAGCACAGTGTTTTTGCACCTACCCCCAGCCTCATGAAGTGAAGTCCAAAAAATGACCTAATACTCGTGGAGTATCTGCAGGAAGTGGGAACTAGCAATTCGTTCCCTCGTTGGACATCTGCATATGTAGTTTTCTGTGATTATTTGAACTTGAAGAAAAAAGAATTTGAGAAAGAGAGATGGCAGAACCTTCCCTCCCGTGCTTGGGTTTCCAGCAGCACAGCTGATGGCTTAAAAAGATTTGCACTCTCTCTCTGTGGTACCCCATCTAAGGGTTCTGCCTACAAGGTGAGGAAACCCAAGCAGCCATAGGGTGGATGGGATGTGTTGCTGGGAAGTAGGTGAGATAGAGTGAAAGACAGTTTCTTGCTTCCCAGTGATGGTGCCCAGAGGCCCACCCCTCATACCCCACAAAGTATGTTCACATGTCTCTACAAGACACCTTCACAGAGGCCATTGCTGACCAGTTAGAGTCACTTCTAAGCATCAGCATTCCAGGGAGAATTAGCCTGACCTGGGAAGATTGGAGTTTCAAATCAGATGGGATTGGGTTTTTTAATAACTGAACATGATTTGAAAGAAGTGGAATCTGCCCAAGACATTATTATTATAGGACAGGGATGGAGATTTGACAGAGCATGGCCGAAGGCTACAAGGTCATGAAGATTTTAACATGGAAGTTGTAATTTACTTCACCGGACATTTGTTTGTTTTCTCATAAACAATTCTCTATCACCTGTCCTTACACTTTCCTTTTTTTTTTCTCCCAAATATTTTTCTCACTAAGACTTTTGTTAAGGGTTTAAAATGCAGACAAGAGCAGGCACAAGCTTCTTTTCCTTCTAAGCTTCCCACTGACATTTTTCTAAGGCTCTCATGACTATGGTATTGGATGCATGGATTTCACAGCATTACCCTTTATTCAGGGCAAATAGAGATCTAAAGAGATTCAAGTACTGAGCATACACGTTCGTTCTGTACTTCCTTTACTTTCTTAGTAGAATATTTTCTTTTCATATTCCTCTTCTTCCTTCTTTCTTTTTCTACTAACACCTTTACAAACAGCTGGAGCTGCCATTATTTTGAAAATAAAGGTGTACCTAAACCTGTCTAGGAAGAATTTATTACTATTTAATTACCAGTCAATATGGTAGAGCAGCCTCGAAAGTGTATGAAATAGACTATGGGCTATCCTACTTTACAGGTTGGGGTTTACTTCGAGGTTAACAGGAATTAAATGCACAAGCCAACTATTTTCCCTAAATGTTCATTTGATTAGTGTAAACACATAGTAAGTCTTTTTAAAATGGCTTTTCACGGAGCTTTCCATTCTTTGCTTTTTTAGGCTTAATATCTTTCGTGTTGTTTACTGCTGCTGAGGTTAAGTTCATTTCATATCCATTTATGATTATGAAACTCAGTGAAGGTCCTCCTCGCATTCTAACAGCAAATTCATCATGGGGAAAGTAATTGGTGAGGCCTAAAACATGATTCTGGTGAAGGAGAAAGGAATTATATGATTAGAAAAGCAGAACATTTAGTAACTGAGCATGAAGAACATTGTTAGGTTATTCTTTGTTCACTTAACAAAACATTTATTAAGCAGTTACTCTGTGTCAGAACAGATGTCTTGCCTCAGAGATACAGTGGTAAACAGGACATGATCCCTTTCCTCATGGGGACTATTTCACAGGGAAGCAAGACATTAAGGATTAGTTAATACAATTTAGTGTTATAATATCATGAAGGAAGTACACCACTGCACAGCTGAGAGAGTAATGCCTGAGCTGTGGGTCCAGGAACAAGGAAGGCATAGGAGGAAGAAAGAACAGCATTGTGAGAAGACCAAGATAAGAGAGTTTCTTCTTCAGGGGAAATTAAAGACTGCTCATGGCTGGAGAGCTCAAGAGAAACGACACAGGAATGATATTTGAAATTTGGAAGACAGGCATGGCATAGGTCAGGAGGGCTTTGTAATGATGGTAAGAAAGTTCACCTTTTTCAAATGGAAGGAGGAAGCCCTTTAACTATTTTCAGCAGGAGAGTGACATGAAGTGATTTGAGATTTTGAAATTCACTCCTAATGTAGCACCAATCAACACAGGAAGCAAGGAAGCTAGGAGATGGGTTAGCACAGTTTTTAGGAGTGTAAGAGTGGATGGTGGAGAAATAGGTAAGTGCTACTTAAGAGCTACTTAAGTGGTAGAATTAAAGAATTCTCTTGTATAAAATATTTGGAAATATATTATTTATTTATATGATACATTTCCTCTCATTCAAAAATAATCTTGAATTAAGTCTCCCCAGATACATAAAGTGGGAAAAGACAAAAGAAAATTCAGGTAGAATGGTAAGTTGAAGACAAATCAGAAGTTTTTTATTTTGTTTTTGTTTTTTACAAAGCTACAGGCTATAAAATGCCTTGTATTATTAATAAGGGTAAAAGGAAAATTTGGCTCTCACATTCTAGTATCCTGAAGAAAAGAAATAGAACAGCTACACATTCACGCTAAATATTGGAGTTACTCAGAACTGAAGCTTCGGAGTAAGGGGCAATGTTTGTAGCCAGACTGCCTGGGTTGAATTCTTTGGTCTGTCCATGCTGGCAAGACCAAAGACTTGAAACCATTGAGCCTCAGTTTCTTTATCTGTGTGATGGGCATAATACTAGCATGCATCTCACAGATTGTCAGAAGAATTAAATGCTGTCATTAAACAAACATTTTTTGAACATTCACTGTACTCTAGAAGATGTTCTATTTACTGGAGATCCCACAGAGATCAGGATAGACAATGGACTGAGAAGTTCTGGTGCTTACATTCTGCTGCAGGATGAGTGAGAGATAGTGGAAGAAATAGACAAGTAATAAACATACAAATGAAGATTGTCAATATCACAAGGCTGTCAATTTCACCCAAATTTATTAATCATCCCAATAATCATATCAAAGGTATTCTTTTTGAAGTAAACCAGCTGATTTTAAGTTCGTATGGAAAAATGAAGAGACAAGAATAGCAAGAAAATTTTTGAAGGAGAATAATAACGAGAGGGATTATCCTGATATATTTTGAAACAATTTTATAGCTACAATAGTCGACATAGGTAGTGTTAGGTAATGGGTAGAGGCAAATCAATTTGACCGACTAGAAAGTTGAGATCGAGGCCCATAGGTAACAGGAATTTGGTGTTTGATAGGGGAGTTATTTCAAACCAGCGTGTGAAAAGATGGACTATTCAATAAATTGAATAACTGGGTAGCTTTCTGGAAAAAAATTGTTGATACATTCCTCATAGTAAGAGGGGAAAATATTACTTTCTGCCTAAATAAAATGCTAGTCTCAAAATATTGGTAAGCAGGGAGGCCTTGTATAGTGTAGCCTGTAATGCTGCCTTGAAAGGTAGCAGTGAAAAATATAACAACAAAAAGCTTAAAATCCTTACTACTAGCCCTGGTTTGTGTTTTCACTTTGGTGATGCATTTTATTTTTTATTTGTTAGAAAATATTTCAGATATTCAAAGGTATAAGAATATTATTATGAGCATCCATGAACCTAGCATTCCAAATTTAGAAAAAATAAACATTCCACATGTTTGTGAAGCCCACATATACTATCTCTGATTTATGTGTCTTCTTCCCTAGGACCTAGTTAACTAAATGAGCCACCTAGAGCTACTTAATCCTTTTAACATTTTGTATTTGAGATTTCCCCATGGTGCTTTATAAGCATTAGTACTTACATTTTCACTTTTATCTGTATGGATATTTATTCATTTAATTTTCATATTTCTGATGGCCATGGGCACTTAAGGTGTTTATTTTTATTTTTCTCTTCCATCAGCAAATACTTTCAGGTCCACTTGCAGAACACACCCAGGATCTCACCTGGTCCAAGCCATCATCTTCTTGCTAAATCATTGCAATAAACTCCTCACTGCTCATTGCTGCTGCTTCAGTCTATTCTCAGGACAATGACCAGAGGGATTTTTGCGAAGTATAAGTCAGAATCTTTTGCAAATTTTCCCTACAAAGGTCAAAGTAGTAAGATTTTAGAAATCCCTTCATGACCTGTCTCCCTGCCGGTTACTTCTCTGGCCTCATTTTCTCCTCCTTCTTCAACCTCAGCCAAACTGGCTTCCTTGCTTCTCCTCAGCCATACCAGGCATCCCCCTGCCTCAGGGAAGCACTTGCTGCTGCTTCTGCCAGAAACAGTCTTCTCCCCTGTGACTACCTCTCTCATCCATTTCAAGATTTTTACTTAAATGTCATTCTCTCAGCGAGGTCTTCCTCAGTCATACTATTTATACTCCAATCCACCCCTGAAAACGATTTCCCTCTCTGCTTTATTTTTCCCCCCACCACTTATCACTTCCAACACATAATTTGCTATATTGTCAGTTTTCCTCCACTAAAGGATTCAAGAAAGAAAGTATGTCTGCCCTTTTTGTCAACTGTCATCGCCTAGAAATCTAGAACTTTTCTTGCCGCATCCCAAGTGCTCAATAAATATTTCATGTAGGAATTAATAAGTGAGACTTGGACATACCCATTAGTAGTAGATGGAGTTGCTCATTTCCAACATTTCTCAGGTAATTAACATGACGTGAAAGAAAAAAGAATTATATATTTACAATTAGCTGAATTTAGAGATTCATTAAAGATGTTTGGTAAAAAGGTGCCAGTATAAAATAGCTTGGAACCAGCAAGTGATTTAAGGAAATTCATCAGAGCTGTCCTTGTCTGACCCCGTCCTTCTCTGTTTCCTTCCAAGTTACCATATTGTATTTCCATTTCAGCTGCTGGAATTAGATTTGTGATTCTCTTGAATAGCTTTTAGTGCCCTTATGTGACAATTATTTGACCCCATGAGGCCTTTTGGATGACAAACAAACCCTGATGAATTACTGGCACCTTCTCTTACATTTTCAGCCCTTTAAACGAATTCTATCTCTGCCAAGTACTATCTTGCCAAGTAGCAATATGTTACATACCAAAAATAGTTTTATTTCTGTTGGCCAAAGGAAGAGTTTTCTCCACCAAGAACAATCATTCTTAGGAAGTAGTAGTTAGGTGTAGCCATATATAGTCAATAGTCAAATGTGTTTTGTTTTATTTTCCTAGTTTAAAAAATATGTTAACATTACAGAAGAAAGGGTGAAGATTTTAAGAGCAATACTGTTCATATTGTGACTAGGAATGTTGAAAATGGCTCCCGAATTCAGCAATGAGGAAGATAGAACAGCAAAGTAATAATGGATGCGAACATTTACTGAAGATTCCTGTGTTCCCAACATCTGCTAAATGATTTACTTGATTCACTGCATTTTCTCCAACCCAGTGAGACTGATAATGTTTTTTACAGAAGTAAAGTATCACAGAGAAGTTAAATAACTCACCCAAGATTGCAGAGTTAGGGTTCACATCAGGCAGTCAGACTCCAAGGCTCAGACTCTTAACCCTTAAACATCCTTAAGAAGGAATGAAGTGCAAGTGAAACATACATGGAAAATATATGGTTTTTTAAAAATTTATTGACACTTTGAAAATGTTTATAAGTGTTTTATAATGTTTTCAGACAAAACTCAGAGTTTAAAATATGATAAGTATGACTTGTCTGCTTTAATCCATCCAGAAGCTACAGAGGTTATGATGAAATATTTTGATTTTTATAAATTCATCTCTTTTCTTCTAGGAGGTGCATTTGTTGTACTTACAGAGTTCATAAACTTTATTCACCAAAAGTAAATGGAATTTATTGTATAAAATGGGAAAAATCATTATTGTATATTCACAATAAATTTTGTCATAAGTTGAGTTTTTAATAAATTTCCAAACTCACTGAGCAGAATATTCTAGAATAAAAAAGAAACTGTACTTTCTGTGATAAACTTATCTTCTTTTAAAAAATACTTCTGGCAATCTCTTTTGGAGATCCTTACTTTTATCACAAAGAAGTATCTTTTCTTAACTGGTACACAATTGGAAGAAATCCATTGCTATGATATGGACAGAAATTAAGAGTATGTTTCCTATAAAATCAAACTGATAATTTGAGATGTATGTATTCATAATTTTAAAAACAAAGCAAAGTCAGTTACATACAGGAGCCAAGCAGGTATCATAAAGGGGATGAAGTGGGCTGTATTACTGAGACTATAAGGCAAGTATTACATATAGGTCGTGCATGACATGATATACATAAACAAAGACTAAAAATCAGATGCTATAGCTCACTGGTTCATGATCACAATAAATGCTTTTATTAACTGGATTGTGAAAACCTTCTACTTTTTAAAAATTTGCCATCTCTCAAGTTTCTATGTTGTGTTAGTTTTGAAATTTTTATAGCAACTCTTTGTAAATCATGTCATCATTTTGAGCACCACACAGATAACTTCTTTGAACTGTGCTTGTCCATTCTTACAGTTGGAAAACTCCAGATTATGTATGACAAGGACCGTTTTTTGAACCACATTCCCTGTTTGTCTCTCTCTGTGTGTATGTGTGTATGCTTTTGTTGCAGAGAAGGCCAGCAATCGCCAGAACAATGGCAGAAGATGTACGGCAGATGCTCTGGGAATGAAGTGTACCACATCGTTTTGGAAGAAAGTACATTTTTTGCTGAATATGAAGGAAAGAGCTTCACCTATGCTTCTTTCCATGCACACAAAAAGTATGTTTCTACTTCCAGAGTGGAATTAAAATATTAATCAGTCCTACCTTTAAACACAGTTTTCCATAATATAACCCATATTGGTGCTCATAAGTTGCAATTATTCTTGAATTTTTGACATAATTATTGAGACATTTGAATTCTGGCCTTTGGTATGGTCTCTACGAGTTAAGATTCTTGGGTGTATCATATAACTTAGTAAGAATATTGACTTTAGTGTCTTTTAATTTATCTTTAAAAATATTTTAATCCTGTAAAAATTCACATGAAAATGAATCTCCTTTATAAATCTAAATTTTAAAGTGGTGATTAAAAATTTAAACAAAGTAAAAATAACATTTATAAAAGCTAGACATTTTTTTAAAACTTGCTTTGTCCAGAAAAATAAGTTTAAAAATAAATGATAGTACCTTCCAATTCAAACATAGAACATTATTATTTTTGTTCTTTTTGAGAGAAATTCTTTACTTAAGAAATAAAAAGTATGTCTAACATGAAAATAATATCTTATTAGTATTATAAAATACTAATATAACATTTTTAAGATCTGTAATAATCTAGTATATTCCAGTAATCTAATATCTAAAGTATTCTACCTTAATTCCCAACAGGATTCTGTTTATATACTTTTTTTATATTTAAAAAATTTTTTTTTTTTTTTTGCGGTACGCGGGCCTCTCCCTGTTGCGGCCTCTCCCGTTGCGGAGCACAGGCTCCGGACGCGCAGGCTCAGCGGCCATGGCTCACGGGCCCAGCCGCTCCGCGGCATATGGGATCTTCCCAGACCGGGGCACGAACCCGCGTCCCCTGCATCGGCAGGCAGACTCTCAACCACTGCGCCACCAGGGAAGCCCTAAAAAATATTTTTAAGTTTGATTTATTTGTAACACTATAAGACATATTGAGATAAAAATATTCAGAAGGTTTTGTGTTTGGAACATAACCTGAAAAAGTATATAAGAAATTTTAAGCAACACCTGTTACATTTAGTGGTTATTATTTCTCCTAATTAAGTTGTGTACCTATTCAATTTTTTTCTAAATTTTTTTCTAAAATTCAAGACAGAACAAAAATAAATTTAGGGACCCTAATTCTTTCTCTTGTGACCTTGAGTAAGTTTCTTCCTTTCCCCTAAGCCAATGGCTGTCAAACTTTTTTGACCAAAGTAAGAAATACTGTTTTATCTTTTTTGACCAAATTAAGGTCATTTTATGGTAAGACCCAGTACACACACACAAAATTTACAATAAAACTCTTACCCTTACTAAATGATATGTACTCTGATATTTCTATTATCTTTTATTCCATTCTTTTTTATTAAAAAACATATATAGTCTTAATTAACTAAATTGATTTCACAACACACTAAGGACATAGTTGATTTTTTTTTTTTTCCTTTAAAAACAAGAGCCTTGAACTTTTAGGATCTTTTCAAGCTTTCAAATGTTCTTATTTGAGGTTTTAATTTTTCTCTGCCTTATAATAGTTTAATTATTTTCTTACATATGTGAACTTTAAAAAAAAACAACTAATTGCTGAATTTAACCCTTAAACTCTTTTATTTTTTTTTTTAAATTAAGGTTTGGTGTCTGCTTGATTGGTATTAGGAGGGAGGATAATAAAAACATTTTGCTGAATCCAGGTCCTCGATACATTATGAGTGCTACAGATATATGTTTCTATATTAATATTACCAAAGAAGAGAATTCAGCATTTAAAAACCACGACCATCAGAAAAAAAGCAATGTATCAAGGTCATTTTATCATGGACCATCTAGATTACCTGTACATAGCATAATTGCCAGCATGGGTAAGTATAAATACATTTGGAAATATCATTAGTCTCTTTCTTTGAAATGAATAATAAATATACTTTAATTTTTCTTAAAATTCCAAAGCCAAATTTAAAACATACTTGTGTGTATTACAAACTTGGTGTAGCTAAGTATACAGAACAAAATTTCTAATCTGTTAACTTGGTAAGGAATTAAGCTAATTCCATACTTCTAACGATGATTTCATATATCTGATTAGTATATAAGCACCTGACACTTCTATGTTTCTTTGTCAGTTCCCTATTCAGTTATCAGTAGTGGGTCTTTCAAATACTCTCCATTTTTCTCAAAACTCTCCTATCCATCTAATTCTCATCACTGAACTTGGCTTCTGTGACACAGAAATTAAAAAAAAAAAAAGATTCAGACAAATAAGAATTTCCTTTAAATTTTGCCACCAAACCACCTACACACCTATAAGCATTTAGTTTCTATCACAAGGAAAATGTGTTTCTTCTTTTAACTTCTAATATCTTAGTATAAATGTGCCTTCACTTATGCCATGGACCCTTCTCCATTTCCCCCTTAGGGACTTCAGTCTTTTATTCATCCTCATTACCTAAATTTTTTTTTTTTTTTTCAAAATCCCTGGTTCATTCTCTCCTATCTCCCTCTGTCTCTCTCTCTGACTTCACCTCTCTACACACACACACACACACACACACACACACACACACAAACACACACTTCTGGACCTCATGTTACAACATCATTTTCACAGATAAATTCCTCTAAAGAGCTGTCTGCGGTTGACAGCTTGAAATCTTATCGTTCCCTCACGTCTCTACCAGTTTAGTCTGAAATCTGCAAGCATTATATTACTGAAACTACTCTGGCAAGGCCACCACTCTCCTCTTTGTCACTAAATCCATTGGACATCTTCGCAGTGTGTGACGGTTCTTAAAACGCTCTAGTGCTTTCCCTCTGCATCCTGTACATTCATTTTCCCTAAATAGTCACATCTGATCTCAGAGATTCAACTGTTCTCCATAAATTGATGCTTCCCTTACCTAAATCATTACCTTAATCCTCTCTTCACAACAATATATTCAACTGTCCGTGGGTTATTTCTATCTGAGTGCCTACAGGAAAAACCGACGCGGCATATTCAAATTGAACTAATCTTTCCCCCCTCATTCAAAACCATTTCCACCTCCTTTTTTTTTTTTTTGCTAAAAACAAATGGGACATCATCATCCTCTGATTGGTAATGCCACAAGTCTGACTTTTACGATTCCTCTCCTCTTATACTTCATAATTCACTGAATTCTACTAAATCTGATCATTAAGTAGCCCCTAATGTCATTCATTTCTGTGTCCACTCTCAGTGCTATCAGTGTGGTCAGTCTGAACCTCCCTCATCCTTTCTCTCCACTGCAGCATCGTCCCCCCAATCTTTTCTGCACGCCTCCGGCCTTGCTGCCCTGCACTCTCCTCCACCTTGCAACCAGAGTAATAATGTTTACATAATGTTATAGTCATTCTCCTGCATTAATCTTTTTAATTGCTTCCTATGAGCCATTGGAAAAAAAGTCTAAATTTTATAACATGGCTTATAATTGGATGATCAAAACCTCTTTTTTACATGAGGCAATCCCAGTTTTCCCAGGGCAGTACCAGTTTATATACATTGTCCTGGTGTCATTATTAACAGAACTCTACTTTGACTCTCAGGAATATCTTAATTTAGAAGATAAATTACACAGTCACTTTACTTAAAGTTTTTTTTTTTAATGATTCTTTCTTATATTTTTAGTCCCACATTTTACCATCCCTTCAATTGCTTTCCTAAGTCCCAATCATACTAAATTTCTTTCAGTCTTCACTAATGGTTTTTCATCATCTCTTCAATTGCTCTCCTAAGCCCCAATCATATTAATTCATTTCAATCTTCCCTAATGGTTTTTCACCAGTGGACCTTAATGCTTTGTTTCCTCGGACGGGATCTACTCCTCAGCCCCTAACTTTGCCGGTGTAACTACTTCTAATCCTTTGCATCTCAGTCCCAATATCACCCCCTCTGAGGCATATTTCCTGGCCCTGCTTGGACTTTGTTAAGTAAATCTCATTGTCATTGATATAACATGATTATTTCTCTTCCATAGCAGTTCTATTCATTTCTTCCACATATTCAAGAATTACTTATTGAGTACCTAGTGTGTGCCAGGAACACTTATAAGTATTTGTGATTAGAGAACAAGCAGACAAAGATCCCTAGCTCTCAGAGCTAACATTCTATCATGGGGAAGACTTGCAATAAATAACACATATAAAAAAAAGTAAATTATTTAGTATGTTAGAAGTTGATGAGTAATAAGATAAAAGAGAGAAGAAAACAGAGCTAGTAAAAGTGCGTATGAATTTTGGGAGAACTGGATTTTTGAGTGGATTGTAGACCTCATGGAAAAGGTGACATTTGAGAAAATACTTGAAGAAAATGAGGGAATTATCCCTGTGATTGTCTGAAAGAAGAACATTCCTTCAGGGATAATAGCCAGTACAAAGACCCTAAAGTAGGAGTAGGAGCCTGACTGTGCTCCAGGAACAGTAAAGAGGCCCTCGTATACAATGGAATATTACTCAGCCATAAAATGGAACAAAATTGAGTCATTTGTAGAGACGTGGATGGACCTAGAGAGTGTCATACAGAGTGAAGTAAGTCAGAAAGAGAAAAACAGATATCGTATATTATCGCATACATGTGGAATCTAGAAAAATGATGCAGATGATCTTATTTGCAAAGCAGAAACAGAGACACAGACATAGAGAACAAACGTATGGATACCAAGGGGGAAGGGGGGGTGGGAAGAATTGGGAGATTGGGATTGACATATATACACTATTGATACTATGTATAAAACAGATAACTAATGAGAACCTACTGTATAGCACAGGAAACTCTATTCAGTGCTCTGTGGTGACCTAAGTAGGAAGGAAGTCTAAAAAATAGGAGATATATGTATACATACAGCTGATTCACTTTGCTGTACAGCAGAAACTAACACAACATTGTAAAGCAACTATACACCAATAAAAATTAATTTAAAAACGTAAAAGAGGCCTTTGTGACTCAAACATGATGATTTGATGGTAAGAGTACAGGAGATGAGAGGGAAAAGGTAAAAAGAGGTCAGATCATGTTGGGCTTTTTAAGTCAACGTAAGAGTTGTAGCTTCTACTCTGAGTGAAGTGGGAGTCACGATAAAGTTCTAAGCAGAGGAACAGCGTGATCTCACCTGTGCTGAACTCCGTTTTAACACAATCACTCTGGCTGCTGTTGAGAATAGATGCTTTAGGTCAAGGATCCAGTGTATTTTCAAGTGGCATTGGTAAAAAAGAAAAAAAAATTCTGTGTATACTGTGAAGGTAGAGGAACCAGGATTTGCTGCTGAATGGGAAGTGAACTGTAAGAAAAAGAGAAGTGTAAAGAACTCAAGGTTTTTCATATAAGCAGCAGGAAAAAGGGAATGGCCATCAATGAGGGTGGGGGAGTAAAGGTTTAGGGGGAGCCAGGGTAGATACAGAGTTCAGTTTGGGACACAGTGAATTTCAAATACCTGTTAGACATTGAGAGGAAGATGTCAAACAAGAGATTAGGGGCTTCCCTGGTGGTGCAGTGGTTGAGAGTCTGCCTGCCGATGCAGGGGACACGGGTTCATGCCCCGGTCCGGAAAGATCCCACATGCCGCGGAGTGGCTGGGCCCGTGAGCCATGGCCGCTGAGCCTGTGGGTCCGGAGCCTGTGCTTCACAACAGGAGAGGCCACAGCAGTGAGAGGCCCATGTACTGCAAAAAAAAAAAAGAGAGATAGGAGTCTAGAGTTCAGGAGAGAGGTGTATGCTGAAAAAGTAAATTTTGGATTCCTGAGCGTATGTATTATATTTAAAGCCATGAGACTGAACAAGATCATTGAGAAAATGATTGTGGGCAGAAAAGGGATAAAGACAAAGGACCAAATCCTACAGCACGTCAATATTAATATCAGGATGAGAAGAAGAAACCAACAAAGGAGACAAAGAAGGAGCTACTACAAGGTAGCAGGGAAACCAGATGAGTGTCCTGTCCTGGGACCCAAATGAATCAAGTGTATGCAGAGGGTGGAGTCACCAGCCATGTCTGATGCTGCTGGTAGGTCAAATAACATGAGAACTGAGAACTGGCCATTGAATTTAGCAAAACAGTGTTCTTTGCCTTGATAGCAGCCCTTTCAATGACGTGGTAGTGGAGAATGCCAGGTCAGAGGGGTTTATGACAGAATGGCAGAAGACAATGTAGAGAAACTAGGTCTAGACGACTCTGAAAAAGTTGTGCTGAAAGAGAGTGCAAGGAAAACACTTGGTGGCAATGGTAGATGTGCAAGAAAGTGAGAAGGGCAAGTTAATCAGGAGTGTAGGTAAGAGAATGAGTACAGCGATGGACCATGGAACTTAGGTAAGGAAGTAAAAAGACATCTGTTGGTTGAAGGAGACTGAAAAGCTAGTGAATTTAATAGATTATAGTTCCAGTGGGAATCAAAAAGGAGGGAGCTGGCAAGAGAAGAGGTGACCATAAGTATCAAAGAATGAGACGCCAGAAATAGAGCTGATGTGTAATCAATAGTAATTATAAAATCTAGGGTATGACCGTGAAAGTGAATGGCTAAGGAATGATGGGAGAAAAGGCCATTAGTGGAGTATAGTCTATAAAAAAAACATGGAATCACTATGTGTACACCTGAAACTAATATAAAACTAATATAATGTTGTTAGCAGTACTTCAATAAAAAACAACAACAACACTACGTGGGATGACAGACACAGGACTGAACAAATAATATAGTGAAAGATACTGGGTACAGAGCTGGGGTATTATAGGTGATGAAAGGAAAATGGTCTGAAAGAGGCAGTGAGAACATTGAGGGTATCTCCCCACTTCCAAAACACAGACATCTCTTTAGGTGTTGCAGCCTTCAGAACTGCAGGGAAAGATGTCGGAGAAGAGCCAGGTTTTGTTAGGGGAAGGAAGGATTCAAAGAAGAGCTTGTTTCTGTAACTGTGACTGCTTTCTAAAATTGTGTCTTCCCTCTGCTAAATTCTGACTTTCTCTTGGTCATATCCCCCAAGCCCAGCTTGGTGCCAGATATCAGTGTTGACAGAATTGTCAGGGAGAGACCACATTTCCTGTGTTGGTCAGGAAGATGGTGAAGATGTAACTGGAGGTGATGTGGAGACATATTTGGGAGGGGGTGGAATTCAGAGAACATGTTTCCTTAGGAAGCAGGTGGGGACTTATCCCCACCGCAAGAGTAGGGCTTAGTTTTACATAAATGGAGGTATGTCTGTTTCATTCCAAACGTAAATGAGGGGGAAAAAAAATGTCTGGTGAAACTCTCATGTTCATTTGCTTGAAGAAGTTGAAGGATTTCTTCTGCCGTAACTTCTCTTTTCTCTCTGAATTAGACGACGTGGTCATCTGCAGGGGACAAACGTCATAAATATGGATTTGGATTAATAGTATTAAGATGCAAATCATATCATATGGCTTTATTTCGATAAATCAACCTTATAAAATTTCATGTTTGATCAGATCCAGTCACCTGATTAGTGGAAAAGTCAATCTCAGTTTTTCTAAGATCTCCATCTCACCTCTAAGATAGATGGAATTATAAATTAATCCTTATTTACGGTGCTAAAACAGTGGCCAAGTGTACAGCTTCTGATGCCAACCGCCTTTGTCTCTGCTCAGATACTGGAATTGCTGACTGCTGGTCATCACGTCCTTTCCTCGGGCACAGCAGCTCTAGACATATTCTTACAGGCCCCTCGCAGGAGTCTTCCCTGTTGACTGTAGACACACCAGCCCACCCCTCCCTCTAATCTGAGTGTTGTGTATAGTATATGAAGAGGTACTAGCCTCTAAAACCTGACCTCCCACATTTCAATGTTGAGGAATACCCAGCTATTCTCCCCAGTCTCTTGTTTCTATCAACGTTCACACTCAGAAACATTGAGATACCAAAACCCATGAGGTTTTTCCCCCCCCTTTACAAACTCAGGCTGTTATAGTGAAGAAGGTGGCAAGGTCAGACAGAAGTCTGAAGGAAGTGGAGAGTGTTTTAATAGTTGCTTCGAAGAATGAGACGAAATGAGGACTAAGGGCTTTCAGAAGGATGACCGGCTATCCATAAAAGCATACATGAAGTGAGTTATCGTAAAATATGGAGGCACTTATCCGTTAGATTGGATTATTTCTTCCAGAAGGGGAGAGACATCCACTTTCCATATACTGATGTTTAGACTAGTTTTTAAATGTTAATTTAAAATCTCAAAGGAAGTTGTTTCTTCCGCTTACTATTCCTTGAGTATCCCAAGAATTCAAAAGCCTTAAGGTATTTAGATTCACTCTTCTTATTGCCCCAAGGTATTTCCGTGGCTCCTGTGCTCATGGCTTTCTTTTAGGTCAAAAAAATCAAATGTCATGATTTCAGAGTAGCCCTTGTCATCGCCTAGTGAAAAGCTCATCCCTCCTCCCGCTTCCCATCCCCACTATTCCGTATCACATAACTCTGTTTTATTTTCTGCATGGTATTTAGCGTTATCAGGAATTACTTTTTTCACTTCTCTGTCCACTTGATTATCTTAAAGATAAACCCGTATGTGTAGAAACCTTGTCTGCCTTGTTCCTTGCATATCTCAAGTGCCTAGACTAGTGCTTGCCACACAGAGTACTTAGTTCTTGGTTCTTAGTGCTTGGTTCTAATGTAAAAAAGCGTTTATAAATCAGTAAGAGAAAGATAACAAAATGGGGGAAAAGATATAATGAGAAACCCACAAAATGCCAATGGCCTAAATTTTTTTCATTAATTTTAAATAAATATAAATGGAAACAAGGTATTTTTTTAACTGAAATTTCTAAGTATTTCAGGATTTCACAAATCTTATGTTTCATACTATAGAGCTCGTTGCAGCAAATACACTTTTGCACAAATATAGAAATTTTTTTATCCATGCAGGCAAAAAGACCCATATTAAAAAGAAATAAATAACCTTTGAGATTAAAGGATAAACAGTATATCGTATATTTCCTGGTTTTACTGGCTGTATTTCATCTTACTTTGATCATTAAATGATTGACAGGTCCTATAGGTTAGGTGGCAAATGCTTTGACAGATTTTCATGTCTCATTGTTCCAGGTACTGTGGCCATAGACTTGCAAGACACAAGCTGTAGGTCAGCAAGTGGCCCTACCCTGTCTCTTCCTTCAGAAGGAAACAAAGAAGTCAGAAGACCCAGCATTGCTCCCGTTTTAGAGGTTGCAGATACGTCATCACTTCAAACATGCGATCTTCTAAGTGATCAATCAGAAGATGAAACTACACCAGATGAAGAAATGTCCTCAAATGTGGAGTATGTTTGTAACATTTACTGGGATTTGTGCTTGCCATGAAAAACTAATATCCTTCCCTTCTGGACATCCTAGAATCAATCCTACATGCTTCTACCGAAACACCCTTCCTATTAGCCAGTATCTCTCTTGATGATAAAGTAACCTAAGTCCTCAAATTTCTGGCTTCAACAGCTATTGACAGCCTCATTTTTCTCTATATTATCCTTTATCCTTAAAGAAAAAAATAGGTAAATCAGCATTTCCATGATATAACCTATATCATATTTTACATATTTTTCTTTAAGGATACAGTTTGTATTTTCATAATTATATGGTTTTGTTGAATTATAATGTACCTTCTACCTCTAATTTATTTTTTCACTTCCATATTGAAGTTCAATCAATTATTCAATGACATGTAATGCAGCTTCTTCCATTAAGCTTCTCTTATTTCAGCATTCAGCAATCATTTTTATTCAGGATACATCAATAATATTTTGAATGACTGAATAAAGGAAGTACTAGTTCTCTTTACTAAGATTCCATAACAGATAGTATCAATGTTTAAGCTATTAATCACATTTTAGCCTACAGTAGAGTTTGTTTACTTGTCGTATATTATGTTGGCTTTTTTTTTTTTGCGGTACCCGGGCCTCTCACTGTTGTGGCCTCTCCCGTTGCGGAGCACAGGCTCCAGACGCGCAGGCTCAGCGGCCATGGCTCACGGGCCCAGCCGCTCCGCGGCATGTGGGATCTTCCCGGACGGGGGCACGAACCCGTGTCCCCTGCATCGGCAGGTGGACTCTCAACCACTGCGCCACCAGTGAAGCCCTGTTGGCATTTCATGAGGAAAGCACAGTGTTCAACAGTCTTGACAGTGGAGTCTGAAGGAATTTGTGTCCCATGGCAGTTCTACCTTATACTGGTTGTGTGCCAGTGACTTTGATTAAATCTTCTGACCCACGATGCTTTATCTGTAAATAGTGTTCATATGAAGATTAATTGAGGTAATAGAGTAATGTGCTTAGGACAATGGTTTGTGCAGAGTAAGCATTCAATGAGCATTAAATACTATTTGGTGTAGTAGTGGTCGTAGTGGCAAAGGTAACATCATTCAAACACTTCTAATATTTTTCATATAATAGAAGTTCAATCAATGTTGAACTGAACTAAAATGAACTGAAATATAATTGAAACTTAGAAAAATCCTTCTGTTAATCCTTCACACTTTTAAATATTTATTACAAGAAACTTACACATACCCACAGAAGACAAGTCCACTCTCCAAGAAATTAATAATACTCAAATAGATTTATGAAATATTTGACAGGAAGAAGAAGAGGTTTGACCACCAGTATATTTCTAGAAATGGTGTTGTGTGGTGTGATACAAATTCTTTCTTTACATGTACTGAAAAAACTGAGGTGGAATTTTTTTTTATATCTAGAAAAATGAAAAAGATGTTGAAGTAATAGTGGGAGACTATCAACTTCTAAATTTGCAAAATGTTCTCCATTTTACCATCCTAGCTAATGATGTCTGGAATACCTAGATTTGAAATTTCTTGGTTTGAAAGATAAATTTTCTTTATCAAAAAAGAGCTTTCATATTGGATAAAATAACTTTGCCTCTACTAAGTTTTCTTTTATTTCTTAATTTTCATTTGTGCTGCTACTTTTTGATAGTTTCATTTTGAGAATTTTACAACCATAATGTGACTATATTTATAAAGTCAGCAAATAAACTGAGCATCTTTGATAATATTTAAGCGTGATTCCAGCAGAAACTCTGGCTTTTGTGTGGGTCTAATGGAATAATTTACTCAATCTAAAATGATTTACTCTTTTTTGGTTATGCATCCATGACTGATGAATAGTGATAGAGTGAATCATAATAATGCATTTTGCTTTCATGTGTTTTGTAAAGATTAACATTACTATTTTCTAAAATGTGTCTAAATCTTTTAAACTGAGGATTGGCAAACTTTTTCTGGAAAGAACCAGCTAGTAAATATTTCCAACTTTATGGACCATGTGGTCTTTGCCCCAACTACTCAACTCTGTTTCTGAAGCGTGAAAGCACCCCAAGACAATACATAAAATGAGTGAGCATGACAGTGTTCTGACAAAACTCACTTCTGGACACTGAAATTGAAATTTCATATAATTTCACGAGCTGAAATATTATTATTCTTTTGACTTGTTTTTCCAACCATTTAAAAATACTAAAACTACTTTAGTTCACAAAAACCATGCGATGAGCCAGATTAGGTCCATGGGCCCTGTTCCAAACTATGTCCATATCAAAATAAAGAATTACTGCATCTAACTTTATCGAAGTAGAGGAACACGGCTATAACTTGATTGTCTGACTTTGCCTGCATTAATTCAAGGCAATTCAATATTTCCTATTGTTTTACAGATATGCTAAAGGCTACCCACCTTACTCTCCATATATAGGCAGTTCACCCACTTTTTGTC
Source organism: Phocoena phocoena (assembly GCF_963924675.1). NCBI lineage: Eukaryota > Metazoa > Chordata > Mammalia > Artiodactyla > Phocoenidae > Phocoena > Phocoena phocoena. The sequence continues at coordinate 181,177,929 of NC_089219.1, read as the reverse complement.
ATCTCCTTCATGAAAAAGTGCCATTTTGCTGCTTAAGACTAGACAAGGTAAGCACTTACTGCTGTTATTTTCTGTAAAACTAAAATGATGGCATTGTGTAATTACATGTATTTAAATAATTTTGTATAGTCTTTTGACTGAAATATGTTAAAAGAATATTATCTTTCAAATGTAAATGTAATACATAAAGTGGTGAATTTTACTTTCTTAACTGCACTAAAGGTTACCCAAGTGCTTTACCCTCTACTAATGTAGCCAACAAGTTGGTCAGTCATTGTTTCAAAGAGAAAAACAAAGATGCCAGAGCCTCAAACCAGAGTCTCCCCAGATCATTTTGGCCAGATGCGCTCTATATATTTTACTAGACATTTTTGCCTCAAATCTCAAAGTGGAATCGCTTTACATGGTGAAATTAGCTAGTCATAATTCATTATTGAATTATTAGACTAGAAGTGTCTTGCTTAATGTCCCCTTTCCTAAAGATTTTACAGTAGTTCTTGGTTCCTGCCTTGATATTCAGGAGAAACCATCCGAAACAGAAAGATTCCAAGAAAGCAGGAATCTTTCTCTTTCACAGTATGGCCATTGGACATGACCTGGGTAAGAATTTGTTTTCATGATGAGTCAGAGAGCAGATAAAAAGAAGACTCTCAAACGCCCCATCTCCCAGAAATTAAAATGTGCCACTAAATCTAACCAGGAATTTCTTCCTTTATTCTATATTTTGGAGTTAGCTGGAGTTAAAATCCCAGCTCTCCGCTTCCAGGCTCAGCCATTTGGGCAAATAACATTATCATTAAACTTCAGTTTCCATAGCTCCAAAATGCTTGTAATTTTAATATGAACCTTATAGGGTTCTTGTGAAGATGATATAAATTTGTGCATGGAGAAAGCTTTTCACAGTGCCAGGAATGTAATAAATGTATAGGCACTTAATACATTTTGTTAATATTTTTACTACTATTATTTTTTCCATGTGATAAACATTATGAATCTTGGCTGTAGCTGTCACTCTTGAGGAAGATTAGCAGATCATTAGAAAATTTCTGCCTCTATCTTCCTAAAGTTTTTTTGTGAACCCTTACCCCTGCTCCCAGATGTTCATCTGGGTCCGTTAAGGTGGACAGTTCCGTCTCTCGATGCCTTATTTTTTGTCAGTCCTAGTTTTGCTTTCCTGCTTCACAGCATTTCTAGCGCTGGCTCGCTCTGCATCTTTGGTAACCTTGATGCATCTTAAGCTTCAGAGCCCTTCTCCTGTATTGGCCCCTTCCAAGAACCTGTGACTGATTTTTTATGTGTGACTTTTGTGTGTTTTTCCTTAAAGAGGTTTTCCAAAATAATATAAGCTTTAGGTCCCATAAAGCTTGGGTTCACACCTGGTGGCATTTTACTTTTTAACACACAAAGATGAAAGTAATGTTGGGAAACCAAAGAGTCGAAATGATTCCACTGATTCCCAAGAAGGGAACCTGATACAGGAAAAGTTAAGCTTTCAGAGATGAGGCTTGCTGGAGGAGAAACAGTCTTTTAAAGCCGAAAGACAAGTTGTCTCTTTACCAAAGTAAAAAGCGATGTATCCGAGTATTGTTGATTGACCGATAACATCTGGGGTTATCCATTCTTTAGGTGGCGTTAGTCTGGCTGGAGGTGGTGGTCTGCTCTGTAAATGAGTGCCCATTTTGCGATTAGCAGATGGGGTTATGCAGCCAATCCTACTGTGTCCATGAAGTCTGTGAGCAGGTATTTTGTTGCCCAGTCCGTTTTGCATTAGTATCAGCAGGCTCCTTTTGGTCAAGGTTTATCAATACTAAATTCCCTGTTTTGTCCTTGTTCTATTTCTTTTTTTTTCTTACTAGTTGAGCTACTTCTAAATCTTCTAAATTAGTTCTTTTGCCTCATTTGATCTCATAAAAATGAAGTTCTTAATAATTTCAGCCTCAGCCTGTCTTCCTTCTCCTTCCACAGTCTCTTTGTAAGTGACCTAATTTCATGTCGCTTCAGATCCTGTTTATAGTAGTAATTCTCCAATCATACTTCCAGTGAAGACTGCCTGTCCTTCTCCTTTACCACTCCCCATTTCTCCATTCTTTCTTATGCCTTAATCCTTCCTGCTGGATTGATCCTCCTACTTCCATGATTACAGCTTTTAGAAATTCTACTAATGAGATCCTATTAGTGGTAAATTCTTTCAATTTCACTTTCCCTAGATATGTCCTTATTTTGTCCTCCTCCTTGAAGAATAGTTTTGCTGGGTGTCCAATTCCAGGCTCTGAATTTTCTTTTTCTTTTAGCCTGTTAGGATTCTATTTACTACCTTCTGTGCTCCACACTGCTGATGAGAGGTCGGCCATCGTGCTAATTTGTGTTTCTGGTAGTTAAAGCTCTCTTTTCTCTCTGGCTGCTTTTAAGATCTTCTTCTTGTCTTGGCTGTTCTGCACTGTGACAATGTGTATGACACTGGCTTTCTCTTTATTTATTTGGATTAGGATTCATTGGGTTTCCAGAGCCTGAGGATTTGGATATTTCATTAATTCTAGAAAATCCTCAGTCAATATTTATGTGAATAGTGCTTCTTGCTGATTCTTGCATCTCTTTTTCAGGTATTCTTTTTAAATGTGTATTAGACGTTCTCACATTATCTTCGAAGTATCTTAATTTTTCCATATGACTTTCTCTTTTCTTTCTGTATTCTGAGTAATTACTCTTCAACTCAATCATGCAGTTGATCCCTTCAGATGCATCAAACGGGCAATTTGAATCATCTTTTGAGCTTCTGTTTTTAATTGTTATATTTTTAGTTCCAGAATAGAGTCTATGCAGTTTTTTAAACATCTAAGTGAATATTTTAAATACCCTCTTGTTCTTTGCTCATGCTTTGAATGTTCTCTTTTATTTCTCTAAACATAGTGAACACGCTCATTTTCTATTCTGAATCTTATAACAGTGAAATCTGTAATCTTTGTGATTCTAATTCTGGTGTTTATTGTTTCAGCTGACTCAAAGTACCTTGTTCCCAGCAATGTTCTGTAACTTTTTATTAAAGAGTAAAGGCAGAGAACATTCCAGAGTTGATGATGAATCCACAGAGAATCAACAGATCTCAACCCAAATAAAAAGAAACCCTCATAAAGACATATAAAGATTAAAAAAACAGAACACTAAAGCAATTATCCAGGCAGATAATTTTAAAAGGATCTTGATTTAATAATGCTAAGTCCAGTAAATTCTAGCTCCCTAGGAAGTAGCAAAATATCCTCAGGAAACACATTTTGGTAATTTGTTGTTATTATTGTTAACATTAGTATTTTACATTTCAGTATTTGCATCGTTATCTTGCCAGCTCCGGTATACATTTAGACAATTAGGGTTTTTTTCTTTTAATTTTTGTTTTTTAACCAAAAAAATAATCCCTTTCAATATCGATATCCATCCTTTTGGTATTCCATACTTGGAATGTTCCAAGGTTATTTAATTTTAATATTACTCTATTTCTGGAAATAAAGTCAGAGGCAGATTATTTATTTTTTTCCAGCTTTATTGAGGTATGATTGAAAAGTACAAATTGTGTATATTTGAGGTCTATAACGTGATGCTTTGATATACATATACCTTGTGACGATGCCTTAATATTGATACCCAGATGTCATCTGGCAGCAAGTTTCAGTTTGCAGTGGAACATGTGTACACTGTGTTGCTGCCTTTTCCTTCCCCAAATCAAGCTGCATACCTGCAATTCATTTGTCTTGTCCATGCACACCTTCAGGCTGGAGAACTTGGCATAGAAAAATGTAACTATTTTCAAATTTGTTAGAAAACAAAGGATTTACTAGGTTAGATTAATTTCACATTTCCAGATCTTCTAAATATTTTTACCCAATATTAGTGGAGTATAAAAATGGCCTTTCTTTGTATAATTTTTCTTCTCTAGAGTTGCCAGCATAACTACTATGAGGACGCAAAAGCCTATGGATTCAAAAATAAGCTAATTATAGTTGCAGCTGAAACAGCTGGAAATGGATTGTATAATTTTATTGTTCCTCTCAGGGCATATTATAGACCAAAGAAAGAACTTAATCCCGTAATACTGCTATTGGATAACCCGTAAGTATATTTTTAAATGCACAAACAAGACAAAAATTTGTTAATATTTTATCAAAAATAATTTAATTTACTTAGAATATTTTAAATCAGATACATTATGGCACATGATTCATTGAGAGATCTATTCTGTGCTGTGGTAGAAAACAACCATTGTATATGATTGTGTTTCACAAATACAACTTAAAACATCACTGGAGTACTCTGAGCCTTTTATTTAAAACTATTTTTGCAAGTGGTCATTGCTCTCTACCAGTGGGAAACATGCCACTGAAATAATTATAGTTATTTTCATTAAATTAATCAACTAGCCTGGAAAATCTCTGCCAAAACTGGACAATTTCATTGTCTTTGTGAAGAACCATTAATTATCAGAGGAGCATATTAATGATCCATTTTATATCATACCATTACACATCATCATAAGTTCTTATGATTCTTCCACTGTTAAAACATATATTCTGTAACATAACATAAATAGTTTGTGCTTTACAATGTTCATTTCTTTTGAAAATGTTTGATATACTCTTGTGAAATAAGACTACTTAAGCATTTCAGAATCCTTATATGAATGTAAATATGCATCACTAAATGCTGTGGTCAAATCCATTGTATACTAAAATTGCAATATTTCTCTCTCTGACTCAGATTAGTAGCAGATGGTCCTTAAATCAATACCATGTTTTAGAATCCTCCAACTCTCCTCTTAAACTCTAAAGTGATGCAAATTTCAGGGTAAACCAAATGAGGCCAAAATCTGCTGCCTTGTCTCTGCTTTTAAAATTTATCAAAAGAATTTTTTCAAAACAGAGGTATCTCCCCAATATATTGTAACTTCATGACATTATTTATTCTGAATATATGAATATCAAGATACTGATTGATGCATCTTGTTTTAGAGTCAGTATCTCAATGGTAATCAACTCTAAAACTTGAGCACACCTCCAGAGGTTTCAGTTGAAGAATTTTCAGGTCTGATGACTCAATGACTTCTTTGATACCACTTTAGCATCCAAGGAAAGGTGAGATAAATTTAGGGCAGGTGTAGGGGAACAAAAACTTGGACCCAATGTCAGAAGAAATAAAAGCTTAATAAAACAAATCTTAGGAGAATAAAAGTTGAATTACTGGATGGCTAGGGTGATAGAGTATGGTGGCAAAGCACCTCCAAGGCCTTGGGATATATCCCTTATTCTGGAACTTTTCTGGTAGGAGGCTCTAAGAAACTGGCGAAGATCTGGCACATAAGAGATGTTCATCAGCTGTGTGAATTCAGAAGTGTCCAATTTTGGCTCTTTTTGCTTATGGTGTAATGTGTCCACTGCCTTAAAGATGAATTTAAGACAGGGGCATTTACAGCTTGATTGACTTAGAGCATTCCCATCTCGGATGGCTTGGATCAAAGTGGATCAACTCAGGCCCCAGAATACAGAGAAGCAGATAGGAAGAGGCTTAGAAAGAAAGAAGTGGCACTGTGCCTACAGCAGCCCTGTGATAAAGCAAAGGGGAAAAACTATCCTTTCACCTTACTTATATTATTTCAAGGTATAATTTCTTGTCCTGATGTGTAAATCTCCTAATTGGGTTCTTGGACCTGATTTCAATGTGTATGTGTGTGTCAGAGGGTTTCTCCACACCTCCAGCAAGCAATGCGCAGGACACCAGCTCAGTTCTGGGGGAATTCAACTCACTTCTGACACCGTCTACCCAGAAATAGCATTGGATTCCACAGGTTGAAAGTTCAGTCTTACAAAACTGTCCCACTCCCACTTCAGAAGCCAATCACAAGCCAGGTTATCACCCCATAACTGATCAGCTGTAGATTGGAAATTTCAGTGACCCCCTCCTTGGACTTCAGATGCCAGTTGCATGTCTAGATTGTTACCTGTACTTCTGACTGAATGGCTGTAGATCGGGGGTTCCCACAACCACCTACTCAAGGTCAAGTTATTTGCTAGAGCAGCTCACAGAATTCAGAGAAACGTTTTACTTACCAGATTGCCACCTTGTTATAAAAGCATATAACTTGGGAACAACTGGATGGAAGAGATGCACAGGGCAAGGTATGGGGAAAGGGCATGGAGCTTCCATGCCCTCTATGTGGCCACCACTATCACCAAATCTCTACCTGTTCACCAGCACAGAAGTTCTCCAGACTCCAGCCTTTTGGGTTTTTAATAGAGGCTTCATTACATAGGCACGATTGATTAATTCATTGGCCATTGGTGATTGAACTCAATCTCTTGCCCCTCCCCCTTCCTCAGAAATCACGGGGTGGGACTGAAGTTCCAACCTTCTATTCAGGTTGGAACTTCAGTTTCCCTGGCAAACAGCCTCATCCTTAGGTACTTTCCAAAAGGCACCTCATTAATTTAAACCCAGTGGTCCTGGAAAGGGGCTTGTTATGAAGAACAAGACACCCATTTCACCTTTTTTGGCTCTGAAGTGATTTCAGGAACTGAGGATTAGAGACCAAATATTACGACAAAAGATGCTCCCATTGCTGTTATCACTCAGGAAATTCCAAGGGTTTTGGGAGCTGTGAGCTAGAAAATGTGGTGAAGACCAAATATATGTGAGAAATCTGAATGTGAATACCAAATATACATTCCTTATAAAACACAATAAAGAATCAGTCTTGCCAAATTTGGGAGTGGAGTTTACTCCATGAAGTGGAGATGGGCTCCAATCCTTTTCCATAACCAGTCTTGCTAAGTAATCTTATCTCAGAGTCACTAATCCCCCTTTCTCCCCCTTATTATTCCAATGAACAGGTGGCAGGAGCTAGGATTTCTTAACCTGTGTACCTGGTGTAGACTTTGGAATTGCCATAACTAAATCAGCCTCTTTCTGTTTGGTTTTGAATTAACAGGTTACCTAACTGCCCAGTTACTGAATGATTGATTGATTGGTTTGTATATTAGAATTATAAAAATCAAGTGGTTATTTCTAGAGTCTTAATTCCTGAATCTGATCAATCACAGAAAAATCTGAAGACTCTGTTTCTCTTAGTTACTGGCAAACTGGTCAGTATTTCAATATAAATATAGATGTAGGTTTTATCAGAGAATATTTTATCTGAATAATACCATAGTGACTATTTAATAAAATTAATATTCTTTGCCACCACCCTCTGCTTATTATAGTAATAATTGTTGAGCGTTTACTACATGGCAATCATCATAGTAGATACCTAACCTTTATTTCACATCGTATTTCCATAAAAAATATATCCATGTCATATAGTGATGATTTATCCTCAGAAAGATGTACCAAGCAGCTTAAGATCTCAAAGCTTACAAATTACAATGATAACATTTAAAGAATTCAGTCTGTGTGACTTGATTACACCACTGCCTCTTATTTCATAGAAAGGAAAAAACAGGCCAAAGAAGTTAAATGATTTTTTCCAAGGTCAATTCTAGAATTAGAACCCTCTCTGCAATTCATAGTTCATTGATCTTTCAACTATGTGACCTTACTTTACTTACAGGTTTTTGATATATGCAAAAATACATTGTTTGTCAATTGTTTTTAGAAACAAGAATATTTTAACTTTAGAATATTTTGCATTAAATTTTTTCTCGGCTTTCCTAAGGACTTACAGTTTGGAATCTAGCTATTCACATGATGTTGTTTGTTAAATGATTTTAATGGGTTTTGACTTTTTTTCAAAGCGTTGAGATGAAAGCTCAGGCTGTAAAATTTATCAGCTTCCTGTGCATTTCCCGAAAGCAGTATCTAACATTTTTATTTGTTGTTCTCTGTTCCTTTGATTGAGAATGAGGAAGCAAAAACTAAACACCAGTAAATAATGTTCCAGGAAATTTTATGCAATCCTCTTCTTTTTTTTTAAACAATGAGATACTTGTTTCTCTGCTGTGGCTAGTATTTTTCAGTCTATCCTATAGTGTTACAAAGAAATATGATGTCTTCTTTAAAATATTTCTGGGTTATAAGAATTTGCACACTAATAATTGTACACACTTCTACAATTATTAGCTTAGTGGGGTTTGACTTTACTTAATGCACATAAGCATTGCTGAAAATAATATCAATACATGGCTACTTAGGAAATTTAGTTGAAGACCAATTTATTCAATATACCAGAAACAAATAACAGATGCCACAAATATGGGATTTAAAAATGTAAATTAAATTTATGATATTCACATACATAATATGTCAAAATAAGTCTTCACAATGTTTCCAAATAGAAAGCCTTCTCCATTTCATATGGTAATTACATAAAACCGTGTACATTGGAAAACATCTTACACTTGATACTGGTTCATTGGAGCTGGTCTCAGTTCTGATTGATTGGCCATCTGTTCTCTTTGGCCTGTTGTTGGGCCACACTGATTTTAAATATTTTGATTACCATCTCACCCTTAAAGATCGTCTAGTCATCTCCTGATACCATTTCATATGAGACATGGAAAAGAGAGTCAAACACTTTGGAATACATTACCCAAAGCTACACAAGGTAGCTACACAAGGTAGTCCAAGATCCAGGCTTATCTCCTTAATTTTTACAACATCTTGTTTAAACTATCCCTTTACTAAATCAATCTTCTTTCCACATAGAGCTACAAGTAAGCTCCAGTTCAGCTTATTTCAAGAATAATGATAAACTGTCTGATATGTCAGGGTCCTTATTAAAGACATTCAGACCTTAGACTCATACGGATCTGAAATAAGATCTAAGTTTACCCTCTTGATAGGCCTGTTGCATATTACGGAATTGCTGTAAGCCTCAATTTTCTCATTTATACAATGAGTAGAACATTTATCTTAAGTTATTTTGCAAGTCTATAAAATAATGTCTATGAAGGACGAGTACCATATCTGACTTATAAAAGGCAGTGAGGAAATGTCAGTTTCCCCCCTTCTACCAATCAAGAGAAGGACATTGTCACTATTTAAACTGATGGGAGAATTTCTGTGAAAACCCAATTAACAAAGAATGGGAAATTTATTTCAAGTTGTTGAAATTAAGCTACTACTGTATTTTTAAGGGAGAGATAAACTTCTTAAAAGTGGAATTATGAAATGCTAGCAAAATAAACTCTCACTGCATTCTTTTCTTGAATTTGAAATAAAAAATTAAGTTCATTATAGTTATTAGTTAAATGGGAAAAAATGAAATGATCTTCAACTTGCAAATCCATGCAATTTCCCAAAACTTTTAACTTCCTATCAATAGCTAGCTAATTCATATTTTCATATAATGAAAATTTTTAGATGATAATGAAGATATTTTAAATATAATGAAGATATTTAGACTCATAAATAGTCATGTTTCTTAATAGAATTACAGTTAGGACTCTGATGAATGATGTGCTCATTTTTTTTTCCTAGGCAGTTTAGTGCCATCAAAACCTTTGCCGATTTACTTAAATGAGCCAACATAATCCATATGAACGTATAGTTGATATATTCTTTATATTTCAGGTTTCCTTTTAAACCACCTTTATCAGTAAAAGTAGTGGATGGATCTGTTTGTTCTGCAAGTTAAATTTTGCAGGGTATGGCATACTAAACTCCCTACATTAGATATGCTTCATCAGGATTATATGTCTACCAGGTTTCAGGTGACTTGCCTTGCCTTGTAACACAGCTGGATTCATGTAAGGATGAATCGTGCTACCACGATACAGATGTTAATTTCTAAGGATTTGAAAGATTGTTTGTGCATTGTAAATACATGTTTGTGGCAGAATTGCATGTCAGTAAGATTCATGAGCTTTAGGAATATATAAGGCAATAATTTTGATGTCTACGTACTTTGAATGATTTCTACTGGACAAAACAAAAGAATACAAAGGCCACATCTTCAGTTTTAGCTCTAACAGAAGAGTTGGCATAGCATAAGGACTAGTGACCCCGGTACTTCTTATCACATGGAAAATTTTTGGTATCTTTATTAAGTTGAATTATTCAATAACATTAACTACTGTTGCAAGACTTTGGAAGACAGATATGTTACAGTGGACAGATGGTCACGAAGATAGTGTAAATAATTGAAATAATCTGAATTTTAAAAAAATGAGGAGGTTATTCCAGACAGGGTATAGCTCTGCAATTAATAATGAGGAATTATGAACCCAACTCTGCTACACAAGTTATTGAGCTACTCACTTTATCTGACTGGAACTATGTTGGAGCAAAGAGAGATAAAACAAAATAATAACCCCCCAAATGACACAGTCAAAAGGATCTTTCAAAGCACCGCAGAATCTCAGTGCTGTCCCTGTCTTGTGCCACTTGTATCCTGATGTATTATTCTATAATCACGAGGTGGGTAAGAGACATGGAGGGTCTTGAGTCAGCAGTGAGAATACCCCCTCTGAGCAATGCCCAGAAAGAGAAGAACTGGCAGGCACTAGCCATGACCACTACTGGGACTGTATATGATTATGTTTGTTGAAAACAACCTACAGCATGAGCTTTAAAAATATCTGTAACCTGTGATTTACTAATGTGAAAAGTTTTATGAATGTTTTGGGGTAAATGATAAAAACAAATGCTAGAAAAAGAGTCATCCAAAAATGTCCAAACGAGTAACATTTATAATAGCTGGATATTGGAAATAGCTTGGAACTCCAGTAATTAATAGCACAAAAGTGAAAATAACATAAATGAAATAATTGAGGATTTTTAAAATGAATTGTGGTACATTTATAATATGTAGTAATATGGGGCCACTTAAAATGGCTAGGAAGTAATTTATTGATGGTAGGGAGGTGATCAACAGGGATAGTCTTTGGAAGTTTTCTTTTAATGCTTCACTGCACTGAGCATTATTTTTCTTTAGAGTGGAAAAAGATGGGTATGATCAACAGGAAGAAAATAAATCAGGGAGGACAAGACTTCTTCAGGCTGGGAGAAGCACCTGGGATATTGCAGGGGCTGTACTTCCCTTTGCCTAGAGGTTCCCTTTGCTTCTCCTTTACTGAGCCAAATCCTACTCGTTCTTCAACATCCAAATTAAATATATCCTCTGTGAAATGATCCTGAACTCTGTCTCCTGAGTGCAACCTATTCCTTATTTTTTCAGATTACAATGTGTTGTAATTTTGTGCTTTTACTTATGTGTTCCAAAAGCTCTATTTCTTACAGTACAAGTTAACAACATATTCTTTTTGCATACACCTGCGTATACCAAAATGTCTGTTAGATAAAAATTTTTGGATACATATATGCTGAGGGAATAGATACATGAAAGAATTAATAATTCAAAATGAATACAAATTCAAAGAATTACAAAATGAATAAGTAGATTAGGTAATTTCTAAGGAAGCTTCCAGGTTCATGATTCTTTCCCCAAATATGCATAAAGAGTAAAGATTTCAGTTGCAGTACACATTTGCTCAACAATGTATATGGAGGAAATCAGTAATGTAAAAGGTGAATTACTTTAATTTTACATTTTATATATATATATATATTGATGGGTACATACACTTATTTATTTATTGATATGTTGATATATTAAGGGACATGTTGTGATTCTGTATATCCCTTAGAGAAAATTGCTCTTAATAGGCATGATAATTTAGTTCCTTATGTTTTATATCATCAAAATAAAATCATCAGTTCCCCATTTTACAAGACTCTCTCATCATGAATAATTTTAAACTCACTGACAAGACTTTTTAGTTATAAATTAAGAGTATCAATTCAGTGTTTTTGTAGAATAATGCCATAATGTTTCTGATTTAGAAAGCAGAAATACAACTTGTTTTTATCATTGTTGAGCGCATTGTATTATTCATAACAAGTGCAAATGACATTTTAAAATTAATGTTAAGAGAAAAGGCACTTAAAATTAATCTTGTCAACAATGTTTAGTTTTGGAAATGAAAACTAAGTCAACTTACTTCCTTTCCCTAGAAGTGCTGCCACTGTTGTGACATTGTGTTTCATTTTGTAACCCATCTGCTACTTAGGCCAGATATGCATTTTCTGGATGCAATCTGTTGGTTTCCAATGGTTTACTACATGGTGGGCTCTATTGACAAGTAGGTGACAAAATCTTTGGCACACTAACTAGTGTGGTGTCCTGTGGTTTGTCATGTGCTGCACCCCTGTGTTGCATGATGAGTGTAATTTGCCCTTTCAGTGTTGAAAATATGTTTATTGCATGTGGAGCTTATGTTCTCGTGTTACACATCTTGCATTCAAACTTCCTAAGCAGTAATCTGTTGTTGAATTAAAACAAATCTTGTTGCATGTCAATTTCGTTCCCTTTCTAAAGTTATTCCAGTTTTGTGTCATCTATAGCAGTAACTTTATTACTGTTAACATCTTTGTAGAGAAAACCTAGAATTTCAACATTGTGATGCATTGGTATCATTATCATAACTTCTGGAAACCTTCAAAATAATTTGGAAATGCTCATTTTAAATCAGATTTATTAACTGGAGCATTTCCTTGACAGTCTATTCTGGTAACATACCAGAGTCTTCCAAAAATTTGTTAATTAAAGGTCAAATGTGTGCAATGCTTCAGTTTTAAAATACAAATTGTTATATGCATAAAGATGACATTATGACAAATATAAAAACTAAAAGATCCGAAAACTAGTATGCTTATAAAATGTGTTAATTTTCCATTCTAAAAAAAAATCAGCCCAAAACATTCCAAATAAAATGCTAAAGGTTATCCATTGAGAACTTTCATGCTTACATTTCATCTTGTAGATGCTGAAAAACAAAGCTTCGTAACTTTGACAGTGTTTATTGGCCGTGGGCACATTAAAGGCCAAACAGATTAACCTATATTTAGCTTCCATTCTACATTAATATAATTTATGTTATCAGTTGCATAATACTAACCAACTAACTAAAATGTAGATGTACTAAAACTATTATTTAAATCCATGAAAATGAAATCAATCCATATTTTATCAATAGTAATGTTTCTTTGTTGTGAGAGTATTCTATTAAAATTCATTAGAACATTATATTTAAAAGATATAAAATAAACCTCTCATCTGTCTTTTTTGATGTAAACTATATAATGAATTCTCCATCTATAAAAGTATTTACGGGGAGGAAAAGAAGAATGGAAAGGATCAAATCCCTAGGATTAGAGATGAAACAGGATTGGCTACAAGTTGCTAATTATTGAAGCTGGGTGATTGGTACAGGAGGTTCAGTATATAGTATTCTCTTCTGCTTATGTTTGAAAGTTTCCTTAAACATAAATAAGCGAAGAAAACTATGAATGAATTAGAACACACTCACAAACATTCACCTATATTCATTCCTTTACATTCTAGTTCTCTTCGAAAAGGAAGTCAGAGAAAGGTAGAAAGAGGGGCAATGTCAGTTAGATTATCTGTAACTGTTTTTCATCCATGTTGACTTTTTTCTTGGGCCACCATCTGGTGACCAAACTGCGTAAAGCAATAGTGCTAAAGAAAAAATGGGCAGTGGCTTTGTAGATAAGATAGTGGGGAGAAATTATGATAGACACAGAATTATAAGAATAAATCGGTAGCCAAATAAAAAAAGGAAAGAAAGAATACAATACAATATTAAATGAATATAAATAATTTAAAGTTAAAACATGAAGAACAAAAAAGTTTCTACGTGGTTCAGAAATGCCATTCCAATTTTATATTTTTTCTATAGATTCTATAGATTTCTTTAGATTTAAACTCATATTTAATAATAATTACTAAAATCATTTGCCAAAGTTATGTGTCAACTACAGAGGCCAATATTTTGAGTATGGAATTAACTGATATATACAGGTTTAGGTAGTTAGTGACTATTTAGTACAGGAATTCTCATAGTTAAGTTTTTTGTTAAGTCTCAACTTCATTGATTTATTGCTGATGAAATATTCATATTTTATTATCACTTCTATTTGTGTATCTTTTTTCAGTCAAGCTTACCTTCTACCACCTTATCTTTCCCTTTTCCTATATAGAAAATTATAATTTTTTAATCAGGGAAGTAAAGATTGTAAGAAATGAAATATAAGAAAGTGGATTACCACTAAAATAAGGTTGGTGAAGACGTAAGATTTAGGCATCATTTTTATGGTACATAAGGGACCATATCACATTCATTTTCCACCTACATTTTTCTTTTTAAAAAATGTATTTTAATAGATGTAAGAACAATTATGAATTTCCTAGCTAAAAGGAACACCCTAGTAAAGTGTTCCTAGAGATTTAAACTTGGTCATCATATTGATTGGGTGTTATGGTCCTGGCCCCTCTCACCATAGGAAATTTATTTGGAATAACATTCTGTTTCCACAGTTTTAGCCATAAAATCCCTGCCACAGAACACTGTGCCTGATTCAAGCGAAATATTTTTTTCTGGACTACTCCTGGGGATCTTGGACTCAAAGCTTTGGTAATACTCTCTCACCATATAAAAGAGTAAGAAATCCTGCCTCTTGCCTTCCCATAAAAGGAAAATTCCTTCTAGTGAATTAGTGAGATGACTAATTCAAGTGATCATGAACTTGGAGAAGATCCTTGGGGAACTGACTCTTCCATTTAAGAAGCTAAAAAGAGCTACTGTTCTTTAAGTTTTACACTTCTCATTTTAAATCAAAAGATGTAGAAATCAATTAGCCCAATTCTTCTTATCTATCTTCAGTCAGTTCTGAACCTAGACTACTCTTGCACTCATTCAAGTTTTGATACAATCTCCCTTATCCAGTTCAGTCCTATTTTTGTAGTTTGTATGAAGCAAAGGCAATGAGATAATGGTTTTCTTAATTCAGCTTTTATGGTAACATTGTTTTTAAATTCAGTGCTAGGTAAAATTTTTATCAGTGATAGGGGAGAAGACTGACTCTGTGGTAACTCATAGGAGCTTGTGTCCTAGTTTAGCAATTATTTCCTGCAACCAACAAAATTACTTCATTCAATCACTTGCTCAAAAGTGGCTAGAAGGTAGGCTTGAATGCAACCGATATTTATATATTTTACATGCTCTTGGCTGTGTAGAACCAATCTATAACACATAGCTTTACACAAATAAATAATAGACATTTAAAAATAAGTATTTTTAATAAATATTTCTTTATTAGGCTTGACCATCTAAATTAATATGTGTTCATTTCTATTCTTACCAAAAGTGCCTCAGGGATAAAAAATGTGAATGTCGTGTCTTTGAAATTATGTGCTAATTGTAAAAACAAGGTTCTAACATGTTCTAATTCTATTTGGTTGTAAAATGGGTGTTTCCATGTTTTATTTATAAAATTAATAAGTATTATTAAATAAAGATCCTTAACGCGTGCTTTGAAATGGTTGAGATCTAATGAAACATAAAGAAACCCCAAATACAATTTACTTCATATCAGTAGAGAATATTGTCTTATATTAGTTCCCATAACATCTACCAGTGTCCACTCTGTGAAAGCCACGTATAAGGGCAACCTATACGTCTGTAAGTGCAGGGGTGTAAACAAGTTTTAGCACCATCCTAGTACTGAGATTTATTGAAAGTTCATTTTTCTCTGTTGGTTTTTATCAAAGTCTAGACGATTTACTCAGGTGTGGAGTGACTTTCGCTGCCAACATGGTGGTTGTGGACAAAGAAAGCACCATGAGTGCCGAGGAAGACTACATGGCAGATGCCAAAACGATTGTAAACGTGCAGACCCTTTTCAGGTAAATATCTGGATAACCCAGCCCTTAAGCATCTGTGAGATATATGACTCTGTGACTCTGTGTATAAAGAATGAACATGAGACATTTATACTGCAGTTATGTTTATTCCTTTTATCATAAAACAAATACTTATTTAGGACCTAATGTATGGCTGGTACTGTGTGAAGTTTACTTTTTAACATCAGGTCAGCAGTTCTTTTAAAAATAAAAAGAATAATGCATTTGTTTTTTCGTATAGTTTAAGAAATTCTAAAAAGCTGTGTGCAGTAGCAGTCATGATTTTTGCCAAACCACGCATGTTTAATTTTGGTTTTATGCCCAGCAGTAGCCAAAGGTATGCATTTACATACTGAATAACCAGGAAGAAAAGATCACAAGGCTAATATACCCATGTTAGGAGCCAAGTCACAATGTTATCCTCACTTCCTAATGAAAGACACTTCCTGTCTTTCAATAATTAAACCCATCCTGGTAGGAATTCCCGTTAGGGTCATCTTTGCGTAAGAATTAGCAATACTGACCAGAGAAAAGTTCATGCTGTGAGCAAAGTCAAAATTGCCAATCAATCAAGACATCGGTGTCATTTGGAATGATTCTTCCTAAAATCATCGTAAAATTTAAATAACTAAAAGATCATTATTTCAGTTTTATGCATTTTGCAGAAGTCTAAAGGAAATATCTGAGCTACCAAATTATGAAAGTGAATAAAGCAATCTGAACTCTATCTTCATCTCCCCTCACTTCATACCTTTGTATTGTAGCAAACCATATATTGAGGATAGTTATCTGTTTATAGTTTGAAGTCAGAATTCAGGAGAGAGAGCCAAGTTGTGTGTCTCACTTAAGTTGACTATTTATTATATGATCTTAGGCAAATTACTTTCCTTCTCTAAACCTTGATGTCTTAATCACAAGGTTGTTGGAGATTTAAAAACATATAATGCCTTGGTACCTGCCTGGTTGTTTTCAATTTCTCAATAAATGTTAGCTACTATCATTATTAGCCAAAGACTTATCACTTACGTGGGGCAGAGTGGAAAAGCTACAGACCTTGGAACAATATAGCAACAAACTTCATCTGACATGATCTCTATCCCAGAGGTTCCCGCAGAAAATTACTGTGACTTTGAGTATGTTTCTTAACCGCATTGAAATTCAGTTTCCCTCATCTATAAAATGCATGTGGAGAATAATTAACCCTTCTTACAGTGTCAGTGTGAGGACAGGAAATCAGGTATGTAAAGAATCTGTCACAGCAATTGGAAAAATCTACCCTAACTTGCATTAGAATCTCCTCCTGTTCCAGAAAGAGTAATACACCCTCTAAAGTTACTGTTATGGGCAGTTCATTTAGAATATAGCTAACTAGTCATTGAGCTATGTAAATAGTACATTTAAAGGTAGCATAGCACATGTGGAAAATATGACATATATATAAGCATTCTTTTTTCTCTAGAGAATGAAAAAGGAAACCACAGGGTGGAAAATGAATTCAGATGGATGAGATTTATAGCCAATGAATAAAGTAAAATCTTTTTGATTCCATGCTTGGCAAAAGCTAATTACAGTTTTAACAGGAGAGGATCCTGGTCTTTTGATTAAACGTGCTATTTTAATTTTCAGCTTATTGTGAGTTTATTTCTCTTATGGTGACAGTTGTATTGATTTGACATATTCTCTGAATGAATTATTTTTATTTCAAGAGAATAATAAATCTCCATCTTACTGAGAGGTGCAAAGGCTCTAATTAATTTTTTTCAATGAACTAGCTGACCAGAATAACTAAGGGCAGCCGCACATGTGGTTGCTGGTGGTGGGAAGGCTGCCTTCCCTGAGTACCTGGTGGAGGAGGCATCACATATTGAAAGAATGACTGGATGAGTGAATGAGTGATTTTGGATCTTTTCACTATTAAGGTTACCTATCTTCAGCAGAACATTTTAGAAATTATGCAATTTGTATGGCTCATAAAAACATCTAGACTGAATAGTTTTAAGCAGAAATTTGAGAAGAACTATGAAATACCCAAATTTTGTTCTCTCTTTTCCTGTGTCTGTAAAGGCATTATCATTTTTCTAAGTATATAACAATATTTTTCAGGAAAAAAAAATTATGATAGACCCACAGACATAGAAAACAAACTTATGGTTACCAAAGGGGAAAAGGAGGGGAGGGATAAACTATGAGATTGGGATTAACATATACACATGACTATATATAAAATAGATAACCAACAAGGACTTACTGTATAGCACAGGGAACTCTACTCAATATTTTATAATAACCTATAAGGGAAAAGAGTCTGAAAAAGAATATATATATATATATATATATATATATATAGAGAGAGAGAGAGAGAGAGAGAGAGAGAGAGAGAGAGAGGGAGGGAGGGAGGGAGGTATGTGTAACCAAATCACTTGCTGCACACCTGAAACTAATACAACATTGTGAATCAACTATACTTCTATTTTAAAAAATATGGTAATATTTAAAATAAACTTTAAAAAATCTATGAAACTTTTTTATGGAGTAATTCATCAGCTGTTAATCTAGGCATGCTAAACTAGGCTAGTCTTCCATAATAAAAGAGTCAGATACAAGTGGGTCCCTATGGTATATGGAATACCATTTATGTAGATAAATGACCCAAATCGTACAGACTCGGTAGTTTCATTTTATCGGTGCAGTCAGTCAGATATCACCCTTGAGGTCACTCTGCCACATTCCTTGAAGGTTTCATTTCTTGATTCACTGTGACTCTTGCCAACCCTGCTTCTACCATAATTCTTGATGTTTTCAAAAATCCTACCCAGATGGTCCTTTCGATGTCTGACCTTAGCCACCTATTCTCGTGGTCATTAGAGTACCAATAATTCCTCCCCGCCATATTCTGAATTTCATTCAACTCTCTGAGCACTACTACTTATTTTCTACCTCATTGCTTCCCATATCCCCCACTCTGAACAGTCCTTTTCTGCTGGAATCTACTGTCCACTGATTCTACTGTCCTTAGTCACCTGAGGGCTCTCTTCCCTCTTTACCTGGATTAAACTCCAAGATCAGTCATGACAAACAGTCCTGTGCTGAAACCCTAAACAGCCAATTACTGATTATCTACTATGGGCTAACACAGATCTCAACTCTGTTTCCTTTTTCTGTCTTCTTCCTACTCCCAGTTTTCTGTCCTTTCAGATTTTCTACCCACCAGCTTGCATGAAATTTCCTAGAGGCAGATGACAGCACTCCAGAGAGAGGATCCAGTTACTCTTATAAGTAAGCGTCAGGCACCCAGAAGTCCAGTCACAGTGGATGGATAGCAGACTATTTATTTAGGAGAAAAACCTAGGGCCCCATCTCCAAGGGAACTAGATTCTTACACATCGAGTATGCAAGAGTAAGTAGTGTTAAACATGATTAAAGAACACAACTTAGGTAATACAAACAAACTTTAACACTTCATGAAGTGGACAGTCTGCATCCCCAAGGGTCCAGAGAACTCCAAACTGGGGTGAGAGGCAGAAAGTTTTTATAGCTTAAAGAATGAGAAACAAGGAAGAGAAAAAAAATAGAAAATGAATAAGGAACAAAGATATAAGTACAGAGCCCAGAGTTGGCTTGGCATTTGGGGGTTGGCTGACTGACTATAATCTATATCTGGTCAAGTGGGACATTTACAGGAACAAGAAAGTTTAGGTTTTGGTTTGCTGATGTGGCACCCAGGGCAGGAGCCACTCCATCTTGGGCCTAGAAATTATTTCAACAATAGTAGGTCTAAAAGATCTCAGCCAATCCTTGCATCTTTATGACCATCATTCATTTCCTCAAACGAGAGCCAATTTCTTACTGGTTAACTAGTAAGGCTGGGGTGTTGATAGAAGTATGGCTAACAGAAGCCATTTCAATTCTGGGATGTGTACTCTGATTACAAAACCAAATTGTGCCACCCTGAGTGGTGAAATAGAATGCTTAGCTGTACCTGGAGTTTCTCTTAAACCAAACCTTTGAACCTATCACACTGTTTATGCTGAAGCATTTTAACGTAAAGTGAGAACTGTCTATCTTAAGAGTCATGCAGCTGCTATTGATGGCGCTTAGGATTTAAATCAGAAGGGTCCCAAAGTCTAACATCAAGTTCATTTTAATCTAGGCAGCCTGAATGTGCCCACACTATCGCATCATCCTGCCAAGCAAGGTTGCTGAAAGGACTAAGTGAGATGATTTCTGAAAAGCACTCAGCAGCGCCAGGCACATAATAGGCAGATAATAATTGGCAGTGTCCTCAAGTTGCAGTTTCTAAAATATCGTGGTCACGAAAATGTGGAAGCAGACATCATGGTTACTTTATTAGTTAGAAAATTGGGGCAAGAATTTAGATGCAATATTTTCTTTGGCTTATTTATTTCTAGGAGACAATCAAACCTTGTGATCTCTGTAGTATCTGGATGGTACTAGGCAAATAAAGAGTACTTTATACTGTTACTTTATATGGGGTGATGCTACATTTTATGCTAGCATTTCTGACTGTTTAGCTGTTTGGGCCATGCCATTTTAACTTGATTATTTTGACATTCTGTTTGGATGTGGGGTTTTTTGACTTTTACATTTTTTGCTTCTAAAACTGTGAAGGAATGTGTTAGAAAAGTCTTCAGTCTGTGCTTATATTAGAGCCCAGGAGACAAGAATGAGATGGAATTCAAGTATGGAATGAAAGTAAGAGTGCTCTAGTTCACAACCTATTGATGTAACTGGTATGACCAGTCTGAAATAAGGTTAAATTTTTTATTCAGAAGCTCACAACACACTTAATGTGTCTTCATCCACCTTGTGTGGCGATTACCTATTTGCTGGTTTGGCCCCGGAGAACCTACCCAGGAAGTGATTCATCTTTAACATCCAAAGCCTAGAGCATGGTGTCCAGAGTTTTAACGCTCATTTAGTGAGCACTCTGAAGTGTGTGCTAGGATGGCTGGACCAAGAGGAACCTCCAGCTGTGCTTTGTGCCAGCATGAGCTGCCTCTCCAGAAGGACCTAAGTGGGTCCTTACCCAGATGTGTTCTTTCTCGCAAGGTGAGTTTTCCTTCATGGGTTCTTAGTAGCCCCATAAAGCAGCAAACTTCCTCTGGGATGACCTCTAGCCCAGAGGTTCCAGACGCCCTGAGGAAGGGAATGGCTCCACTACTTTGCTCAGAAGAGACTGAATCCTTCGTAGCTGGCCCACCACCTCCCCCAGAGAGCATTTCAGAGCACAGAAGACATTGGCAGATAAGGTCTTTGTCAGGTTAGAGCCTGTTAAACTTTCTCTGCTACCTGTCTAAGCACCTTTCCTTACATTTCTAAGAGAAACACTCAAGTGAGTCTCCCTAGCACAAAGGTCCCCTGTCTGATTTCCAAATTAAAAGAAAAGCAGGGGGCTTCCCTGGTGGCGCAGTGCTTGAGAGTCCGCCTGCTGATGCAGGGGACACGGGTTCGTGCCCCGGTCCGGGAAGATCCCACATGCCGCGGAGCGGCTGGGCCCGTGAGCCATGGCCGCTGAGCCTGCGCGTCCGGAGCCTGTGCTCTGCAATGGGAGAGGCCACAACAGTGAGAGGCCCGTGTACCACAAAAAAATAAAAATAAAAAAAAATAAGAAAAGCAGGTCCTTACTTTCAAATTTAAGTTTCTCTTGCTAAAGTTTTACCTAACAAGGTGCTCGATACATTCTGAAAATATTGAACGTTTTCACATTTTTATGAACGAGTATTAGTATCTAAATTAAATTTAAATAGGCACATCAAAATGTGCCTTGAATGAAAAGCAACCACTTCAAATGCCCAAGACATTTTGGGGTAGGAAGTTTTGCTGTACTATCCAAGGAAAGTATTAAGCAAGTCATTTAAGGACTTAGCTAGAGGATTATAAATTTGGCAACTACTGAAAGAAAATAGAAGAATATATGTGATCTAGTCCAGTGGGTGAAGGAATGCCTCTCCCTGAGGAACTGGTCTTTTACTAAAAAGATAAAGGCAGTAAGTGGGCTTAAAAGATGAACAGAGCATTCCACAGGGGGGCAGCAAATACCAAGGCGCTAGGTACTAAACATCCAAGGACTTGGAGCAGAGCCGGAGGAAGGTACGCCAGAGGCTGAGATGGAAACCAGAAGCCAGACTATTCATGGCTTTGAAGAACACTTTAGTAAGTTGCCCTTTATTTTAAGAATAACAGGAAATCATTGAAAGATAGGAAAGTTTAAAATATTATTTTAGCTACAGTGTGAAGAATGGTTTGGGGAAAAGTGAGAGTGGGTGAAAACCGACCAGTTAGAAGACTTTTGAATTGCAAGGACTATAAGAGCATAAATGTCAAGTTAAAAATAAAAAAGGAATATCGTCTCTAGCTTGGCAAAATAGTCATAGGCTTACTGAAGAAATAACACACATAGGCACTTGGGAAACGATGTAATTCAAAACATTGATACCGAATACGTATCAATGCAAGAGTAATTTTTTATACAGTGCAAAATTTTTAATATTTTGTTCAGTTTACATGGATTAAAATTTTAAATGCAGGAGATATCTGATAATTATTTTACTGTCATTTATTACTACTACCCCAGACTCAGATCTAAAGTGTTTTAAAAACATTTGTGAAAAAATATGTTCATGTTTGTTTTAGTGCCAATATTCAATCATAGTCTAAAACTGGGGGCTCATGCATCTAAGTGTGTTTCTATACCTTTCATAATAATATACACCCTTTGTTATTCAGAAACATCATTCCCAGCCACCACAGATCAAAATTTATAGTGTAACACACTAGCTCACTAAGTAATATATATATATTTTTTTAATTTAATTAGTTTATTTATTTATTTTTGGCTGTGTTGGGTCTTCGTCTCTGTGCGAGGGCTTTCTCTAGTTGCGGCGAGCGGGGGCCACTCTCCATTGCAGTGCGCGGGCCTCTCACTGTCGCGGCCTCTCTTGTTGGGGAGCACAGGCTCCAGATACGCAGGCTCAGCAGCTGTGGCTGACGGGCCCAGTTGCTCTGCGGCATGTGGGATCTTCCCAGACCAGGGCTCGAACCCGTGTCCTCTGCATTGGCAGGAAGATTCTCAACCACTGTGCCACCAGGGAAGCCCTAAGTAATATTTTTATTAAAATATTGTAAATAATTTTCAGATTTGTATGTTCTGATGTTTGTTTGTTTTGCTTTAATATATACAGGCAGCTAGTCTCAGAGTTCTCCCAGTCTCTGAAATGAAGTATATGGTATGGTTTTCATCTTTGTGTTGGTTAACATACCTGGGCATGTCAAAATTATTTATTAAATGAATTAATTCAAGCAGATGACAATTCCGTAGGTATTTTACACAATTATACTTACGTCACCGAGTAAATTGGCCCATCAAAATGTGTCTTTAATAAAAAGCAACCATTTCAACTGCCAAAGACATTTTGGGATAGCAAGTTTTGCTCCAATGTACAAGGAAAGTATTAAACAAGTCATTTAAAACTTAAACTAGAGAAGTAGTTGTAGAACAATTTAAAATAGAACAAACTACATTATTTTCAATTACTATATTGCTTTATGATGATCCTAGTACCTAGGGAAAAGAGACTTATGAGGTCATTTAATTCTAAAATGTTATATATTCAAAATGTATTTAGGTCATATTAAGGCTCAGAAATGGATGTACAGTATTAGTATTTTAAAGATATATAATTAAATCTATTAGACAACCAAATTTGCAAATATAAAGTATTATAAATGAATACAAGTAATATTTTATAGATACGAAGGGCACTACAATAAAATATTTCATTATTTAAGTATTATTTAGTTCTAGATTTTCACTAGGTGGCAGACTTAGTGCAGTTTCTCAGTTTAAACTAACATAAATGGTGTAGGTTCAATTATATAGAACAGAAATGGCACATCACATAAATTTTGTTGTCCTATCTAATTTCAACTCTAGAAGTCACTTAAATACAATGACTAGATCACTCAATCATTTTATTACTGACTCTTACTAAGACCTCAAATACATCTGGCTACATATATATATATATATATATATATATATATTCTGTTTGATGTAATGTGTTAGAAAAGGATTATAAACAAAAGATTTCAAGTGGTCACAAATTTGTCTAAAGTTAGAAAAATAATATATGTGAAAGATAAAAGCCATATTTCTCAAAGAAAATAAAAATTTCCAAAAGTTGAGATATATTTTTCATTTGTTTACTTTTTGTTTCCTCAGAAATTCCTTCTCTGGCCATATATCTCAGTACCTTCCAAGATGTTCCTCACAAGCTATCCATTCACTAGCATCTTAAAGCTATTTAATTTGTGAACCACAGATTTCAGTCATCCACATTTACCATCCTTAGAAAAATATGTACATCCTTATAATTTATGAATTTGTTGCCGTTTCCTCTATTAGATCATAAGAGTCTAATATAAAGGCAGGAATTTCATGTTCCACTTCTTTTTTATCTCCTGGAGACCAGAGCTCTCCAACAGCAAACACTTGATATTTATTTGCTAAATTAGATACTAAATATTGTCCTCAGTAAATTGAAACAACAATAATGAAGTTATGATCTAACAGCTCCTATTTCCGGATAGCTACAGAAGTAGAGATTACAAAAGTTTAAAATAGAGTTGACTTGTAATATCTGAAACTCCAACATGTTACTAGATATTCTTAATAACTTACTATTTTATTTGGGTCATTTGAGTTTCCTTTCCTACCTACCTATTTATTAAAATAGGGAGGGGGGCAGGTTCGTGTTCTAGACCCTGACTGTTTGTGTGTGACCCAGGCTCTGCTACCTACTAGAATCTTACCTTGAACGTTTTATTTGGTTTTTCTGGGCCTCAGTTTCTTCGACTGTAAACTAATAATTGTAAGTAAATCATAGAGTAGTTTTTGGAATTTGAAGAAACAGTAAGTGACTCTCTCGATTTCCTAAACAAGTTGGAAACTATCGAGACCCAAAGAAGTCAGGCAGTTGGGGATCCCATGCTAGGCAGAACTGTGTAGCGTTGGTGCCTGGCAGTAGTGGAGAACCCTGATCAGGAGCCCTGCTAGACAACCACTGGGTCTTCCCTGTAGGGCTGGGCTCACTTCATGGCCTGGCTCAGACCAGCGCACACCCAGAGATACTGAAAAGGCAGAGTCAGAAGTGAGCCATATGTCCCCAACTCCTCCCAGGGAACAGGGGGTGCAGATGGAGGCCCAAAAGAAGGAGGTCCTTAACCTGATGTTCTGAAGATTACATGAATCAATACATGGAAAGCTCTAAGAATAATGCTCTGTAAATTTTAGATATTATCGGGTTTTGGACCTTTCTTTAACCTTCCAAAAGATAAAAAAAAAAATTTAAAAAGTGAAAAGACAAAGAGAAAAACCTCAGGTCAGTTAATTTTCCTTTTTAGAAGCTCAGATCATGAATATGGCATTTATTCTCTAAATGAGACTACATGCTTTATCTTCATTCGTCCATGTTGCTCTTATTTATTCATTTTAGTTTCTGTTTTGACAGCCGATTGACACACCATATCATGGTAAATATCTTTAGAGACATTGTTCTTTTAAGATATTTCTTAAGTGAATACTTTTGAAACTTCCAGATGGTACGAGATTTGTCATTTCTTAGGCTTACCAGATGGAGTCCCACCAGCCCAAAAGTCAATTGATATTTTTTTCTATCAGGCCACTCTTCTAATTTTTCAAAAGTTTCTGAGAAAATGAACTTTTAATCAAATGTGCTACCACTGGGGACTTCTGAGTGAGAATAGAGCTTCTAAAAGAAAGTCCTGAGGAATACAGATTATATGGTGTTTCTCCATAAACTAATCTAGTTAAATCACACCCCTTCTTCACCAAGATTTAATCCACTAAACCAAAAATACACAAATCAGAACTGCGAGATGTGTTTATTGTAACAAAGAATTATCAATTAGAGGAATATAATGTGAACTACTAGGACACTAGGAGGGAAACTTTGCCTTCCTGGCTGCTGTGCTTTAGTAGGAAGGCTGAAGTGTGGATGAAACCAACCAGAGTTTAGTGCAAAATGCAATGTAATAAGCAGTATTACAAATAAACCAAATACCAGGAGCCACTGTGGATTCTGACTTTAAGCAATGGTACAGCTTCATCTCAATGAGATTTGATAAGAGCTTTAAATAATTGTTGAGATTCCAAATATAGGGGTGGAGGAGGAGAGTAAGGAAGGAGGAAACTACGTTTCAAGCAGAAATAGCAACAGGAGAAAAAAGAAAAAAGTTAAGAAAATAGTAATACCACCACAACTAAGGAACAGGACCTGTTATGTATCAGACACTGTGCTAAGTCTTTCACAAACTGTATCTCTAAGTTTCATACCACCTCTCCTGTACAGAATCTGAGGTTTAGTGTTTCCTCAATCAACTCAAGGTAACAGAACTATTGTAAACCGTGATGAACTGCACAAATAAAATTATACTTTGCGGTACGCGGGCCTCACACTGCTGTGGCCTCTCCCGTTGCGGAGCACAGGCTCCGGACGCACAGGCTCAGCGGCCATGGCTCACGGGCCCAGCCGCTCCGCGGCATGTGGGATCTTCCCGGACCGGGGCACGAACCCGTGTCCCCTGCATCGGCAGGCGGACTCTCAAGCACTGCGCCACCAGGAAAGCCCAATAAAATTATACTTTTAACATTAAAAGTCAACAAAAGAAATTATGTTCTGATTGTTCTTTTGCTGATATTATTTCAATCCAACTTATTACAAGTTACCTGTTGTACTTAAAGTACAATAATATTTGTTCTCAAAATGGAGATGAGGCCGTGTGGCTATATTTGTTCCTCCGAAGAGTGGATCTCATGAAACACCTGATGATACCATTTGCAAAGGCTTTGATTAGGTAAGTCTCGATACCGGTCCAGCAATGTAACCAAGAGGGCACATGTAGTTTTCACAGATAACTCTGAAATATAGCATTTTTAAGCATTTTTTAGGTCTTAACTGATAGGGTGACTAAGCCCCCTGGAAACTGACCTGAGGGCCCCTCAGGGAAGGCCCAGCAAGCCTGCAGACAGACCCTCACTCCCTGAGAGGAGGGAGAGGGTCTAGCAAACCATCCATCAGCTTTAGGGAGTTAGAGCCGAGGAAAGGGGTAATCGCATCCGTCATTCTGGAGTTCAGAGTCAGGGCTCCCAGCTTCCTCTCTAAGACACCAAGCCAAGCGCTCAGGCAGATGGAGTAACAGTGCCCTCACTCCTGGACCCCGCAGATAATGCGAGATCAGCTGGAGATGCTGATTTGTTTCTGAGCCACGAGTCAGATGTTTCTGGCCAGCATATTTCGGTCAGTTCTAGTGCCTGAGTTCAAGGCATGGGTTCAGCTACTGGTAGGAATTTGAAGTGGCCATAACTGGGTTTGAAGACATATTGTATGGAGAGCAAAGCTGATTATCACATGATGTGGCCGCCACAGAGAATCTCAAAATATTTGAGCCAGGACAGCTACCAGTGATCACGGACATCAGCTAGAGATCAGCGACATCAAGCACAGCGACAATAAGAAGGTGTTTGCTGTGGTTTTATTTTGCCCGGTTTTTCGGGGGGGGAGAAGTCATGCGTGTGCATGGGTATGTGTGCGCTTGCACACGTGTGTGTTTTTGAGGGAGAGGAGGTAAATGGAAAGAACGCTAATGCAAAACTCTGGGCAAGTGGGAAGTCTCAGGATCCTTCTAGAACAATGCCATCAATTGAGCCATGACCTCAATTCATTACAATGAGTTGTTATTTCAGTTAAAATAGTTGCTCTTCTCAGAAGTTCATTGTAGCAGGATTTGGCATTTAAAAGCACATACTATGAGGACAGGGAACCATAGAAGATCAAAGAACTCAATTATGAACAATAAGCTCATCATAGGAAATTTTTGCCAATCCGGATATTCACCTTACAAATTTCTATTTCAATATTATCCATGAGGTAACTTCTTCAATCAGCTTTATGAATGTGTGACAAGAAAATGCCTAATAAAAGCCAAATTACTGAATTTATTTTTCTTATGGTGCTAAAATGTTGGTTAAAATATTCTTTGGGAAAGAGGGTTTCATTTTTCTTGCACTGCACAGAACAGGTGATGTGGTATGGCCTGCTCTTATAATTGCGTGTAGTTTTATGCCTACAGCTAGGTATCACTCACTCATAAATATGTTGTTATAAAAAATACCATATTGGATTGTTAGCGTAATGCAAATGTTTCTTTGAAATGCAGGTTGTTTTCCAGTCTCAGTATTATCACAGAGCTCACCCACCCAGCCAACATGAGATTCATGCAATTCAGAGCCAAAGACTGTTACTCCCTTGCTCTTTCCAAGCTGGAAAAGGTAGGAATTCACATCATGAAGTAAGTTGCATTTAACCTTTTGGGCTGAAAGACTAACTCTAAAATTTCTACATGTAGAGAGGAATGCCATGAAATAGTAAAAATAAAAATGCTGTTTTGAATTCCTATATGGGGGCTAAAATCTTAATTTATAATTTTTTTAAAGTATGGATTGATGGATTTGAACCATATATATCACAAGTGAACATGATAGAGGTATCTCGTTCCATCATCATTAATCATAAATTGAAAGCATGATATATGAAAGAGTTAAACTCAGCAGGGGTATATATACTCACTTATAATGTCCATTATTGATAATACCACGAGTACTCTGTCAAGACATCTATATTTACGTAGGAATTTGCAGTTTTCATAAATCCTTACAGTCCTAGGAAACTTGTAGGCTTTGTTGAAAGTCAGTTCCCAGAGGAGATAATATGAGACACAAGCTCACAATCTGAGACAAAGCCAAGTTTATTGCTTACGTAAGGGAGGCTGTCACCTCAAGAGAGCTTTTTTGTTTTTTTTTTTTTTTTGGTTTATAAATATTTATTAAAATTGAAAGTTGTTTGCTCTTCTATCCCATGAGCATCCATCCACCTGCCTGTCACCTGTTTAGATGCATGACTGCTGTCATAAATGCCCTTGGAATCTTTAGGATAACAGCACATCTGCCTTTGCTTAAAACTCCTTGTTCCTTGCCTTCCTAGCCAACACCTCTCTTCACAACTTTATATAAAAGGTCTCCAAAATTTGTACCCCAAGTGAGCCATCCATGAATAAAAACATATACCTGGGATCCAAAAAAAGTTGGCCTGGACATGTCAAAGACTCAAGTCCACCTAAGAAATAAGAGTGGTTTTATAATAGCCAAAGATGAATTTTTCTCCCCACAAATCTAAAAAATGCCTGCAATCAGATAGAGCTAATTAAGACTCAGGAGAGCTTTGTCAATGTCTTGGAGTGGGGAAAGGAAGGTCAAAGTTTATCAAGAGTTGGGAATTGTATTTAATGAGGCTCTTTTCAAGTGGGGACTTACTAGGATTGGGAAGAGATGAGAATAACGCTAAGGAAGACAGTAGCGTTGTTGCAAAGTCATGTTATGGGCACAGAAAAGTGTGGTTTTCTTCTCAGTATCCAGGCTGAGTGTGGGGATAAATGGATTTTGCATTCCAGGTGTACTTGATACTAGTGTACTGGGAGAATTCGATGTAAGAGAAAAAAATAAGATCCAATCTTATACATGTGAAAATGTGTTAAATCTATGCCATCTTTATTGTTTGTAATAATATTTATAAAATAGAGATAAGGATGGCTTACATTTTTTTTGGTTAGTTTTTTTCCTTCACTTCATTTTATTTTGATTACCTGTTACGTCGGGCACTGTCCTGATTCCTGGGTGACGTACTGTTGAGTGAGGTCACTTCTTTCTTGTCTGTGAGGTACTCACAGAGTGAGGTACTCTTGTCTTATGGTTTCCTTCTTCAACGCTGGTCACATACATTGTGTTGGTGGAACCTTGCCACCGCCCCTTTATAGGCATAGTTACCTTGTTGCTAGGCACTGCTTCCAGATGAGGAAACAGAGTTTAAGACAGATTAAATAACTGTTGTGCCCAACACACAGTGAGGCCAAATACACTGAAAGGTCAGAGTTTGGAGCAGAGAAAGGGCCAAGCAAGGAGAACGGGGCAACAAGTGCTCTAAAGACCTGAACTCTCTGATGGTTTTTGGGGAAGACATTTTATAGGCAAAATTTGGGGAGGGGGCTGCAGGGTGTGTTACTCTCCTCTGATTGGTTGGAGGTGGTATTCCAGGAATCTCAATCATCAACCTTCTCATTCCAACCAGTCTGGGTTCACGAGCTTATGGTCTGCCTGAAGTTACCATCCTCCACCAGGGTGGGAGCCTTAGTTCCCACAGAGCTCAGAGATATGTATGTAAATGTTTTGTACATCCCCCAAGGAGGAACCACGATCAGGCCCCATTGCTGTACTACTCTTTTCTGTTCTTTCCTTGCCTTTTTTCTTTTCTTTTCCTTTCTTTATTGAAGTATACTTGATATACAATACAGTGATTCACAATTTTTAAAGGTTATACAAACTAGTGAATATAACAAAAAAAGAAGCAGACTCACAGATATAGAGAACAAGCTAGTGGTTGCCAGTGGGGAGAGGGAAGGAGGGAGGGGCTATATAGGGTTAGGGGATTAAGAGAAACTATAGGTATAAAATAAGCTATAAAGATATATGGATAACAGGGGGAATATAGCCAGTATTTTATAATAGCTATAAATGGAGCACAATTGCTTCTTTCTGCATTCCCTCACTCCCCTAATTAGTAAGTGAATCTGCCCTTTAGAACTCAGGGAAGGTCTAGGAGACTGAAAAACAAAAGGCAGTATCCTGCTCAGTGTCATTGAGTGAGTGCCGTAAGAGAAACTTAAAGCCATTCATGTTTAGAAAGCATCTCTTATGTCAAACTGCTTTAACAGCATGGAAAGGGTGGGAATCACAGCTGAATGGCTGAGAATCCAAAGGCAAACCCACGGATGGGAATCCAGTGGAACCCATGCTGGCCTGGTGTGGTACAGTCTCCTCCATGACAAGAGAGGGAGGCTCACCCCATGATGAAGAAGACAGGCTCTACTACTTTGTAGGATTGGAACCTGGATAAATCTATGACACGTTTGTAGCCTTGGGATTTGTCTCTGGAAAATAGTGGTAATAGCCAAATGATAGGGTCATTGCCAAGATCACACCACACAATCTAGTCACAATACTTAGCCCAGTTTTGGCATATAATCAGTACTCAAATAAATAGCCCTAAACTCATAATTATAAATTACTATTGTCAACATCATCACTAATAAATATTCTATTGTGTGTATTCAGTTTTATTCCAGATCAGTTGATGTAAGGTCATAATTGTGGAAGAGATTTTCATGTTGGTAAATGTGTGTGTCTATATTATTGTGTATCTACTGCACGAGGGAAAAAGAAGAACGAAATGAGATTTTGATCTCTTTTGGGGAATTAATGAAAAATAAAATCCTCATCCAACCTAGAAGTCCTCTTCAGAAATGTAGAAAAGTTTTGTTTGAATAAGCATTAAACCAGACTGTGATATGCATCTCAGCAATCCACTAAAGACATTGCAAAGAAAGAAAGACATCTTATCCTTTTATATAGCCAGGCAGATACAGTCATTTACATACATGTTAACTGTCTTGATCCAAAGGAAAAATAAAATGTCTTCTAACTTTGTAGCAAGCAAAAGGTTACAACTTGGAGCCAGGCACCTAGGCTAAGCTCCCAAAGAGAGAGACAGGATACATTACATTCACATTTCAAAAAGATAGTTCCAAGGCCCCCCCACCCCCACCCCACCCCCACCCCCCTCGAGAAAGGCATTCCCGGGATACGAAGCTAGCTAGAAGTTATTCAGACTTTGTATCCATCTCAAAGAGACATGGAAAGGATTTACAATTCCAAGTTATTTTTAAGGAAACTCTCTAGGAAAAAGAAGTGGGAGAGGGGAGTTTTCTTTCTTTTTTGGCATCGGGGAAATTCATTTTTTTTTAGATTTATGTTTACCCTTGCATCTTCTAGATATTTCCCAAGAAGAATACAAAAAATCAATACATTACCTAATTATTAGGAACAGAGGAGTTAGGGGAAGTGGAATTGAAACCAATGGTTTGAATGCTATAAAACCATGGAAAATCCTTTTTTAATTCACTTATTATCATTTTTATCCATTGAAATAGGATCGTCACATAGAAATGTTTTAGACTGTTGTGCTATTGTGGGTTGAATTATGTCCCTCCACCCACCAAAAAAGATGTGTTGGTGTCCTAACCTCCACTACCTCAGAAGGTGACATTATTTGAAGGTAGGGTTTTTACAGAGATAAGCAAGTTGAAGAAGGCCATTGGGGTGGACCCTAATCCAAAATGACTGGCAATCCTTGTAAAAAGGGTAAAGTTGGACACAGAGACAGACACATTTAAAGGGAGGACAGCCATCCACAAGCCAAGGAGAGAGACCTGGAAGAGAACCTTCACTTACAGTCCTCAGAAGGAACCAAAAAGTGCCAACACCTTGATTTCAGACTTTGAGCATGCAGAACTGAGAGGCAATAAGTTTCTGTTGTTTAATCCACTCAGTTTATGATACTTCCTTACGGCAGCCCTGGCAATCTCACACACATGCCATCAGTGATAATGGTAACTGTTCATTTCTCATCAGTGCTTCTTATCACTTATACGTATACAGTTAGTTTACTGTTTAAAGTAATCATCTTCCTATACTTGTATTCTAAGCACAGGGAGGTAGTTTTAGTATTAGGAAACTGATCGTGGTTGTCATTCAAATTGAAGAAGTGATAGGATTTGCAAGAATGAGTATGGAAGGTTAGCCTGCATTCAGCCTGGTAGCTGATGTGTTCTTGGTAGACCTTGCATTCTCGTAGATATGTCGTTGCCATTGCTAATGAAGGAATACTCTTCAAGGTTTCTCTGGAAGCGACAACTCACTGAAGAATATCCACAATAATAACTTCCTAATGGACCAGACCATCATGCTTTAGTTTGTATTTTTTTCATCTGATTATTCTTTCATTGTTGCTGAGTTGTTTTATTTTCTATTACATTATCTTTCTTGTCTTGGATATTGACATTACCTTACTGCTACTGTTTACTCAAAAGTAGAGTCGTCCCTCGGTATCCATGGGGGATTGGTTTCAGGACCCCTCCCTTCTCACCCCACCCCCACCCCAGCAGGGACCAAAATCTGAGGATGCTCAAGTCCCTTATATAAAATGGTGGTGTAGTGTCTGCGTATCACTTACGCACACCCTCCTGTGTACTTTCAATCATCTCTAGATTACTTATAATACCTAACACAATGTAAGTTCTATGTAAATAGTTGCCAGTAGGTGGCAAATTCAGGTTTTGCTTTTAGGAACTTTCTGGAATTTTTTTTCTCCAGTATTTTCAGTCTGTGGTTGGTGGAATTGGCAGGTGTGGAACCTGCAGATACACAGGACCAACCGTACTTCCCATGTTCAGTCATTGGTCATTGGGTCATTGACACTTCTCCTAAAAATCTGATGTAGTGGGCAGCAGAAACACAGTATGAGAGCTAAGCAAAGATGGGCAATGTGACGGGTAACAAGGAACCGGAAGAGAGGAAAACAACAATAGAAAAAAAAGAGAAATTTTTTGTCTCATCTCCCTCTAAAGACTTATTTCATTTCTCTTATTTTGATGCATTTCATAAAAATGAATTTTATTCATGCTTATGGTGCAATTTGCTTCAAGACTGCTTTTTAAAAATTGCTTTTGAATTGCTGTGATGATCATAATTACACTTTAGCAATCATATGGTAATTACACATTGATGTAAGAAGAAAGGTAATGAAAAAGTGAGATGAATAATACGGTATAATAAAAAATAATAATTGGTCTCTGTCTGTAGTTCCCGACACAGCACTTCAAAAACTCTTGGAATTTCCTAAGTGATAGGAGTGTCTTCTGTTATTCATACCTTTCAACCATGCCTGATTTTATGTTAACAAGGCAACTCATGGAGGGGCCTTGAAGATTGAAACTTTCAGTACCTCCTCACCTCCCTGCTTCCAGGGAGGGGAAAGGGGCTGGAGATTGGGTTTAATCATGTGGTTAATGAGTTAATTAATCATGCCTACATCATGAAACTTTGATAAAACTCTGAAGAATGAGGCTTGAGAGCTTCCTGATTGGTGAACATATTGATGTACCGGGAAGGTGGTGCCCTCAGACTCCATGGAGACAGAAGCTTCTGTGCTCAGGACCCTCCCAGACTTGCCCTGTGTGCCTTTTCATCTGTTGTTCATTTGCATTCTTTATATTAAGATGATAATCATTAAGTATAGCACTTTCACACGTTCTGTGAGCATTCTGGAAAATTATTGAAACTGAGGCTGTTATGGGAAGCCCCAGATTTGTAGCTGGATGGAGAAGAAGTGCTGTTGGTTTGGAGACACCAAGGACTTGGAGATGGTGGCTGAAATGAGAGCAGCCTTGGGGGTCTGAGCCAACTCTGAGTAGTGAGCGTCAGGATTGAATTGTAGGACACCCTGTTGGTGTTAGAGAATGAGTGTCAGAATAGAAACAGTCATGGCTATAAATCATATATTGCTAATGTAGTCAGTGGTAGAGCAAAATAATACACATTGGAGATATATTCCAGGAGAAATAGGCAAGAATATCATTTACTTTTTAACATATTCGCCGTCTTAAAGCTAGAAGGCAAAATTTTACATATTCTCAATTTAAATTCAAGCCACTAAATATTCTCTGAGCACCTACTATGAGCCATATGCCTTCCTCAATGCTAGAAGTTATGAATTTGAATAAAACACATAGAATTTGTAATTTGACGGGAGACAGATATATCGGAACAAACAAAAACACATTGCCGTATTCTTTTTTTTTCTGTCCAAACAACTTGGACTACTTTTTATTCATAATCTAAGTGCTATAATGATGAGGGAGAGTTTGGTGCTATCTTCCGGATTCATTAGGAAAATTTCTTATCCAATTTTTAAGAAAATATTTACCTTCCCCCATATTGGTCCAGGAAGAATTTGATAATGCTAACTAGTTTCTATTGCTTTTAAATGTAGTAAAGCACTGCCAGATCTACTCTAGAGGAGTGATGATATGTAATTTATATATGGATAACTATTTTAATGTACAAATGTATCTATTAAGAATGTGTGTAGTGAAGTCCAGTGGTTAGCACTCGGTGCTTTCACTGATAGGGCCTGGGTTCAATACCCGGTCCAGGAAGTAAGATCCTGCAAGCTGTGAAGCACAGCCAAAAAAAAGAAAAAAAGAAAAAAAGAGTGTGCATAGTATTATGATTTCACACAATAGTTTCAAAGTTGTCACAGGCTGAATGTTTATGCCCCCCCACACACCAAAATTCACATGTTTAATCCTTCAACATCCTTTCTTTCTTTATTTCTGAACCTACATGTCTTTCAGAAGCTTCCACTTTTCCAAATTTCTCAATTCTCAGGAGCATCAGGGCCTTCACGGGAGAACAGGGTGCAGGAAGCCATTTGTGTGTATTGTTTGTAAAACACATATTTCTAACATATAAGTGGCGTGGTTGAAGTCCAGTTTTGCCCATCACTCCTAGTGTATGGCTATTGTCTCAGTATAATTACTAGGAGCTCCTGTCAAGATGTCCTGATTTGGATGGTTAACTATATAATCACCCTATTTATAAGGCAAGGACCACTTGTATTTTAGTGTAGGAGGATAATAACATTGCTTAGAAGACCCTGCATTCCTCTCTAAGATAAGGAAGAGGGTCCCGCACACCCCAAACTCCTTCAGCATGAACTTGCCTTGGGTTGACTCAAGGGTTTTTTGGGACGTGGGTCTGAGTTAGCCTTGAATCCTCATAAACAAGGTGGACTCCCTGAGTGTCCATCAAATGCACCCCCTCTAAGCTGCCACTTAGACTGGAACAGATGTGCGTGTGCGTGTGTGTGTGTGTGTGTGTTTGTGTACGTGTGTGTGTGCATGGGTGTAGTGGGAACCTACTCTTTCCAGTAAGAAGAAAAGTGAACAGGCAGAGAGAAATGCTCTTTATTACTAGAATCTCCTCCTCTTTCTGTTTGCAATATAAAAAGAGGAGAGATGAAAGAAAGAGAAAGAGAGATTGATTTAAAGCCACCGATGGCCCAGGGTCCTCTCCTCAGTTCCCAAGCACACACTTCATTGAGAGGCTCTGATAGGAAACCTGTTCTGGAAGAGCCAGCGCATCTCAGAGCTGCTATGCAGAGCCCCTGTGATGGGGTACCTTCTGTAGAGATGAGTCTCTTTCTGGGGAAGGCTCTGTAAACAGGATACATAAAACACTAGCAACTCATTGAAGGCTTTGGTATTTTAATATAAGGATTTTCTGTATTTGCATTCAAAAGGCCACTCCCTCGGCAAGCAGTTTTGTGAGAGGAAAGGCAGAGTTAGTTTGCCCAGGACCTGAGAATTTGGAAATAGGATTTGAGGGTTGTTGGTGAACTAGGGTAGGGACAGGGAGAAAGAGGGAGGAAAAGAGGGAAAAAAAAGAAGACATTATGTCAAACAGTGTAAAGAAGGTCAAGTAGGATGAATGGTGAGAAAAGCCAATCGCTGAGAAAATACGGATAGAAACCGTTAATTTATGCCAATAAAATTCTTGACTTTTTTTCACCTCCCACACCGTTCTGCTAAGTCCAATAATTTTATCATCTATTCCATATGGTACTGGATGGACACAGTTTAAAAAAAAACACAGTTTCTGCCAGAAACAGATCCCTTCTTCCAGAAAAAGCATATGTTCATGATAACAAACCAAATGAAAGAAATAGGTAAGACCAAGGGTATTAAAGTGTCTGGGATCTTTTAATATTGATTTGGATTTCTCAGATTTCTTTTAGGTATTTTTAGGTAAGTGGTTGTTAGGAAAACACAAAATCATCATGGAAGCTTCAGTTGAATCTAGAATTCTACTAAGGAAGCAAATACAATATGTCTGATAAAAAGGTATTATATATTTATACTCGAAGCAATCATAGAAATATTTACTATTGTATTTTATAACACACAATAGTCAAAAGAAATACTAAAGTCAGAGAAATTTATATAACACAAACATTGTAGTTTTTCCATCTTCAAACCTAAAGAACCAAAGTGAGAAGAAGGGGTATTGAGTAAACCTCAAAGGGTTTCCTTCCTCCCTCTTAATATAAATGTTTTCAACTTTATGCAACAAATTTTCACTAGATGTAGGCAACTACTATAAGTGGAAAGGATTTATTCATTTGTTCAATAAATTTCATTGACTGTGTGCCAGGCATTGTGTTAGGCATTGTTCTGGGACTCACTGAGCTACCTCAGACCAACAGTTAACTAATAAAAAAATAAACAAGGAATTATAGATTTCAGATCTCTGAAAGTCATAACAGGGTTATATTCAAAAGTAACTGGGGAACGCCTACTTTAAATAAGGTGATAAAGTAAGGTCTCTTTGGGGAGGTGATATTTGAGCTATAATGATAACACCAGACCAGCCCAGTCAAAACTTGGAAGTATCAGTACAGGAAGAAAGCAAGCAATATCAAGTCCACAAGGTGATGCATCATTTGATGTGTTTGAAGAATTACTAGTAATAGAAGACAGTAAGTGCTTACTATACATAATACTTTTAGATGTTTTATCTTGTATATTTATTAGAATGACAATGCAATGTCATCACCAATATGAACCCCATTTCACAGGTGATGAAACAGAGGAAGAAGGGGCTTAAGTAACTTGTATGAGATCATCCAACCAGAAGTGGCAATACTTGACTGGTCACCTTGTGTGTCTGTAGAATCCAAGCTCCCAACCACTGTGTGTTATACTGTCTGTTGGATCCATATTTTTAGCAATTGGACTTTTCTACTAACCTTGAAACTCAAGTCCAAATTAACTTACAGTCTTCTCTTCTCCCACATTTCCTTTTTTTACAGAAGGGCACACTTATCCACCCAGTTATCCAGAAAGTGGGGTATCATCTTCATCTTCTCTCTACTACCCAATTCAGTCAAAAATCCCCTCAAATTTAATGTCTGATGTCTAAATATATTTGAAGAAGATCTGTTTCTGTAAACCTTCATTTCTCACTAGAATTGCTGCCTTAACACCCTCGTTTAACTTGCTTGGTCTCCCAGTGCCACCTCCCCATTTCCAGTCCATTTTCCATATTGTCACCAGAATGACCATTCTAGAAATGTGGCCATATCACTCCTCCTCTTAAAAAATATGTAAGTTTTTTCTCATTACACTTAAGATACAATTCAAAATTGTTAACATGATTTCAAAATGGGTTCATCTTATATCCTATTTTTCCTGGAGCTGTCCCAATTTTCACCCTTGTTTTTCAGTGTAATTCTTGATAACATCCTTTTTCTTCTCAAGTGTCCTGGAACTTTAACATCTAATTCCTGGCTTCTGTTCCAGTCTCACTTCTGACCTGCTCTTCCAGCCCGTACACTCACACTCAATGCTGTATTCAAACAGAATTGCTTATAGCTCCTCAAGTCTCTTAAGCTTTATTCCTATCCAGCTTCTAGCATATGCTGAACCTTTTGTTTATAACTTTCTGCTTAACACCTGCCCTTCCCAAATTTACTGGCTAATTTCTACTCATATTTGCGTCTCCACTTAGACATCACTTCTAATTCAGTCTCTCGACTTTTCCACCAGAAGACTACGGTAGACGCCCTTCCTACGTGCTACCCAAGCATCTACCCCTGTCTTGTTGCATATTCTCACCCCGGTGTCTTCCCTATTTGTTTTTGGTATCACTCACAGTTTGTGAGTTCTTGTAGGCAAGGAAAGTATCCATATTTGTTTACTAGTGCCTGGTCCATATTCAATGCATAATAATTCTATATTAACAGAATTTATGAGTTCTATACAGGGATTCTGTATGCCTAGCACTAAGGATAATGCCCTATGTAGAGTAGACTTGTCAACATTTGTTAACTGACTAATGTATTTGTTAGTTAACTGACTAATGTATTTGTTAACTGACTAATTTAGTAAATAAATGAATGAGTTAATGTTTGATTGGAACCTTTAATAATGAATGACTTATAAAATGATACTTATCAATAGGATTCAGATGTGTGGAAAAAGGAAGAGAGTACCTTTCCTTCAGTGTAAGCCCTGAAGGTAAAAGAATATTTCTGTATTTGGAAAATACAGTGTATGAAAATGTAACTGAACCAAAATTTTTTTAAATTAAATGTGCTACGTAATGTAATTTAACTGAAGCATCTATGTAAATGTAGGTATATAATAAAAGAGAACATTTGAAATATTGGTTAAACCTTTATTAAAATTAGAGAACAACCCACTGGATTTAGGAAATGTATCTTCTCCGTCAGTAAATCATTGAGCAGGGATAATTGTGAGTGAAAGAAACCGCTATATGCCAAAGATCACCCTGCCTCTGATCCACTGAGCTTACCATAGACTCAAGTTTTTGTCAGGAAATTCTTAGGACAAGCTCTTTTCATGAGGATATGTTGCTTTTTCACAGAAATCTTGCCTTTGAGTTCTCCAGGCATGTATTCCGCAAGAAAGTCTGAATCTTAGAGTAAACTGATTTTAGATTTATGAACAAAAATTTACATTATTGCAATTGTTTGTATATGAATTGGCAGCATCGTGTTGGATGACTGGGTGTTACAAAAGACTAGAGATTGGCAAATTAATAGTCGGTTTAAGCCCCAGCAAGTACTGTAGCAGTAGGATGCAAAGAGGGGAATAATTCTAAGATAATTCTAAGGATAAATGCTGGAGTTTGGAAATTTAATGGATGGACTGGGGAGAGGGATGCGGAGATGGGGGTCAGAGATTCTCTGATTGACTAGTCAGTACCTTTGATTAACTAGTTAGGCGATTATTCAGCATGATGAGAAATTCATTTTAGTAAAGCATGAGATTATGTTTACAGAAAGATATTCATGATCAAAGTTCATATGGTATTGTATAGACATGCTTTGTAGTGAACTATAGTAGCAGTAATTTCTGTACATGACCAAGGGTTTATCGCAGCATTTCTTTTCCTGTTCTCTTTTTTTTTTTTAAGGGTAGTATTAACCAATGACAGGAGTAGAAAAGTCAACATACAGATGTTAGAAGGAGAAGTTACAGGACACAGATTTGTGATGCTTTGCATGCAGCACTTTTGGATGTGATTCTAAAAGCTTTTATTGAGCGTTGTCAAATGTGTAAGCTTCACAGGGATGGACATCATATTTATAAGTGCCCTTCTATAAGTGCTACCATAGATGTGAAATTCTTGACCTTAATATCGTCTTTGAAAATGTTAAATTGAGAATTCTGTTGACTTACGTTTTAAGAATTGGCGTATTGTATTACTGCAAGAGATTTGATTTTCAGCACAGTACAACCTTCTTTCAAATGCATATGTCTTTTTTTCTAATTCCATTTTGTTTTAAAACACATTTTAAATGTAGTTTTCTCATTTAGTAAAAGTTGTCTAATTGGAAAAAAAAAAAAACTATTCAGGCTGATAGCTGTAACTGAACTTTGGGAAAGATGTGAATGCTAATGTATGGGTTTAGAAGTCCTAAGATGAGATATTTAAAGCCAAAAACTAGACGGTTTCACACTGAGAGAGCAGAGGAGAGGCCGGAGTTGGAATCATGTTCTAATCACTAAATTATGGCTTTTCTCAGTCTTCCTCCGACTTGATTTTTGAACAGTATTTGAGACCACATCTTCCTCTACAGCTGGAACGTGCTCAGTGTGTCCGGCTCCTCGGATCTCCGTCTGTGCAGCCACTGCGCACTCCCTGCCTCCCACCCACCCCAGCCCCACGTATGATCACCTTGGGAACATTCTCCTGTGCCTCTCCATCGCCACCACCCGACCACCACGACTCTCTGAGTCTAACCATGAACAAATTAATTCCCTGTCTAGTTCCACTGCAGCTAAGTCTGCATCAAATAAAAAAAAAAAAAAAAAAAAAAAAAGAACAAAACTTGATTTAAAAATTTTAAGGGATGAGAAAACATGCAAAAGCATAAAATCGTGCTTTGCCATGTGTCCCAAGCCCCTTGTTAGCTAGAGGAGTGAACAATGAACAGAGATGATGGTCCTTGGCGTAGAAGATCCCAGGCAGGTAACAGAGATCCGTCGCCAAGTTCTGGGAAAGAAGATCCTGAATGAGCCATGTGTAGAGCCCAGCAGTCTTGCTGTTTCCCACCTGATCTTGTGACAGATGCTGGACTTCAGATTCTTAGGGTCTCAGCACTTTATTTTGGCTACTTGCTTTAACATGGGCTGAAGATCTGTGGTTTTGGCAGTACACCTTAAGAACCAGATGTGGCCCCCAATTCACAGGAAAGCCTGCCTATCCCTGCAAGAAGACAGCTCATTCCAGGCATCTCCTAACCACCGAGGCGGTTCAAATGAAGCATTTTTGGCACCAAGCCTAGTAAATCAGAGACTGCGTGGTGATGTAATGGACACGGACACCAAGGGGGCACCACTTGCGTATCCCTCCTTCTGTCTACATCTCAAGTGAGGATGTCCTTATAGTCTGGATGGGCCTAGATGTGGTGGAATAACTCCTGTTTCTCCCTGAAAGGTTTGATTCTGAGCACCAGCCTCATCCGTCTGTCCAGGGGAAGCCCAGGGGTCAAGGCTCTCTAGTACCATCATGACAGCAAGCAGCAGCAGTGGCCCCCGTCCTCTCCAAGACCCCTTCCTTCAGCAATGCTCCCTCCCCTCCATTCTTAAAAAGGGGGACCCAGAGACGTCCCCTCCCTTGAGATCTCCCAAATTTGCTACATTAGAAACAGGGGCTTCCTCCCATTGCCTCTGAGAGCGAGGGGTGATTTTTTTATTGGCTTGGCTGTGTCTTGTAATTTCTTGTTAAATGGAAGTTGGCAGCAAAAGAAACGAACATTTTTGGGGTTACCACTTAAGTACAAGGTTAAGTTTCATTCTTCAGAAATTCCTTCCAATCTTACACAAACATCGGGTCTTAGGCCTTCATTTATTAGCAGGCACTAATAGCAACAGAATTTTTCAAAAGAAAGCCTCATCCACCATAATACACACGCAAACACACACACTTTTTTTGTCACTTACAGAAGCTTAGCTGGAGATTGGTATGGTTGGCACAACTTTAAAGGCAGATGGGTAAATTAAAACTCGAATGACAGAAAGCTAGGAACCACTGGTTGTGATCGCCCTTACTTGCCTACGTTTTTTGTCCTCACATATGAGAATATTCAAAAGCAGATATTCTAGATGTTAGGATACATTATGTGGCTTTAGGTTTTTTTATATTTGATGAAATAATGTTATTATGTGTGTTCCTTTTATTAATGTCACTTCAAATCCTGTTCAGAAATAGGTACTAAGAGTAAATAAATGTTTAATGTATGAAAGGATTAAGCTTTCTTTACTATTGGGTATTTTTAACCAGGAAAACTTGGTTATGAAAAGTAAAGGGACATTAAAAATACAATTAAAAGTGAAGTCATGACACATTCATAGTTAAGAACCACGTGATAAAAATGGCTTTCTTCACATATGTTAGGAAAATTTAAGTAAGTAGAAAAGCATAAAATAGAGAATGCTCACAAATTTTTCTTTTTCAAATTTCTGAACAGAAAGAAAGAGAGCGAGGTTCTAATTTGGCCTTTATGTTCCGACTGCCTTTTGCTGCCGGGAGGGTGTTCAGTATCAGTATGTTGGACACGCTTCTTTACCAGGTATGCAGTGTTTCTTATATCTGTCTAAAATGTTTATTTTCTATTTTCTTTAGGTTCTATCAAATGCATAATACAACTAGTGTTTCTCTTGGAGCCGTTAACTTAAAATTGGCTCTGGAAGTAATCCAATATTTTACTTCATGTATTTAATGACATAAATGTGCCTATGAAACACACAGTAAGAAAAAATTATTTTTCAGAATAATCTATGAAGTGATATCAGGCATTCTATGACACCAGTGTCCTACAATGTTTAATGTGACATTTTAATACATTTTGCATATTCCTCTAAGCACATTACTAGACAATAAAAGCTAAGAAACAATTACTAGGTTAAAAAAAAGACAGCTTTCTTTCTAATACATATTGTTTTAGTAAGTAATAGCAAATAATGTCAATAAACTGATAAACCAAGGACATTTTAAACATCTGCTAATTATTGCCTGCTTCAGAAAAACGTAAGGAAGATTTTACAACCCCTAAGAACCATTCAGTTTGTTCCTGAATGCCAGAGTTTTACATTGTCATTTTATCATTCTTAACTTTACCTAAGAAGTTCATAGAGATTTTATTTTACACTAAAATATTTTGATCTTTTTTTAACTCTTTCAGAAACTGAACAAAAGCAATATTTCATATTCTCTGAATCAAGTAATCAGATACTTTTTAAATATATCCATTAAGAGAAAAAAGATATTCATAAGCCTTTAAGTTATTTGATAACTTTAATCTCAAATTAAGCATTCAAGCATTGTGTTGTCTTTTTTGATCATGTATTTTATGTACCCTCTTCCTCCATGCTTGGCTGAATAAACTAATCCAAAGAGAGTTAAGGCTTTTCTACTGGCCTCTGGGCTAATTATGCCTATGACTATGTCTCTGGCCGTGTTTCAAACCATCTGCTTATGCCAGATGAATGCGGGAACAACACAGTAAAGAACCATAAACACTCCTGTTCTCCCGAAAGTTTCCAGACACATTATCTGGGTACTCCGGAAGCCAGGCTTCTACCCCAGACCCCATTGCCAGGCACACGTAATTCTGATCTCTCAAAGAGGGGGTTCAAGGGAGGGATTGTTTGAAGGGAAGTGTTGCCTCTGGGGGGATTTATATCCATAGCAGTCAAATGCTTGCTGTCATTATGCACC
Source organism: Phocoena phocoena (assembly GCF_963924675.1). Taxonomy (NCBI): domain Eukaryota; kingdom Metazoa; phylum Chordata; class Mammalia; order Artiodactyla; family Phocoenidae; genus Phocoena; species Phocoena phocoena. The sequence continues at coordinate 181,134,328 of NC_089219.1, read as the reverse complement.
AGTGGTTTTCAGATATTTTAGCCACAATACCTTATGTTTAAACGAAATCTCATGAGAAAGTCTTTGATATATAAGCTAAGTAGAAGGAAAACCATTCTGTAGAATTGGAGAGCAGTAGTTATTACTTTCATTTTTGTTTCACTTTTTTTGTTACACATAGAAATACAGGAAATTGTGTTTTTTCCAAAGCTAGCAGCTGCAGAAAGAATGAACTAGAACAATAATTTTCGAAGTAGTAATTGCCCATTTACTTTCTGATGTCAAATGAGATATTTTAATGGTAGGTTTTTCAGACAGGTAAAGAGTATTTATTTACAGGTTAAAAAGAGATTAGAAATTTAAAATATTTTATTCTCTAAAATTATATAACATGCATTCTTCTATTCTTAAAATATACAATCTAATTGTTTTGGTTAATGATTTAAACCCATCTTCTTAAAGATAAATGCTTATATATTCAAGAACTATTATAGATGACTACAATTTTATAGTGATTTACTATTAATGTAATTCTATTCTAGACCTCATTTTATTTGCTTCCCCAAGGAAAACTGTAATATAAACAGTATTATCAGTCATAATATATGGATGAGACAAGGGCTCAGGAAGGTCAACTGTCCAGTGTTTAGTGGGAATACTCATCTTCAAGCCATGCATACCTCATTAGATTAATCCCGACCCTTTTCCTGTGGTAAATGACTCTGCATTTGTATAATGCTTGAGTTTGTTTGCTTGTTTGGTTGGGTTTTATTATATCCCACTTGAAACACAGATCACTTTCATATTTTTAATCATTTTTATTAATTCTCATCTGTGTAGATCAGGGAAGCCAATTATTAAAAAAGTTATTACCTAAAATAAAATTAAATAGATATTAAAAAAATCTTCTATGAAAAATGTTCTATGATTGCATCACATAAAACTTAATGCATGGATTTTGTGATATTACATGGGGCTATCCACATTTTTGGCTCACATCTAACTCTAGTCTATGCCCTGATGAAGTTACAGGACAGATGACCTCTGGACAAAGAATGTGTTGATGAAGAATACAGTAAACATTAGCTATATTACCACACCTGGCTCTAAAATAATTTAAAATAGTCGTTTGCCAAATCTTCAGTTTAATTTCTCTTCCATGAGTGCTTTCTGTTTTTTATTTTGGAAATAATAATTTTAAGTGCCCAAGAATTTGTTTAAAATTTTTCTTTAGCACACACTGAGTTACAAATGAGATTGAATGATGCTAACAGGGGTGTGTGTCACAGCTCCTCTTGGTGGCCCCAATACGTTCATGTCCTAATTACTAGGAGGTTAATACGCCTTGAAAACCAAAGGGCCATTTAAATAAATGGCCTGAAAAAAATGGAATAGATGTGTTTCCTTATGTTCTTTTTTAGATGGGTTTATTTTTTTGAAACTAGCTCTTGGTAAAAGAAATTAGCAATCAACAAAGTAGTCTAGATGATTTATTTAAAAGGTGTTATAGGGCTTCCCTGGTGGCGCAGTGGTTGAGTCCGCCTGCCGATGCAGGGGACACGGGTTCGTCCTCCGGTCCGGGGGGATCCCACATGCCGCGGAGTGGCTGGGCCCGTGAACCATGGCCACTGAGCCTGCGCATCCGGAGCCTGTGCTCTGCGACAGGAGAGGCCACAGCGGTGGGAGGCCCGCGTACCACAAAAAAAAAAAAAAAAAAAAAAAAAGGTGTTATAACTTTTAAAGTCTTTGCTATACAAAATAACTAGATGATTTATTGTTATTATTTTGTTATTGAAGTATAGTTGATTTACAATGTTGGGCTAATGTCTGCTGTATAGCAAAGTGACTCAGTTATAAACATATATACATTCTTTTTTCTAATATTCTTTTCCATTATGGTTTATCCCAGGAGATTGGGTATAGTTCCCTGTGCTATACAGTAGAACCTTGTTGTTTATTCATTTTAAATGTAATAGTTTGCATCTACTAGCCCATCCCTCCCCCTTGGCAACCACAAGTCTGTTCTCTATGTCTAAGAGTCTGTTTCTGTTTTGTAGATAGGTTCATTTGTGCCATATTTTAGATTCCACATATAAGCAATGTCATATGGTATTTGTCTTTCTCTTTCTGACTTACTTCACTTAGTATGATAATCTCTATATGAATGGATAAATAAGATGTGGTACATATATACAATGGAATACTACTCAGCCATTAAAAAACCACAAAATAATGCCATTTGCAGCAACAAGGGTGCAAAATACTTAGATGATTATTTAAATGTTTCACTTGTTAACACCTGACGATCAAACTCAAGGCAGTAATTTCATACGATTTATGAAGTAATTGTTACATATCATGGTGAAATTTGCTTGTATGGGTTGAAATTCTATCTTCTCACTCAGACCAAAAAATAAACTGAAGAAACTAGAAGCATTTTTCAGTTAATATTCTAACTATTGAGTAGTGTTCTAACAACATGTCAAAATATATGTTAGCAAACAAAATAGTCTCATGATGGTATTTAATACTAACCTATCGGGCTTCCCTGGTGGCGCAGTGGTTGAGAATCTGCCTGCCAATGCAGGGGACACGGGTTCAAGCCCTGGTCTGGGAAGATCCCACATGCCGCGGAGCAACTGGGCCCATGAGCCACAACTACTGAGCCTGTGCGTCTGGAGCCTGTGCTCCACAACGAGAGGCCACGATAGTGAGAGGCCTGCGCACCGCGATGAAGAGTGGCCCCTGCTCGCCGCAACTAGAGAAAGCCCTCACACAGAAATGAAGACCCAACACAGCCAAAAATAAATAAATAAATAAATTTATTTAAAAAAAAATACTAGCCTATTAATTCTCTAATATTTAGATTTACTTAAATATTATATAGAAATGTATTCTACTAGCATCAAGTTTAATCCTAACAAAAAACCAAATACCGGTTGAAATATTTCATTGTAAATTTTAGTCATTTTAGAGTTTTTAAAACATTCTCTATTATATTTCGGCTTATAGTTTTTGTTATTAAAAATCTAAAAATGTTTTCATCACGTCCAATAACATCCATAAAATTTAAGCATATCCAGATATTCTAGAAAATAATCATTTCCCATATTTCTTTAAGGACAGCTTAACTGTACATGTGTATTGAGGACACTGGCAAGATAGATTTTCATTTCCTTTTTTATGGGGGCTTAATGATGTATTACAAGAAATAACCTTTAAGATGTGATAAGATGTTCATGCTCTAAGCTATTCTATGTATTTCCTACACACAATAAATACATATTTTGTTTATATTGCAGTCATTTGTGAAGGACTACATGATTTCTATCACCAGACTTCTGTTGGGATTGGACACTACACCAGGATCGGGGTTTCTTTGCTCTGTAAGTTACTAATCTCTGGTGTAGATTATTCTGACAGGCAATTCTGAAAGCCATCTATAATGTACTTTGGCTAACTCTTCTATGTCATTTATTTATTTTTTTCTAATATGTGCTCAAAGAATAGCATCCTAGTTTTTTTTAATCCCTTAAACAATGTTTAGGGAAAACATTATTTAAATTAATAATCCCGAAGATAGCCATTCTGTACAAAATTCAGAACAAAAATGATCCTGAAGGTAGCCGTTCTGTACAAAACTCTAGCAGGTATCTGAGACTGACAGTTTCTGACATAGGATGCTACACTGCCAAGGTAAACAGCGATCATGACATTTAACCTCTCTGTTTTATAAATAAGTATACTGTGCCTAAGTGTATTTAATGAAGTGTCTTGCTAACAAATTCAAATTCATGTTTAGCAAAGAGAGACCAGCACTTATGCCTCCTGTCTGTGAGTCCTGTGCTCCATACTTTTACACATCTTCCTCAGTATGGGTAGAACTTTGGATGGACAATTCGTTTTTGTGCTGGAGTGTCCTTTGCACTTCAAGACTTGTAACATCAGCAGACCCTGTCCACTAAGGTTATTGCAACATTCAAACGAGTCCTTACAGGTTTTCCAACAATTCCCAATCAATTACCAGTGATATTCCAAGTACATGGGACTAATACAGTGCCATGCTGCCACAAATGGAGCAGTTGGTTTCTTAAGTTTGGGTGAACCCAGGGATAAGGCTGAGATGGAATGTAATAAAAAACTTTCATACATGTATAAGCACTTATGAATGCCACTTTGAGATTTCAAAATATCAATAAAATCTACCTTTAAAGAGTGAAAAATTACCATTGGGTTATTTCTTTAAAATTTGATATGTAAATAATTCATCTGATTGTAGATGAAAATCACCGAGGATGACTTATGGATCAGGACTTATGCCAGACTGTATCAGAAGTTATGTTCTTCTACTGGAGATGTTCCCATTGGAATCTACAGGACTGAATCTCAAAAACTTACTACATCTGAGGTTTGGAAATATCAAAATATTCCTGTCTTAATGTTTAATCTTATTGAATACTGCCATTCCTAAGCCTATAAACTTATTTCTGAAATATGCCATTAAATTATGTAAATTATGTCAGGAATTTCATAAAATAATGTTGTCTAAAGGTCTGTTTTAGAGTTTGTGGACTTTGGGCTCTGAATGTCTTTTGTAGGTTTTCAGGAAGTAAGTTAATTCTAAGTAACCTTTGGATACATAAGAAAAGTTCTCAGGGCAAGCAAACTAGTTTTCTAATATAATCTTCAACTCCACATATTAGCATTTGGAAAGAGGGAAAACAAAGATGAGTTAGGAAGCATGAAACTCACATTTTTCAAACTCTAGGTTGAGGACTACTTTGAAGCTAAGAAAAAACTCTAGGATCAGTGCCAGACCCTCCCAGAGGAAAGCTCAGTAATTATAAAAGCAAACTAGAGCCTATGAAAATGGAACAGAATTTCTGATGCCTGCGTGTGACCAAAAACATATTCACATTTTAATTTGGTCACACTATGTGGTTCCAACTTACGGTTTATATTCTTGAAAGATTTTTTCTTCTTCAGGTACCTCAAAGTTATTCAAAATTTTGGTTAACCATTTCTTTCTTTGGTCTTATGCAAAATAGAACCTCAACTATGAGGCTCAGATTAATTACATGCATTTTAATAAGAAGCATAAGAGTAATGGAGTAGATTTTTATTTTCTTGATATAATTTATAGTTTGACATTTAAGTAAGTGATATTGAGGCCAGAAGAAAATAGTTCAGTTTTTCTGAGATGCTCTTTAGTGGTTTCACTGCAGCTTCAGAGGTGCTAAAAGAAGCTTTATTGCCAGCTCTGCTACTGAATCTGAGTTTGTCATTGGCTGTGGTCCCCGTGGTTCACACCACAAAGAGCAAGACAAAATCAGAGAAAATCAGGAATGATTGATGGGAGAAACATACCAGAAAGTTAAATGTGTAGGACAGCTTAGCCAGATACGCCTAAAATTTAAAGAACACTGCATCCAAAAAATTATTATTTGATGAAAGGTTAAGAGAAAAGAAGTGCTTTCAGACCTAAGCAATTAACCATTCCTTATTTGAACTTGATAAGAAAAAAGAAGATTTTCACACAGCAGAATACTATCCTGTTTTTATCTTATAATATGTACTTTGTGAATTTGAACATGGTAAATTCTGCCCTTGGTCAAGTTCATATCCATGTTCAGTCATTATGTATTATTAAGGGATGTTGTATGCTGTTTACAGTACAGATAGGGAAAGAGTAATTGAGTATTTGTACTGTCATCAAGGAGTATTTAATGTTACATTTTGGTCATTTCTTCCTATCACAAACCAGCAAAATGTTTATAAACCCCCAACCCTTTAGCTTATATTAAAAACACACCTCCTTGGAAAAATAAAAGGATACTGGGTTAAATGAGGGTAATACCTGTTGTCTTCCTATACTGAATTCAGTTCATCTTCTGGAACACATATTTTTATTTAGATTTTACATTCTGCCTATTATAGAAAAAAAGGCAATTTAAATAATTAAAGATAAAAATAGGACCTTCAAGCACTTTTACAGCAAAATATATTAATAGGGGCAGAGAAATTAATGCTACTTTACATTTAAAATGAAGTGACTGCTACAGTTGAAAAGGAGTTCTACGTTTATTTTCCTGGCAAATAATCAAAAATAGAGCTATTGAGTTTTATAATACTTGTAGTTTGATACACAAAAGGGTGTAAGTTCATCTAGAGAAAGATTTGTTTTTCCTGATCACTGTTAAAAGAATGAGTATATTATGTGCTTCCTTATTTAAGACATTGAATATTTAGAGTTATTTAAGAGATAGATAACATGATGAACATTATCTATCTTTAATTATAGTTTTGCAAGATGCAAAAGTACCAATAAGGTGAATATCCCTTAAGTCGATGTTCTATTTTTTTTTTTTTTTTAAAGAGGGGAACATCAATTCAGTATTAACTCAGTAAAGACATTGGGTTTTGTGCAAAGGGGAAAACATTCTCTTTTTCCTGATTATATAAAAACAGAGAATAAGAGCTTAGTGGATCTAATGAAATGGAAGAGTGGCTCATATATTCCACCATCTCTCTCAGATTTCAAATGGTTCGAGAATACTCAAGTGTTAGAATTCAAATAATTTATCATTGTCCAAAATGCCAATTTTTCTCTTACTTTAATTAAAGAAGGACACCAGGGCTTCCCTGGTGGCACAGTGGTTGAGAGTCCACCTGCCGATGCAGGGGACATGGGTTCAAGCCCTGGTCCAGGAAGTTCCCACATGCCGCGGAGCAACTAAGCCTATGCGCCACAACTACTGAAGCCCGAGTGCCACGACCACTGAAGCCCGCCTGCCTAGAGCCTGTGCTCTGCAACACGAGAAGCCACCGCAATGAGAAGCCCGCGCACTGCAACGAAGAGTAGCCCTCGCTCGCTGCAACTAGAAAAAGCCTGCGTGCAGTGGCGAAGACCCAAGGCAGCCAAAAATAAAGAAAAAGAAAAAAATTCAGAGAAAAAAAAAGGACACCAGATTCCAGGAGGTAGAAACTCCATTCAATAATTAGAACTGGGGGCTTCTCTGGTGGCGCAGTGGTTGAGAGTCCGCCTGCCGATGCAGGGGACACGGGCCGGTCCGGGAAGATCCCACATGTCGCGGAGCAGCTGGGACCGTGAGCCATGGCCGCTGAGCCTGTGCGTCCGGAGCCTGTGCTCCACAACGGGAGAGGCCACAGCAGTGAGAGGCCCACGTACGGCAACAACAACAGCTTAGAATTGAAACATCTGGCATCTTCTTTCTTAGATGGTTCACAGGTCCTCATTCTCCCTAACAGCTCACAGAGCTGTGTTACTGTCCCTCACCCTGCAGGGGCAGTTTGAAAGGTGACTCTATGAAGAGGGTACACAGATGGTCTGTGGACTGGGAGACACTGCACGTTTGCAGGCAGTAGTACCACAGTGAATTCACAGAGCTAAGTGCAAAGGTACATTCTGTGTACTTTACCCTTCAACAGCAGATTGAAGAGTCTTCCCCAGGGAATCTGACCAAGCCACGTGAACGGCCTAATGATACAGACACGGGAGAGTCTCCAGGTCAATGATCTAGTCAGGGGACCATGAAACTCACACTAAAAACACCCCACCCAGAGCTTTCAATCAATTAGCCCTATACTCTTAATATAAGAAGACAACTCAAAATTCCCTATTTCAGGGAATAGAATGAAATAGAGATACCAAAATAAACAAACAGAAAGAAAAAACTGAACTTGTAGGAAAGATCACTGAGGGAAAAGAAAATATAAAACATAAAATATAATAAAGACTTCTACTCCTGTTTACCCAAGAGAAATGAAAATATATCCATACAAAGACTTGCACATGAATGTTCTCAGCAGCATTATCCATAATAGCCAAAAATTAGAAACAACCTAAAAGTCCTTCAGCTAGCGAACAGATAGTCAACATGTGGTATAGCCATACAATGGAGTATCATTTAGCAATAAAAAGAAACAAAATGCTTATATGTGTTGTGACTTGGATAAACCTCAAAAACATTATGTCAAGTGAGAGAATAGACTCAAGAGACCACATATTGTATAATTCCACATATTGTATAATTCCAAAAAAGGTGAATATATGCAGACAGAAAGTAGGTTAGTGATTGCCTAAGACAGGCTGAGGTGGAGGGAATGGAGAGTAACAGTTAATGAACATGATGGGACTTACTGGGGTGATGGAAATATTCTAAAATCTTTTTATGGTGTTTGTTGTACAACTCGGTAAATTTACTAAAATATCCTTGAATTTTGCACTTGAAGTGGGTGAATTATAGGATATGTCAAATATGTATTAGTGAAGTTCTATATTGAAAAGCTGTAATTAATATTATTAGAAAGATAAGATATTATAAGGATAAAAGATGAATAGGAAGCTGTATTTTTAAAGGAGCATTTAGAATAAAAAAGAACTCTTGGGGATTGATAGTACGTGAGCAGAAGTGAAAAAGTTTGTACCATAAAGCTGAGGAAACCACCAAGAAACTAGAGCAAAAATTCAAACATGGAAAATAGTAAAGATAAGATAAAATGAGAGGACTAGTCCAGGAGGTCTAAGAGTCTAAGATCTGAATTTTAAGACTTCCCTAAAGAGGAAATGAAAGCAAATTGACGACATATCAGTTTAATAACTTAATAATAATCCTAGAACAGAACATGTTCCAAATGGGAAGGGTCACCAGAGGCCCACCACAGTGAATAAAATAGGCTCACGCTAAGGCACAGCATCATAAAATTTCAGAACACTGAAGGAAAAGAGAAGATCTTAAAAGAGATGGGAGAGAAAACCAAAGGGTAGGTCACATTCAAAGTATTTCTTTGGATTTCTCAACCAGCAACATTACAAGCCAAAAGACAATGGAACAATGCCCTCGAGATTTTGGGGGAATATTATTTCCAAACTAGAATTCCATATTCAGACAAAACTACCAGACTTGTGTTAGGGTAGGATTAATCATATTTCAAAATTTTCTCCAACATATGCTCCCATGCCTGCTCTCTAAGGAAATTACTTCCACCAAAATGAATGAGTAAACTGAGGAAGTAATCATGTATGCAAAGAAACCAGACATTTTATGGAAACCTGGCAACAAGTATGAGGCCAAGGCAAAAGTCAAGAAGGTGATGAAAGGACCACCAGGCAAGAAGTGCAACCTTTCTGAGCAGGTCAGAAAGCTTCAGAAAATTTTTCTTCTGGAAAATGGAAGCCGTAGGATACATGATGCATCTCACTGTCTTAAAGAAAGATTAGACAATGGCCAAAGAGTTCAGGGTGGATTACCAAGTACAAATCTAATGAAGCAATTAATAAAAGTAATTAATTAACTCTAGGAATACAATATCACCAACATCAAAAGAGTATGCAGGCAATGAATAGTAACCACATTTCCCATGTATTTCAGCTGTAAATTGTAGTCATAATATGCCCTGAATTTTGATCTAACCAAAATTATACTTCAACCATTTTGAAATGATGGGATATGGCAATGGTGGGTGGAAAAGATAGTTACTCTCTCTTCTTCCAGAGTGAGAAGTCAATAGATAAAAGTAGAAACTGACAAAAAAAAATTAAGAAATGACAGTCAAGCATGTTATATAGAGACACAAAGATAACGACCTACATGTCTAGCTAAAAGAGGTAAAAGTAGCTGGGTCCTACCAGAGGAAAATAGAAGAGATCATGGTGGGAGCTGCTATTTTTCAAAACAAACCGTAACATTTTCTGACTATTTAAACTATGTATGTATAACTAATAAAAACAACTAATACATTTCCAGCTGTAAACTTTCATTTTCAGACTCATTGATCCTTTCTTCAGTTTATGCTTTTAAATATCCAATTCTATTCTATTCAATTCTATTCAAAATATATGAAATATTTTAAATTTAATGCCAACATTTCATATAAGAATGTAGGAGGGATAAACTAATATAAAAAATCTAGGTCTTGCTTCCTTGTTTTTTCATGGAGTTGAAAAAAAATACATTTTAAAGGCAGATGCAGGTTTTCATGCCACATCGTTTCCTAATCTGACTTCAATATCTTCCCATATTTGGTGTATAGAGAAAAAAGTTAAATTATGTCACTGCTTTGGCTGTGGGAGGAGGGGAAGCACCAAATCCTTTTGCAGATGTCTTTTCAAAGACACGTGATGATAAAAAAATACACATAGTTAAAATCATGAAATTTATAAAAGCCCTGGCACACTTACTCAGTTTTTTCCTTGTGGGCTATAAATTGGTGGAAGGAGGATTCATACAAACATACAGTGGAGGTGCGTACAGGGACTGGAAAATCAGTCCGTGGAGAGTAGGGTACAGCTGGGTCAGCCCCTTTTCACCTAATTGTACAACGCCAAGCTGGAATAGACCACTCTCTACATGTCTATTTCAGGGAAGTTTTACAAATACCATACTTTTCTGGTTCAAAAAATAAATAGAGAATCAACAAGGACTCGTGCTTCTCTTGGGGACAAAGGAGAACAGTATTTCTGTCCACAATATTTTCTCCATAATTCTCAAATTCAGAAAGCTTACTAAACTGATTTGGTGGCAAAACCTCACTTTAACTGTTCTGAGATTTTTCATAATACTTACTTATTCCCCTTAAAATGAATATTCATGTTTTTCATTACAGAAGTGTTTTTATTATAAAATACTACCCAAGACCCTCTGAAGGTATTACCTACTATTCAGTATATGATACTTTCCAAAATCTGAAAACTTCTGAATTAATAAAAATATTTATTCTCATTTTTTGGTAAGAAAATGTGAAACTGTATTTGCCTTCAGTTTTCCAGTGTAGTGAAAATCACATTTTCTTGAAGTGAACCACAACCAGTGAAGATTTTACTAGAAATTAGAAAGAGGTCATTTTAAAGCATATTAAAATACCAACAGCTTTACAGTATAACCAATAAATTTGTGGAGTATGTTACTCTGTTGTTCACCTTCATCATCAATAAATCCTATATTTTTAAAAAAATGTGCATAGGTAATAGTTAACCATCTACCAACCATTAACTTTTTACAATTAAATTGGATGCACATATCTTCGAATTATGGTTTTCTCCAGATGTATCCCCAGGATTGGGATTGTTGGGTCATATGGTAGGTCTATTTTTAGTTTTTAAGGAATCTCCATACTGTTCTCCATAGTGGCTGCACCAATTTACATTCCCACCAACAGTAAGGGAGGGTTCCCTTAAATTGGAAAGTAATATTTTAAATATATTATTAAGATTAAACTTTTCGGGCTTCCCTGGTGGCGCAGTGGTTGAGAGTCCGCCTGCCGACTCGTGCCCCGGTCCGGGAAGATCCCACATGCCGCTGGGGCCCATGAGCCATGGCCGTTGAGCCTGCGCGTTCGGAGCCTGTGCTCCACAACGGGAGAGGCCACAACAGTGAGAGGTCTGCATATGGCAAAAAAAAAAAGCCAAAAAACAAAGTTTTCATTTTATAAAATTACATTAGTACAATGATTTTAGTAAGGATTTAGATAAAATAGTTTTGAAACTCGAGCTGCCCATTCTCTGCATTTATCCACTCACTCATTGGGCCAATTGTTAAGACTCTGCAGACAAATAATTTCAAGGAGCCCATATTCATGTATTTATTATGCATTTTTAATATTTGTAACAATAGTGAGAATGCTAGATAATGGGTTAGACTTGAGTTACATTACACCAAAGAATATAATTGAAAATTTCACTTCCACCTTTTGAGGAATGAAAATATTATTCCTAAGAAAAAGATAGCATGATTTTTATAACCCCTAAATATTTAGGGTTTATGTGTTGACTGGGCAGATCAATTTTTATCCTCTATAGCCTATGTGATAACTAAATCTATTTCTATAAAGTTACTTAAATGTATACATAGAGGTGAAAAAACAATCTTATTATAAGGTCTAAAGTTTTTTAAATAGTACAGCTATTAATACCAATAGTGATTATTGAATATCAATGATTGTGTCAATATCCTCTCATGAATATAGTACTTTCATAAGCTTTTATCAATTGTTTTATTTTCTATTAGCACCGCATTAACTTTCTATCAAATCTTAGACGATTTTAGAAAAAAAAAATCTAACAAGAACAACTTTCTAGCAAATTTTAAAAATATTAGCTTATTATTTACCTAATTGTATTCAAAAGTGCTATGATAACTAATCAAACACATAATTAGATGATGTGTTCTGTGGTATCTGTCATATATTGTCCTGTTACTGATTGGTTTCTGTATGTATTGTTTAGTCATTGTTTAAACTGTATTTTGTGTGTTTCTTTTTCCCTTGCTTTGTGTCAGTGTCGAGAAATAGCATCACAAGTAAGTATTTTGTTTGTCTCCCTTTCCTCAAATTGTCTAATGTATTAATTCAGTTATTAAATGAAAAGAATATTAAAGATTGAATTCAATATTTCATATTTTAAAAGAAAACAAGTAAGGTGAAGTGCTTTTAAATGCTCTATTTTCAAGTTAGTGTATTTATATTTCCCTAATATTCCAAATCTTACCTGTTTGTCTTCAAATTATGTTTATGTATTAATCCAATCACATATTTTACTGTGTGGTGTCATTACCAGCTAGTCACTTACTGGCTGTAGATTGTCCTCAAGGGAGGTGCCACCTTCAATGCAATCAGCTGGTACTGAAAGGGAATGGGGGTCTTGATATAAAACATACCTTTAGTTTGCTTCTTATGTAGGCTGGACCCCCTAGAAATGGTTATGGGAACAATAGGACCTGTGATGGATTCCTCTGGGACACTTTTTAATGCTGAATTTATTCTTTAATAGCTTTAATTTATTGTCATGAAGAAGCCATCACTTTAATGTTTGATAATATTAACCTGTGATAAGCATTGATTTACTACAATAAAAAAATTCTTAATAATACATTATGTATGTTTACATACACTTCTCATATTCCTGAACCCTTGATGTTATCTTCATGTGATTTGCATTTTTTAATTTTATTTTCCATTTTCTTCATCTAAATCACGATAAATAATTGTCATTATGGCCTTAGTACTTAACACAAACTCCCAAGCATTAAATAGAATTAAAGAAACTATTACAAATATAAACATTTTCAACTTTAAAAATTGCATTTTGAATGTCAAAGCAGTGGTACCATTCAGCCCACTGGGAGAACACAGTCACAAGTGTAAAAGTTGTGTGCCAAAATTACCAACCAAAGGTACGAGTCTACTTTTGAGCTTGTTGAATTTTGGAGAGAAGTTCTGTATTATCATAATACCCAACATTTTGAGAGTGACTGTTGTTTTCTCTACATCATAGATTTGAATCCATGTAATAAATGCAAATTCTGTTTATTAAATTATTTTGAGCATCCTAAATTATTTAAGGTTTAATAATCTCTAGCTTTATTATATTGTTAAATATTCTAATTTTGTTTTCCCATATATGTATTCCTTTGGAATTTACTAAGTATTTACTAAGGAGGCTTCACTTTGGGATGTAAGAAAAATGTTTTAGATGCTTTCCGACCTTTTTCACATGATGGTACATAGAAAATAGGAACGTTTGTTTAGCATGAAGCTGCTCAGGGCGTCCAGATACCACCACAGGTGGTGCAAATTAAAGTTCTAGTTCAATGCAGAACACAGCTCTGGCACATGCAAAGTTTGGGGAGCTCGTCTTAGGGTTCTTACAGTTGCTTTATTAGAATATGTTTTGTAGTTCTTTGAGCTCACATGAGATCAAACATATATTTCTAAAATTTTAAATTTATACCAGCATTTGACCTGACCTGATTCACAAATAAAATTTAATTTTATTTATAATGAACTGGCAGACATTATTTTAGGAAATATTTTAGGAACATGTCACAAGCCAGGTTGCTTCACTTTGCCTCTACTGAAGGCTTTCTAGGGTGTGAGTCCAGATCTGCTCCATGGTGGTAGAAACACTAGTTAGTGGTCACACCATGTCCCAGTAAGAACAAAGTTTTCATCTGTGAAAAAACTTTATAGCTTCATGTTTGAAAGTAAAGTTAATTTTTTAAATGTAGGTTTTGGCTGTATTGCAGTTTTCCATGTTGATTCTAAATGTTGTTCTTCACTTTTTATTCAGATGTCAAGCTTCACTATCTCCTCTTTTCTCTAACTTACCATTTCAGATGCAGAAAATCAAAGGTTTGGCTCATTTCTGACTTTTCGTAGCCAATTACAAGTTGACTCATAACATTTTTCCTCTGATTGCTTTCTTTCTCATGGCTACTATTTGAGGTCTCAAAATCCTCCAGTCAATTCCCTATATAAATAAAGTGTCTTCCCTTTAATTTGCTGGGAAGTTTGAGTCTTCCAATATAAGTATCCTTCTCACAATCCTTTTTATGAAGAAAAAGCTCTAATTGTACTTTAGATATTAAAATATGCTTATCCTTGTAATTCCAGTTTTTTCTTATACAATTTCCATCCTTTCCACCTCTAGTTTTGTTTTGTTTTGGTTTTTTCTCTCTCGCTTCAAATATGTTCAGGTTTCCCCAAATCTCAAGAAATTTTTCTCCTTTTTTTCTGTTTTTTCTTATTTTACTCTTGCTGTTAAACTCTCAGAAGACTTCATACATGCTGTCCATTCTATTCCTTATCTCCCAGTTTTTCCCCCACTACTTTATCCATACTGTTCTTCAATTATTAAAAATCTCTTTTAGCCAAAATCATTGGCCTTTTAAATTAGTTGTAATTTGTTTAAGCACTGTAGAACCTTTAACAGGGTTCATTATCTCTTACATCTTAAAATTCTCTTATCCTTAGTTTTCATATCATGAATTACTCCTATTTTCCCTGTTTGCACTGGTTTATTTCTTTTTCCCCTTTTTTGCTCTTCAGTTTCTGCCTGTAACAGCTCATTTTAGATGCTGCTACTGTGATCTTCCATCTGAAGGTTCATCTAATCTCCTCTCTCGGGATTGGCTCTAGAACGCAGGACCCCAAGGAGAGGCAGCGATCACCTTCGCCTCCTACCCTAGGATGGGGCTTCATCTTTAGATTCCAGAAAGTACTTCATTATCTACCTAAGGGTGGGCTAAAGTTCACTGCAGGTCATCTCTCCCAGAGCATTAATCTCGATCCCTGAACAATGCTAAGCGCTTTCTTGTTTTATTTAATCTGCCCAGCAGGCTAAGACGGTGGATGATATTATTCCCACTTGTAAATGAGCAGAGACTTAGACACATTAACTTGATTAAAAAAAACTTAGGAAGTAGCAGACCTGGGTTTGAACTTTATCACTTTCTGACATCAGAGCCTGTTTTTTTTAATCACTAGGTTTCCCTGTAGGAGCTTCTACCAATTTCCGGCCACCTCTCTCTTTTCCACCATCTGCTTTGAGATCCCAAAGTGCTTTGTTTGGGAATCAACGTGGGAATTGCCACTTGAACCAAAACTGGGGATTTGGAAAAGGCTTTTCCTCTTTTCAACACATGGCTTTGTAACACTCAATGTATCTTGTGGTTTCAATGATTACTTCGGGGTTGAGGGATGGCAAATTTTTGTTCTCTGCCCTCTCTGTTCTAATTCCTACACATGAATGACAAACTCATTATCTGCCAGATACTTTCTGTCTTATAATCTTCCAGAATTACAGATATTTACTGAGCACCACCAAGGTCCAGATGTTCTCATCTAGGGACTTGGAATGAGTCAGTAAACATACCAGAAAGATTTCTCAGAAAGTGGACATGAACACTTCATGCCTATTCTTGGATTTAATTACTTCTGGGTGGATTTACGATATCCAAATTCTCTTCCCTTCAGTGTCTTGTGTAATACACACAGATTAACAATGCCTAATCGTGGATGTTTGATGCCTGTCATACCAAGTCACTTGCTTGTGACCCAATTTTAAGTTCCTGTATTCTAGCCATTCTTTTTTCTCCTCTGTCCCTGTTCCTGGGAAGATTCATTTATTCAATTAGTTTGTCTGACCGTAAAAGCACTAGACATGGAGCCAGATAGTCTGTGTTTAAAAGTTGCCTCCTACTTTTACTAGCTGTGTGTGAACTTGGGCAATTCTCAACACATAGCAGAGTGGAGGTTAAGTAGGGAGGTTTATTATTATCACTTCAACAGTTAGAAAAAAGGCAGAAATGTGTTAAGTGAATCGTTCATAGTTAATGGCAAACAATTCTGTGCCAACGTACATAGAGTAACATAGATCTCATCTCATCATTTTTCACTGCTTCTTCGTTTTTGAGTGGATAACACTGCTTCAGAAAATGTCTGTGTCAATACACTTAAATTTATAAATGAAATAATAGGAAGTATTCCTGTGATTTGGATAAATACCTTGTAATATTATCAGAAGTAGATATATTCACTAACCTCAAGTGCATTCTAATTCATACACACACACACAGGCACACACACATACACACACACCATGGGTCTCAGCTCACCTGTAATTTTCTTTCACTTTTATAAAAATTTGACTCGAATATTTTTAGTCCATTTTATTATTCTTTTTTATAATATTTCCTAGCTCTACTAATTCTTATCTTATTTTCAATGTCAGGAAAGCCTTTCTTACTTGCATTATTTACGTACCTTAACTTAAGACTCTCACTGGCATGGGACTTCTCTGGCAGTCCAGAGGTTAAGACTCTGAGCTTGCACTGCAGGAGGTGGTGTGGGTTCCATCCCTGGTTGGGGAGCTAAGATCCTGCATGCTGTGTGGCTTGGGGGAGGGAGAAAGAGAAAAAACAGTCTCACTGGCACACTTATTAGCAAGAAGCTATTTAAATACATCCAGTCTATTTGTTTTATTTTAACTACATAGTCATGGCTTTCTGTTCACTTAATATCTTAAACTGCATGACATCATTCTTTCACTTTACCCAGCCACAGGAAGTAAAGTAAGCCTTTAGTCACAACTTCTTGTTGCATGGATGCTGGAGTCTACAAAATCAGAACTGAATAGAAAGTTATAAGGTTGATCTAAGCCACCTAGGTCTTAATAAGGGAGTGATGATCACTCAGCAACAGTATACTTGGATCAATAATACCGTTTTATATAGATTCTTTACATAAGAATATAAATATTCATATCTACCAAGTCTTATACCATTGAATCTCTTCCTTAGTTAAGACGTTACATATATCATAGAAATTTTCTTTCCACAGTCTCATTTATTCATAACTGTTACATGCTTTAGGGTGGTGGTTCTCAAATGCTGAAAAAGAGAAGAGGACTCTGTGTGTGTGTGTTGTGTCTGTGTGTGTGTGTGTGTGTGTGTAAAATGTTTGGGTGTGGTGGAATTGATGCTATACTCATATTGAAATCACTATAATAGTTTTTCATAACTTTATATGCTTAGATGTTTTCTTCTGTACTGTAAGATTCTGGAGGTGATAGAATGATAGCCCCCTTCACCTACCCTATAGTATGTAGGGTCTACACACACACATATACATGTGGTTGAAACCATTGCTTTAGGCTATGTATTCCTGTAATTCTAGAAAATTCTAGAAAATGATGAGTGAGAATTGTACTGTGAAGATGACAGAACTGGCAATGAAACTATGATTCTGATCATGTAAACTATCTGAATGCCTTCCTTTCTTGCTGTGTTGAACCTGTGTGCTTAATAAGTACTCTTCCATTTATTGATTTTTTGTTTATAAGTCAAATTTGCAGTTTAAAACTATTCGGGTGTATAAGAAAATTCTCTACACACACATATATAAGTATGTACAATACATAAAAACCAAATCATATGTACCCCAAAAGGACATTTCATGTAGAAAGAAAATATGTTGACGCATTTGGTTATTTCTAGATATAAAATGAATCATTTGGTTAAAGAAAACTGCTTTTTAGTTTCCTTAATGAACTGAAAGTTAATGAGGATGAAATTAGTCTAGATTTGAGCCAGACTTTGATTCTAACCTACCAGACACGTATCAACATGAAATACAACAGTCAATATTAAATAACCATTAGAAGAGTGAAGAGATGCCTTGAGACCTACAAAAAACGTAGTTACAAAATGTACAGTAGTGATAATTTTGATGCTGATAATATTATTACTTCACCTTAAAAATACATTATTTTGGGCTTCCCAGGTGGCGCGGTGGTTGGGAGTCCGCCTGCCGATGCAGGGGACGCGGGTTCGTGCCCCGGTCTGGGAGCGTCCCGCGTGCCGTGGAGCGGCTGGGCCGGTGGGCCGTGGCCGCTGGGCCTGCGCGTCCGGAGCTTGTGCTCCGCAGCGGGAGAGGCCGCAGCCGTGAGAGGCCCGCGTACTGAAAAAAAAAAAAAAAAAACATTATTTTGAGGAGAAAATAAATGTTATAGCTTCAGAAAAGATAAAAACATTCCACTGTTACACAGTGAAAGGTCACCTGAGTTCATAAGAAAAACAATGAAAGAAAGTAGTGCTGCCACATTGATAGAGCTATATGATATAGAAACATGACATAATTAAGGTAATTTCACTGAACACTTAAAATGCATTTCTGAACACCACAACTCAAAAAAACATTATGTTAGATATATTAACTAGTAAATATTTCAACTTGCTATTTAGAAAATTGACTTCTCAAGATCACCAGTAATTTCTGTAACATACTCATATGAGTGGAAGATGCCTAACCTTTATTAAAAGAAACAAACAAACAAACTTCCATCATAGGGCAATGCTATGGTCCTAGATAAAGTAATGACCTTTTATAACTTTTCTTCCTCTTCCTCATGTCTCTGTAATGATAGATATTATTTATGACATGTATGTTAGAGCAGCGGTCCCCAACCTTTTTGGCACCAGGGACCGGTTTCGTACAAGACAATTTTTCCATGGACGGGTCACGGTGGGGAGATGGGTCAGGCGGTGATGTGCGCAATGGGGGCGGTAGATGAAGCTTCAGCCTCACCCGCCGCTCACCTCCTGCTGTGCGGCCCGGTTCCTCAGACCGGTACCAGTCCACAGTGCGGGGGTTGGGGACCCCTGTGTTAGAGGGAAGAAAAGCTACAGTAGGAACTATTTGACAATATTCATCACCCCTTCCATTCCATGAAAAATGCATCTTCCTGGACTCCAAGATAATCCATTCTTCTACCTTGTCTCCTATTCTTAATTTCTCACTTCTCTTCTACGTCATACTCTCCAACTGATGTTATTGAGGTATAAAATTTGAAATTGGGGAATTATCGCTAAACCACATCTATCTTTTCATTATTGTATCCCACGTGCCTTGGACAGTGCCTTGCACAAGTGTTCAGTGTATGTTTCTTGAAATCAGACACAGATCTCCTTCTCAACATACAGTCATCCTTTCAAATCTACACAAATTTATATAATTTTCTTTGTACCACATCTGTCATAAATTTTGGCCCTTAATTATCGTATTACCCTTAATTTTATGTAAATGTTTATGGATACATGCCTTGTAATTGCTGCTCTGATGGTGTGAGCATGAGACCAAGGAGGACAGTTTCTTGCACTGGAAGCCGTGGACAACCTAACTGTTGTGAGTGGTTCAGAGTCTCCAGGAGGTTCTAGAGGAGGCCTCTGCAGTGAAGGAATCTGGGGGTAGAGGCAGAGGAGGGAAAGGTGAAACTAATGCAGTTGTCTGTTGTATTGCAATTTGGAGAGAATTTAGATCTTTTCTTGTAATGGACCTCATTCAGTGTAGGTCAGTTTGTGAGTAGCAGCATAAATGAGCTTTAAAAAAATTGTAAATGACAAATACGTTGTCTCCAGAACCCAAAGGCCTAAAAGTATTAGATTTGTCTTAATATTGTTGGTAATTACAGGTCAATAATTATTTCTCGACAGTGTCAGAGATAGAGAACCCCTTGACTGAGCAAATAATGTCTAGAAATATTCCTAAGTTGAGGGGACCTTGTACTTTGTGTGAGACAGTGGCCCGTCCCTGTTCGTGAGCTCCTTTGTGAATGTTTCTGTGTCCTGAATGAGGGTGTCAAATGACTCTCCTTGAATGATAAGTCATCGATGTCATGACATACCTGTATTCCAGAGAAAGTTGGATGCAGTGTTGATCTTGCCTGCGAAGCCTGTGTGTGATTGCAGGGCTGTTGAGGTGCCCCATGTATAGTTAAGTGGAGTATTGTGTCCCTTCGAAGGTGAAGGGAAACTGGCTGAGTCCGTCAAAACAGGCACCGAACAAATCATATTAGTCAAATTTATGACTGCAAAGTATTTACCAGTTGCCAACTGAATAGATTCAGTAATTTCAACAATATTGGGCACGGCGCCTTAATATGTGGGAGTGGGGCACTAAGGTTGGGACCGTCTACTGTGGGGCACCATTCATTCTTTCCAGGTTTAAGAACAGGTTTAAGAACAGGTCAGTTTGGCTGTTAAATGGAGAAGCAGTGGTGATTATCATCTGTTCTCTAAATAGTTCGTATAATGGATTTCAATCCTTGAAAGTTCTGTACTATCCTTGGAGATTTTATTAACTATATTGGGCAGACAGAAGGTTCATAGGGTCCCATTTTGTCCAACTGATTGTAAGCACCAAAGGTTTTATTTCATTTAATTTTAATTTATTACTCATTGGAAGAGTGTTCATGTCTACTAAGGGATGTTTTGGGGCCATGGGTGTTATGACCATGGGAAATTTAGGCAAGGCGATAAATAGCTCTAATAGTTAACATGAGGCATACCTCTTTTTCCTCTATTTTATATTTGATAACTACACTAAGAGTATAGAGATTACCTTAATTTTAGAGCAATCTCCATATTTAGGGTCTTTGTTTAAAAGTAGTGAGATCTTCAGTCATAACTATAATTTGAGCTCCAACTCAAATAGAAAAGAAGGCCCTAAAGGTTTGCCAATCGGTACATCTCAGGAGATGTTAAAGTTAATTTGGGACCTATGTTGTAGAGGCACAAAGCCAGTCAGCTCCCTTTTTATTGTATTTTTCTTGGTCTTAATAAACTCTTTTGGTGAATTAAGAATTTTCTAGTTGGACTAATTGTGGACTTCTGTTGCAGTTGTTCATTTCCTCCAGTTTTTTTGCTGCTGTTGTCTTTGGTTGGTAGACACTCTGGGAGCTCTTTTCTACCCTGTTCATATGTATAAGTCTGCTGCTCCTACTTCTCCTTACTGCTATGGGGATCGACAACTCTATTGTTCCAGAAGCATAGGCGGCAGCAGCAGAAGCATTTTGTAGGGTCCCAATGAGCTGTGTTCAGAATTGTGGATCTCAGCATGGCAACTACTCTCCCTTCACACAAGCAACCACATAATCCAGCTGTAGGATGCTCAAGGTATCAGCATTTTCCCTGAACGCTCTATGCAATGGGGATTGATGCCTGCTTTAGACACACAAACGCTGGTCACAGGTTAAGGATGATTCTTTGAGCTTAATGTCAGTCGTGTTCCTTACTGGAATCTAGGCACAAAATTCAATATGAAACACTCAGATAAGTCTGAGACATATGACACAGGACCACTTTAACTAGAGCCCCAATTCCATACTCTTGTCCTTAAATGCCAATTGAAACTTCTAACTTAGGTTGGTTAAATCCAAACAGAAGCGTGGGAGGACTGAATAAATGCAACATAAAACTGTGTGGCTGGCAGTCGTGGCCTAGATACCCTGCTTCCTGTACCGATTGTTACAACTTTAAGAACCCTTTCTGACTCCCCAGGCTGTAACGTTAAACGCTTAGTGAGCCCAATAAATCCTGCCCGATCCAAATTTATGTTTCTTCCACCATTACCCCGTACCCTTAATATCCATTTCCAAACATGCTTCTCAGACTTTGATCTGTAAAAATTTAAAAACTGAACTAGTTCTTTTGGAGTGTAACTTCCTAAGCATGTGATAAAAAACAAAATGAGTAACATATTTGCCAACTAACACCTACATATTTATAAACACTTTACAAGACTCCTAGTAAAAGAACACAAACAACCAACTAAAATTAGGTCAAAATTATTTCTCAATTTGTTCTTATGAACCAAGATGAATTAGTTAAATTTTAAGGGAAAACATCCACCATGTAGTTAGCAAGTTCATTATAATAGTATTCAAGATCCTAAACAAAGAAGAAAAAAGTAAGATTTTCTGGGCTTAAAGCTCTAGGAAAGGCATTAGATAATTGAAACCCTTGTACACTAGTTGTTTCTGAATGACAGTTTTGAAGGCTCAAAGGAAAAAAATTAATGACCAATGTGAGAAATAATATCGAGATAATAAATTAGCCAAGTTTCAAATTTCACAGACAGCAAAGAAAGCAGAGATTTAATTAGACACACATACAACACACACACACACACACACACACACGGAAAACCAAAGATGTGTGAATATATAACTTAATTGTACATTTAGAGCAAACAAATAATCAAAAATGAGATTTAACTCATAAATAGAAAAGTAACTGACTAGGTTTGATTTTCTCTTACAGATAACAACAGAAAGATAGGTCTTACATATGACAGAGGGAGAAAGAAAAGAAAGGGGGGAGGGGAAGGAGGAGGAAAAGATGTGGTCTGACCATAGTGGAAAATAAGTAACATAAATTTGTAGATTATTCAACATTATCTTTAGAGAATCTGAAATTTTTTTTCACTTGGACATAAAATTAAACATTGACTTTTGAAGTTATTGGATTGAAATGGTGAGTTAATAGTTAATGGAGATTCTACCTACAACTAGTAAACCTTATATTCATAGAATAACGATAAAATTGAAAGGTGCCTAAGAGAACATGTAGATGAATTATCTTATTTTTAGATATGGATGAAGCCAAGAGATTGGAATAATGTTAATTATTCTATCAAATTATTAGCTTTAGAAAATCGATTATTTGAGCCTGAATTCTTGAGAAATTATTTGGTTTTAGAATTTTGGTGAGATTTTTACTACTGTTTTCTTGTAAGTTTTGTTTATTTTTGCTATGAAAACCAGGATAAGTATTGTGATCACTATTTTTCAAGAAGCTCAGTTGATTTGCTCAAAGTCATGAAGCATTTACCTGATGTGATTAAAAATACAACTTAGCATTTGATTCCAAATCCAGCATTTTTTAGCCCATAATATTGTTTGTTCTTTAATTATCTCTGTGATTCTGGAAATACATCTAAATACAATGTAACTAGTTATTTTATATCTCTTCTTAGACCAAAGACTAAATGAACTTGTTAAACTGAGTCTTTATTGAAAATGGAGAAATGTCTTTCTGTGGATTTGTACTGATAAAAAGAAATTTCCAGGGGACCCAGAGTTACTAGCCATGTTGCTTGTAGATTTAAATTTAGATGATCTTTCAAATATTATTATAATTTAACCTATTTTAATGGAAAACATTTTATAGGAATTCTTTCCTATAAGATTCAACTAACACATCTCCAGTGATTTCATTTTCCTCTGTTTTCTTTAGCAACAGTCCAGAATGTCTTCAGACATAAATCAGCTAGCACAGTTTAAATCTATTATTAAGGCTGTAAAACTATTCTTAAGGGAGCCACTAATCCAGATTACATACACTTTCAAACTGCTGGGTGAATTGATTTATTTTAAAATACCACTTTGTTCCACAGATGCTCAATAACCTATGACATGAATAACTGTTCAATAAAAAATTGAGAGAAGTTGAATAGAGTCAGCTGTGTGTATGTGTCTGTGTGCATGTGAAGTATGGAAAAGAATGTCTCATATATCTTATCAATCTGACACTTTCTACCTTTCCGAAAATTAAGGTACTTAAGCTGTTTTAAGCATAAGATACATTTTATTCTTTATAAAGTTTTCTAGTCTTACTATTATGAAGATACACTTTTAGCTTTTTTCAACCATATTGTTTGATAAATATTTGGAAAAAATATAACTTAAAAAAAGATGAAGTTTTAAATGTATATGAAAATTGTTGTTGGTGTAGCCATATGAATTTTTCATTTCCTTACTGAACTATATAAATATGTTTCTAGAATCATTTCATGTACAATGTTTCTTGGTCCATTTAGGCTGCTGTAACAAAACACCACAGGCTGGGTAATTTACAAACAACCAAAACCTATCTCTCACAGCTGTGGAGGCTAGAAGCCTAAGATCAGGGTAACAGCACTGTCCAGTGAGGGTCCTGTTCTGGTCACAGACTTCTCCTTGCATCCTCACATGGTAGAAGGGGCCAGGAAGCAGTGTGGGATCTCCTTTATAAGGGCACTAATCCCACTGATGAGGGCTCCACCCTCATGACCTAATCACTTCCCAAA
Source organism: Phocoena phocoena (assembly GCF_963924675.1). Taxonomy (NCBI): domain Eukaryota; kingdom Metazoa; phylum Chordata; class Mammalia; order Artiodactyla; family Phocoenidae; genus Phocoena; species Phocoena phocoena. Next base: position 181,110,148 of record NC_089219.1, on the reverse strand, counting down.
GGCCCCACCTACAAATACCCTTGGGAATTAGGATTTCAACATATGAATTTTGAGGGGACACAAACATTCAGATCAGACCATGGCAATATGCAGATATATTTTTTCATTCTCACAAACATTAGTGTTAAACTTTGGTTTTTCAGGTTAATAATTATGTTAGGCTTCTGACAATAAAAGTACAAAAAGTAAAGCCAGAGTTCTCCAATTATTCATAGAAATAGTGAAAAATAATTCATAGAAGCAGTACAGAATAATAAATCTCCCCTTTGGCTTAAATACCTATTTTGTTTTTCAGATTTCACAAAACTTTAACTGAGGAAACTTCACCCCAAGAATTTGATTATAGCACCTTGATTTCTTATGAAATATAGTCACTGGTAGAGGAACTGCACCAAAATATGAGTCATTCCTTTGTCATACTTATGCTTCACTTTTATATAGCTCCTCATAATTATTTATTTTTCTTTTCTCCCTTTTATGGTATTTTCATATAAGATTATGAACCATAATACTTACTAATATTTACTTAGCACTTGCTGAGACAGTCACTATATTATGCACTTTTCATGAGTCATCTTTTAGATTTGCTTGGTAAAACACTTTGAGCAAAGTAATAATATAATTATCATTTTTCAGATAGGGAACTGGGGATAATCTTTTAAGTTACATAACCAGGAATACAGAACTGGTAAGTGGTAGAACTTGTATTTAAACCCGGCTCTATCTGATGCCAGAATACTTGCTTTTAACCACTCTATAACCCTGACTCTATGTTCAGGAAAAGGTCCTACGATGAAGGCACGTTCGTGTATCCTAGCACTACTCTATTTCCAGTAGGTCATGATGTCATGTTAGGAACACAGTAGAGTTACAACCAGGTGATGAAATGGCACCAGGAAAATATATTTATAAGTTGACCTTCTTTTAAAACACAGAGGCACACACGTGTGCCTACACACGTTCAGTACCCAGCAATAGAATAACTCAGTTTATTACCAAAGTAACTGATATTATGGATCATCATTCTTACCAGGATATATTAATATTATTATTATGTGTGGAAGGATACAGGTGACATGTTTTCTTTATATATTAATGTGTTATATGAATTTGCACATTTCTATGAGGTAGGAGATGGGTATCATTATTCTCATGTTACATAATGGTTACACAGTTTATTGTAGGCACAGAGCTAGGAAATATCCATCAAGTTTGTGTATCTTAATGCAGAAAAATTCAAAGTACTTTTTATTATGTCATACTGGAAGGACGGGAGAAAGGCATACAAATTCCAAACATGTAGAGAACAATCTATGTATTGTCAGTTTAGATTTCTTAAAATTGATCCCCAACTCCTTCTAATTCCCTTTCTCTTTAGTTAAACTGGTATATAACAAAAGGTGTTACTTTTATTGAAATAATGATAAAAATGCCTTGTGAGTCCTATGGATTTTTTGTATAAATCATGATATCATTTCCCTAGGGAATTCAAAACAATGGTGAATAGGGGATCCAGTATTATTTAGCTAATATATACTTGATATAATTCCTGGTACACATAACTAAGAGGAAGCATTCACAAAGACAAATATTGTTGTATCGTCTACCTGGAAGAGAAGCGAATCTCCAGTCTCTCCCTTAAAATATTTATTAACTTACGGTTCCATGACTTTAATTGTCAGTGACATTATATGGGCATATCTTGAGTATTTGGTCTGATAAGATACTATTTCCACATATTTGTAGGAATCAAACTATTACAGGGACTTATGACTAGAAAGATTACTTCAAATAAACTTAATATTGTGATTCATGAATCTCTACAAGCCAAGTATCTAAATATGAATGAACTAACATGTTTTCATTTTTGCCACAAAGTACACATAAACTGAAATTACTGAACAAAGATTGATATTCTTTACTGATGGTAGATATTACTCAAGGGTTTATGTATTTTACTTTCAGAGAAGAGGATTTTCAGTATATTATCAACCAGATAAAACTAGAATAAGTTAAGACTTATAAAGGTATCCATTACTGCAAAACCATTGTATTAAAATTTTTAATACTTCCAACCTAAATTTCTATAGCTAAAATGAGGTTTCTATATTTTGGGTGAAATGTTCTCTTATCCCTACTATAAGTGGGGATTAACATATACCCACTACTATATATAAAATAGATAACCAACAAGGGCCTGCTGTATAGCACAGGGAACTATATTCAATATCTTGTAATAACCTATAAGGGAAAAGAACCTGAAAAATTATATGTATAATATATATATAATTTGTTAACCTTCATAGCTTCATGATAAGACTATTTCTCTCTTGTTTAGATTGAATTATTTCTTTTTTTAAAAAAAATTAGAGTATAGTTAATTTACAATGTCGTGTTATCAATAGTTTCAGGTGTACAGCACAGTGATTTAGTTATATACATATATAAACAATTCAATCTAAACAAGAGAGAAATAGTCTCTTATCATGAAGCTATGAAGGTTAAACAAATTGTTTTGATATCACTCTTCTACAGTGCTGTTTTGGAACAAATGTGAATGAATATTTACATTTTTTATTGAATTTAAGTGTGAGATGATTGCATAGCTTGCCACTCAGAATTGTGTGTAAGGCATTGACTGCGCCTCCATAATTCATATTCACTTTTAAAGGATCTTGTTGGATCTGACTCCTGACCTTACTTAACTTGGTAATTTAAATTCTATTAGTTTGGAAGCCAGCGACACATGCATGTTGAAGCTGAAGCTCAAACTTCCATTCACAGACAGGAAACACAGCAGGATTCCTAAACATGGCTCTTATGCAGAATAAAATGCAGGAAGCTGTCCCTTTGCATGTGCATGCATTAGAAAGTAAGGTTTTCTGCTTTGAACCGTGTTTCAGTTCATATGATTTCCTGGTATGAAAAGCAACAATTTTGAAACAGGAAACTTTTGGCTCCTAAGGACCTATAATCAAAGGAAAGCTTCTTACTTTAAAATCAGATTTAGTAGTAAAAGAGTAGATCAAAATAGACTTTATGAATATGTTCATTGTTTTTCCCTCCTATGGAGAAGAGCCTGATTTAAGTTTTCTTTGTGATTCTAGAATACATTTGTGAAATACTAATATTTACAACACAGTTTCACTTAGAACACTGAGAACAGTTCCTGAAATATATTGTAATATTTCCATCAGAAAACATTTTATGCGGTGAATAATTAATGCATGAATTAAATAAAATGTACTTTTTGTTTTCCTCTGGGTCATATGAGCAAATAAAAAATTTCACATTTTATAAAGTTCAGGCCAATGCCTTCTTTAGAAAGAACAGTAAATTTAAAACCTTAAAAATATTATTAATTCCAAAAATAAAACAACTTTTATAATCCTTATTTAAATTTCATGTGAAATACTAGGAGCAAATTGAGAAAAGTCCATTACATTGACTTTATTTGAATAAGGTTATAAAATATCTAGTTCTTTTGCTTGTGGTTTCAAACAACTCTATGCTAGTAGTCATTTGATAAGATAACTCTGATACATAAAAAATTAAATTATTTTTATAAAGAAACTTATATTGGAGGATGCAAGCATATTTTATCTGGTTCAAATATAAGTTCAAAAAACATATTTTCTAATTTTTTAGTAGCAGAAAATTAGTATCAATGATTATGATTTTGCTCTTTCTGTAAAAACTCTCATGAGATATATAATTATATTAAGATATTAGCAAAAAATAAGAATATAACTCCAGGCTACATGATTCCTAAAATATCTAATTACCAATATGCATTTCTTTTAAAGTCTCAAATATCCATCAGTGTGGAAGAGTGGGAAGACACCAAAGATGCCAAAGAGCAAGGTCACCACCGAAGTAACCACCGCAACTCAACATCCAGTGACCAGTCCGACCATCCCCTGCTAAGGAGGAAGAGCATGCAGTGGGCCCGAAGACTGAGCAGAAAAGGTCCCAAACACTCCGGTAAAACAGCTGAGAAAATAACCCAGCAGCGCCTGAACCTCTACAGGAGGTCAGAAAGACAAGAGCTTGCTGAACTTGTGAAAAATAGAATGAAACACTTGGGTCTTTCTACAGTGGGATATGGTATGCTCTTTACAAGTATTGTATGATGTGGACTTGTGATTTCTTGCAGTTAGTTGTAACAGAGTTGGCTCTACTTTAGTAACTTAAGAATCACATTTTTGTTTCACAGGTCAGTTTGAAGGGACTAGTAACACATGTCTAATCTCCTAGAGACAATTGTAACAATGATATTAAAAAGAGAGCACTGAAATTTTTAAGTATTTGCTCAGGTCTCTAGACACTGTGCTGAACCCATTACAAGAATTATCTTAATTTTAATTTTCACAAAAAATCTTCCATTTTAGAGATAAGGAAACTAAGTCAAGTAACTTGCTAATTAGCTTGTTAATAGCCTGACTGAGATTTCTATCCAGTTCTGTCTGGCTCCAAAGTCTGTTTTACACACACACACACACACACACACACACACACCACATTTTATTTTAGGGCCTGGGATAAAATTAATTTGTGGCATTGGCAAGTAACTAAATGGATGAGCCACAGATGAACCAAAATGTTTCTATAAAATTTGTTCAGTTTGTTGTGATCCAGAAACAAAGAATCTTCAAAAGCTTTCATCTGAAGCTCAAACAGTGCTTAACCTCATACAGTGCAGATATGTCCCAATGACTGTTGTGCTCTTATGTTGATATATGATCGTAATATATATATATTGCATATAGCACAGCTTAAATAAATAATGCAAAGACAATTTTAAAATATGTCATTTATCACTATAAGAATTTTATTTAAAGGAAATTTTGTCAACATATGAGAAAATCAAATAATAAATAAGGTGTTTTAGTTTGTTATATATATATACATGTATATGTATATATATACATAACTTGGGTAAATCAGGAGCTAAGATGTCAGTATCATGTAGGTTTTAAGGGTAACATAGAATAAATGCCGTATTTGCCCCCATCTCATCTTTATTATTAACGTCTCAACTTGAAACAGTGTACATAGGGAGAAATTTTAATCATTGAACTGGATGGAGTTTAAAAGAAGTTATCTGTGTTTCTTTGAACAAGAAGACGAAGCATATTTACTGAGTACCTAATCTATGCCAGGAATTGTGTTAGGTGCTTTATGTATATTTTCTTATTACTCCTTATAAACACTGATTAGATGTGTGTCCCATTTTGCCCTTCAAGAAGTTGAAGTTCGAGAGGTAAAAGATCTTGCTCGAGGACATAAACTTGAAATATGTTGAAGTCAGGATTCCATAGGTACTTGAAATTCATAATTATATTTCACTTACTTAAAATGTAGTACAGACTCATTCATGACGAATAATTTTCATATAAGCACAAAAGGTCTTATATTGAGGCAAATTAAAAGAAAAAATCTTAATTTAAAAATTATGTTAGGAGCTCTTTGCCAATTTAATGACATGAAGTATGATTGTACTTCTTACAGTCCTATAATTACATGTACTTTTTCTAGTTATTATTCAGGTATTTTTTTTCTTTTTTTTTTAAAGTTCTAATACGTGATTATCCATCCAAGTTCCAGCTGTGTTTCATGGACATTATAACCCCAGGCTGGTCCTGAAGGCAGTGTGGCAAATAATAGTTTGACTCTGAGAGACACAAGATGCGTGAACTGACTGCATGGGAGAATCATCAGGAAAGCATGTTATGTTATTGCTAATAAAACTTCTATCAGTTACCTTACACTTAGCCATTCTCTCTTTTTTTATGTAAATTTATTAATTTAATTCTCATGCTAATTCTTACAGGAAGGAAGAACAGACACTGTCCACCGTTTTTTCTCTTTTCTTTCCTTCTTTCTGTCTCCATCCATTCTATCCATCTATCTACCCATAGATCCATCAATCCGTTCTAAGTCCTGTATTGGGACCCTCCAATAACATAGCGATTATGAAGACAGGATTTGGAATCTAATGCATCATGGGCCTCTGAACTTCTCCATTTATTCCTAACTCACAATAGTTCATCCATTCAACAGATATTATTAGGTTGCCTTCTTAGTGTCAGGCACTGTTCCAGGTACTCGGAATAGACCAATGACCTATTCAGACAAGACCTCTGCATTTATGGAATTTATATTCTACTGTCAGCCGGTAGATTTGTTGTATTATTTAACTTCTCAAGGCCATTTTCTGATTTCTGAAATAGAAATAATAATACCTATGTTGTAGGTTTTGTTGTGAAGGACAAATGGGGTAATGAATAATAATGTGCTTAGCCCAGAACTGGCATTCAGCTAATCCCACAGATCTACTGTGTATCTGTCTAAGTACTGTGTGTCTGTCTGTGCTTTATACATAAAAAAAGTAATTTTTTTTTGCCCACCTCAAAAAACAACAAACACATTTTGCACCCTTGGGGGCAATGTTGGCTTCAAGCAGAATACATGCTATGAGACAATTATTGTTTTACATGTTTGCCTTTCTTTTTTCTTTTTTTGGGAAAAAGGAAATGTCTTACTCATTCTTTAATCTTTGTATCCCTAAACCAATTACACATTTCCTGAGACATAGGAACCCAGTAGCTGCATGTTGATTGCATGAACAAATGGAGTGCTTACAGATGAGAAAACTGGGTCTCAAATATAAACGATTTACTTGGATCTCCCAACCTAGTATACACTCAAGTCAGTCCTTTAACTTGTGACTTTTGACTCCATATATTTTTGTGTATCCACTGGACCACTTACTTTTCCTACATTAGTGTCAATATTTTGTAGCGCTTTACAGATTTGAAATATTTTTAAGTGCTTTATACACAATGCATGATGATTGATTTAACCACGAGTCATAATCTGATTTTTCTTGAGTAGGTGTCACCTGATTCAAGAGAATGAATAGATTTCTTTTGACCTATTGGATATGAGACAGAAAGGAGAGAAAAGGGAGTCAAAAGATGACTTTTGAGGGCTCTAGCTGGAGCAAGTAAGTGCATGGTGGTGACATTCACTGAGCTTAGAAGAAGAGGAATACTTTGGGGTGAAGATAATACATTTAATTTGAGTGCCTGGAAGACTTCAAATGGATATTGATCCATAAGAGGCTAGATTTCTGCTGTCTGGTGCTCAAGAAGAACAAATGAGATGTGTATAGAGACTTGGGAGTCATCAGCCTATAGATTTTGAGTAAGGTCATAGAAGTAGATGGAATAACCCCAGGTGAAGGACTACAAGAGAACTCTAGAAAATACATTCCTGGAATGTTAAGGGAAGAATTATTTTCTTTATAAGACAAGAGGCTGAAGTGTCTAGAACTGAATTACCCAAAAGATGTGTCCTAGTACAATAATATGCTATCAGTCGGTTACATGTTTTATTGTTACATTGATTCTTTATACCTTTCAAAGGCCAGGTGGGGCCTGGGTTGGTCAGAAGCTGGTCACTTCTAGTCATAAGCAGGTTTGTCTGCTACCCCAATGTAATATAAAGTTGTATGTCCTATGTGTTTTATGATATGAAAAAAATGTTGAAATTTTGCAGTAGAGAAATGGAAGGGAATGATTAATAGTGCAGAAAGTATAGTGATATGTCATTGCTGACCTTGGTGAGGATAGTATCAGTTGGATAGCATGTGTGAAAGCCAGATTTGAGTAGCATTAGGATGAATTAATATCTAGATATAGTAGATTTCATATATTAGGGACCTCAAGATATTGAAAATTTAGTCTTCTGTCTTATTGCTCCATGATCTATTGTTTCCATTGCCAAAGTCATATCACGGTACAAGACGTATGTTGAAATTCCATCCAGGAGGAAGGAGGCAGAGACCAGAGAAGAAAGGGTTGTCTCCTCAATTAAGTAGTTGTGTACACCATTTCCACTATGTCCCATTGGCAAGCAAGTATGTTTCATTTTCAGTGGCCTGAATCTAATATTTAGGAAGACAAGGCAAATGTCTTTTGAAAGACAACTATTCTCTGACTCAGTGGATGTTTTTTAAGAAATGTCATTGTGAAAGAGAGGTGAGAAATCTGGAAGAATCTGGATGAGAAAGTAGAGAGGGAAGAGGGACTATTTTTCTTTTTTTTTTTTTTTTAAGGTCAGAGAGGTAAGAGCATGTTTAAATAAGATTAAGCCACCAGTGGAGAAGTTGAAAGAAAATATAGAAAAGATATCACAGTTGGAGCCCTTGCTTAGATATTTGGAAGTGAGGAAAAGATGACTGTTTTAAACTGCATTAACAGGTAGGTATTTTGACAGGAAGTTGAGTAATATTTCACGTGATAGTAAGAGGTATAATCGTCTGTTGAGAATGATGGCAAGAGTGGAAGGGTGAGTGTTTTAAAAATAAGCCAGAATGTTTGCAGCTTCAGAGGAAAAGGTGTCCTTTCTGCGCGAGACAAACCTTTCTGTCTTATTCTTGATTTTAAAAAAAAATTTAATATAGAAAATTTCAAGCATGAATAAATGTAGAAAGAAAAGTATAACGAACCCACGTATACTCATTTTTCTGCTTCAACAATTATCAACTCATGGCCTATTTTCTTCCATGTATATGCCCACCAATTTCCTTCATGTCTCATATTAATTTCAGGTAAATTTCAGACCTCATATATTTCAGTAGATACTGAAATATATAGATAGTAGATCTATCATTTAAATACTAGTTTAAAAAATATAGCCACCTACCATTTTCACACTTAAAAATAATTTTAATATCATCGAGTGTTCACTTGTTCAAATTTCCAGTGACCTCACAAATGTCATAAATTTTTTAGACTTTATTTAAATTAGGATTAATGAAGGTCTGTGCATGGAGATGGGTGACAAGTTTGTTAACTCATTTTTAATTTCCCTCATTTTGTATTTTTCCTACTGCCATCTATTTCTTGAAGAAACTCACTCTCTGTCCTGCGGTTTCCTAGACTCTGAATTTCCACTCTAAGTTGGCCTATTCTATTCCCTGTCTTTTCTTTTTTTAACCACTTTTTGTTATTATTATGAACTCCTAGATTTAAATGTATTTTATATGTTTTAATCTGTATGTTATTAGATTATTCATCATGTTGTTCTAAATTTGGCCAGTGGGAGCTTCTTCAAATAGCCTCCTGGGTCCTTTTGTCATGGCATCAACTGTCTGTGATCGACTTCCCTTGCTCTCTGTAGGGCTAAATGCTCCCCACCTAAAATAAGGCATCCCTCCAAGGATCCTATCTCTTTTAGTGGGAAATGGTATTTCAAGATTATAACCAAGTTTCAGAGATGTTCATTTTTACTGTGTTTGTCACTTTTTCTGAGTTTTTCAGTTGAGAGCTAAAAGATTAGGTAGATAGATGATAGATAAATAGATAGATAGATGATAGATAAGTAGATAGATAGATAGGTAAACTATTTCACCAGTTCATATGGATACTTACAATTAAAATGCAGGCTATAGGGATTTCATTTAACTTTTTCTGTCCTATATCTGTACTTCTTTTTTCCTACACCTAGATTACTGCTTGTCAATAACAATAGAAATGATGGAATTATAAAAAAATCATATTGTATTTTTTCACAATATACATAAAACAGTCTCAGAATATAATATAATGCTAATATTAACACTATAATTGCTAAAAGTGCATTTTTATGCATTCTTCACTTTATAGACTAACCCAATAGGGATGTTTAGTAAAACTATTCTAAGTCTTGGAAAAGTTCTTCTTGATGTGGTTATACTATCAATTGGATATAAATTTAGACTCATTTCTGTTTTCAGTGTTTAAGAATTGCTTTTTCTAAAATTTAATTTTGTTTTTTAGTTATGTAAACTATGTACACAGTCCAAAGAGAAATATTTAATACAAGTTATATTCAAAGAAATTTAACATCTGTCCCTGTCACTGCCACACAATCTCCTTCTCCTCCGTGAGTAACCTTTTTTAACTTTATGGTTTATCCTTCCAGTTTTAATTATAAATTTAAAAATATATATGGTAGCATGCTATGTTCCTTTCTTTTTTTCCCCACATTTCTTCTTTCACTTAACAGTACATCCTGGAGATCACTGATTTAGTAGAATATAGAAATAATTCTTATTTCTTTTTACAGCTGCCTAATGCTCCATTGTATAAATGTATCATAGTCTATTAAGCTAGTCCTTTCTGTCTTTTCTAATTACAAAGTCTTGCAATTAATAGGCATACGCCTACATCTTTCTGTGTTTTTTCTCAGTGTGTCTTTGGTATGGATATCTAAAAGTGAGATTACTGGATTAAAGATTAAGTGTGTATATATATATAAAATTTTGCTACTGGAAAAATTTTCCTCCTTAAATATGTATGATTTTGCATTTCTGCTAGAAAAGTATGAGAGACCATTTTCTCAAAACCTTGCCAACAGAATGTGTTGTTAGTCTTTTGCATGTTTTGCCAATCTACTAGATTTTTTTAGGGGGTATCTCAGGAAGCCTTCTTATTCTGATGAGGTCAAGCATCCTTTCATGTGGTTAAGAGTCATTTTTAGTGAATTATTTGTATCTAGCCAATTTTTATAGATTTAGTTTTTGTTCTTAATATTTTTAGAGGTGCTTATATATTAAGTAAATTAGAACTATGGATATTAATGGCAAATATTCTTTTCTCAGCTTAGTCTTTTTCCTTTACTTTTATTATTTTATATTTTAATCCAATTTTTAAATCATTTGCATGATTACTGATCAATTTTAAGTAATAGGAACATGTTTCTCTCTTCCAGTTAAGAGAGAAGTTCTTCTATGTTTTTTTTTTTTTCATTACTTATTTGGTTTCACATTTTGCATCTAAATATCCCATCTGTTTGGAATTTATCCTGGTATATATGGTGAGCAAGGGAACACAGTTTTGTATTATCTAAGATATTTTTTCATATTTAGTTATACAATACCACTTATTAAAATGCACACCCCATTCTATTGATTTTTAGATCCTGTTTTAGCAGATCCTAAATTTGTACTTGTTATTGGGTCTATTTCTATACTTTCTGTCATGTTACAATGGTCTGTCTGCCTCTTCTGACAAAAACACCTACAGTTTTAATTGGAGTCTTTGATATCTGGTAGGGCTAGGAGCACTGCACTCTTCTTTTTCAATATTTGCCTAGCTATATTTGGATGCTTCTTCTTCTGAATTAATTTTATAATTAACTTATTTGCTTCAGATGAAAAGAAAGGATTCTTTTCCCATGCTTTTAATCCTACTTCTTCCTGGCTCCTTCAAATCCAGATTCTGTCATCTAATCCCACTCTTTCCTAATCTTTCATGTTTCTCCCTTTCCTTTCTCTTAGTTCCTCTTCCAAGGAAATCAGGTCTCCTTCCCGTAATCCCAACAGAAACACACATGCACCCACACGTGCATGCACACACACACACCCTTTAGTCTTCACCTTTTCTCTTGTGTTCTTTCTTTTATCTACTAATTACATTCCATGTCTGCGCATTATTACCTCACATTTACTCTCCACACATTTCTCCTTCTCTACCCCTTTTCTGAGAACACTGTCACATACAAAGGATTCTTATTTTCCCTGCTCTATCTACGGCAATATCCTTTCCTGGATCCTCTTTCTCTGTCCTCTTTCTGAATTTAGCTTTCAACTAAGTGTTTGCATGAAAATCACTTCAAATGATCAAACTTGTAGAACAATGCTGCTTTATAAGTGATAGATTAGAAAAGTTATTTTTATACTATTTAAAGAAAAACAATTATATCTCAAATAATAGGAAATCATAAAGAAACACTGACAAAAATGCTTAAAACCTAAAAAGTCACTAAATTAATATTTGATAATTAACCGTGCTTGCTGAAGGCATGGATTACCTCTCACTTGTTTTTTATAGTATTCAATTCCAAAAGAAAGGTAATTCTTAAAAACCAGGGGATAACATTTTTAATATTTCCTGACATGCCTATCTCTACAGGTTAGGTTGAAATACTATAAATGCTTGTGCATGTATTAACTAAGATAAACATATACCTATCCCCCAAAAGACATTAATGAGATAACAGGTATATAATCCCTCACTTGCAATTTTAAAATCCAAATTTCTGAAGATTGAATTTTTAAGCAGGTTTGACACTAAAACTTGTATAAATGCTGAACCTTATCCAAACTTCTTGAAACTCTTTGTATCCTTTATCAGATTTATTGTGAATATTCATATGTTTGCTACAGAAATATGAAATTGTCTGTTGCTTCAGGCCCAACTGAGTGTATTACATGAAATACATTATGTGCCCAATATTACTTTCTAAATCTAAAAAATTCAGTTCTGGTACACATCTGGCCCCAGGGGTTTGGGAGACAGAATTTGAGGACCTGCCTGTCTTGGGAAATTAAATAACATGAGAATCTACAAATTCTGCCTGCTTTTCATTGAAATTTGTTTGAAAACATCTTCGATATAACTTTAAAAACTTATTGACCTCAAAGATCATGGCATTATATACTAACTGGCCATGTGTCCTTGGGTAAGTTACTGTGTCCCTGAATTTCATGTTCTTCAACCATCAAATAGGGGTAATCAGGTCTTCCGAAGGGGTGAGATATGAAATAATAGAATGCATGTGACAAAAGATTTTTCAGTCTATAAACTGTGCTGCAAATATATAGTTACTATTTTCTTTCTGTTAATAACTGGCATTATTCTTCAACAATCTATTTGGCTTTCATAGTCACTAAGAACTATTCTTAAAAACTGTTAACAGACTCTAAATGAGTAGCACTTAGAATATTGCATATTTTTAATATTCAATATTTATATTATAAGATTTTGTATTATATAAAATAGAATATGTTTTCATATTATAAATCGGCAAGTAAGTGTTCCTGGTGTGGCTGCTGCTACAGATTCTAGCTGATTTTGACATGGTTTATTTTACGTTTCATACTGTTAGTAAATGAGGGAATGCCAAGGGGGAAAAAAATGAAATCCTTTTAAGTGACAAAGAGTAACTTCTAGTTAGACATGGCTTTCATTACATCCACCAGGAAGCCTTCGTTTCTTTGTTAAGTAAATTCATAATTTGCCTGAAATAATGGATGGGTTAACCAAGAGCTTTTTTTATAGTTAATATGGTGACTTAATTCTTAATCATCCTCTTTCTTATGGGATAGAAACAAACAAAAATAACAAGAAAGGATTGTTATTCCCACCCAAATGTATGATATATATGGTGATGGCAGTAGTAGTAATAGTAGCAGTAATAGTAATAGTAAAACCATCAACTTCTATTTTTAGACTCTTTTATAAATCATTGACCATTTTCATACAGGCTTTTAATAAAAAATTCCTCCAAATTCTAAACAATAGGTTAGGTACCTTTTTCTAGTAAAAGATTACTTACAAATTTATCCTAACACAAATTACCAAAGAGGGAAAAGGCATCAAAGCTAGGTCTTTTTCTAGCGTGTTTTACAACATTTAGTATTTAGGAGGAATAATAGAAGTATCTGAGATCACTGTAATGACTTCAATAACAATTTATTATTTCAAAAGAAATTGACACTGGATTTTTATTGATTTTTGAAATATATCATTTTCCATCTCCCAATATAAATTAGTACAATAGTGTTGACATGTACAATCAGTATATACTGCCAGTATAGATTTCTAGAAAATGGACGATTTAATGTTTCCAGAACTGACCCATTCTCACAAGGTGACAGGCAGACACAGAAGGATAAATCCATGGTTTTTATGTTAATCTCATTTTGTATATAGAATGTTAATAGAAAGAAACAAACTCAATGGTTTTCTTAATAGATAAAGTAATGAAGCTTTCAAAGGAGGTAATTGCTGAGCTGATAATGATTTATGGTAAATGAAATTATTTCTGCAATGAATTTTCCATATATCCCTAAAGTAAAACTATAAAGTTTTGTTTCATGGAGTTGTATCATATCCTTCCCAGAACATTAATTTCTCAATGATATCAACATTTTTACATAATTTAACACCATGGTTAACTTAATTGCACTTAAATATACATATATTTTATTTTTACAACTGGAAATTCAAGTATTGTGTTTTGGCATAAGTGTAAGAAAAATGTGGCCATTTGAATAAAATAAAATATTTTTTTTGTCATTGAGAAAAAAATTTAACTGGTTGAGTGAACTTTTTACTTCCAACATTTTATTATGAGTTGAGTATAAATAGTCAATGAGAGAAAAGAATGAGCTTTCTAAATACATTAAAACAGTAAGAAGAAATTTCCAATTATGATGACTGTTTATGCTCTCAATTTAAATAACTAGAAAAAATAAAAATCAGTGTGTGCAGATTTGGAAAAAATTAGCATATAACTTTGTTACCTGAGAAAAGGTTAACAAGTGAGTTAAGCTTTTTACAGGCTGGAAGTCATGTAAATGGACCCCAAATTAGAAAATATGACCTGTACCAGTAGAAAAAGATCAATCAACAGAAACAGACTCAAAAAACACAAATATTACATAGTTATTACAATACTATCTATATGTTTAAGGTGGTAGAGGGAAACAGGAGAATAAGGAGAGAAATTGAAGATATGAAACTCTTATTAGAGTTTAGAATTTGTAATGCAGTATTCAAAATAAAATGTGTACTGGATGGGATGTACATAAGAATAGCTACCACAGAAGAAAATATCAATGAACAAAAATCCATAGCAATAGACTATCCAAAATGCAAAATCGAGAAGAAAAGAAAAAAACCTTGAAAAAATACTGTTTGTTACTTGTGGGGCAGTATCAGATAATCATGTAATTGGTACCAGAAGGAGGAAGAGAATGGATATTTGAAGAAATAATGACTAACATTTTTTTTCCACATTTGATGGGGACTCTATTCAAGATCTAAGAAGCTCAGTGAAACTCAAGCAATATAAATATAACAAATAAAATAATGCCAGGACACAATATAAAAAGTTGCCAAAAGCCAGTGATAAAACGCATCAAAAGAAACTGGACAACACAGTATACTTACCTCTTATTGTGTTTCCATGTAGGCAGAAGAGCATTTTGGAAACAAAAAAAACAAACAAAAAAAAAGAAGCTGGCGGAAGAAGTCTTTTTTTTCTTGAATGAGAGACAAATAAAAGGACAATAGATAACTTCTTGTCAGAAACTTCTCAAACCAAATCACAGTTGGGGAACTTCTTTAGAGTACTGGAAAAAATAGTCTACCTAATACTCTATAAAAATATCTTTCTAAACTAAAAGCAAGTAAGGACAGTTTTAGGGAAAAAAGCTGAGAAAATTTGTCAACAGCAGCTCTTCAGTCTAAAAAAAATGTTCAAAGAAGTTCTTAAGATAGAAGGAAAATGATGCCAGGTGGAAAGTTAGATCTAAACAAAATAAGTATGTGGGCACATGTAAAATATACATTTCTATTTTTAAAATTTTGTTCAAAGGTAATTTACTGTTTATAACAAACATTGTAAGGTTTATAGCATATATAGAAGCAAAGAAGTATGGCAGTAATAACTCAGATAATAAGGAAGAAATAGAAGTATAATGTAGTAAGCTTGTTATATTACATGTGAAGTGGTGTATTATTTAAGAGTAGATACCGAAAAGTTAAAGCTATATATTTTAGACCCTAGAGCAGGGGACAGCAAACTGAGGCACACCAGTTTTTGGAGAAAAGCAAACATTCTTTCTAGTTTTTGTATTTTTTTATGGCTGCTTTCACTTTACAGTTTAAAAAATTTAATAAGTAAAACAGAGCTCATATGGCCTGAAAAGTCTGAAATGTTTATTATTTCATTCTTTACAGAAAAAAAAACATTTGCCAACCCATGATCTAGAGAAACTACAACACAACTAAATCAAAGAGATATAACTAATAACTAATAGTGCAAATAAAATGGAATGATCATATGAAGAGCTTTAAAAAAACTCATTTAATCCAAAGAAGACAGGGAAAGAAGAAAAGAGGAGCAAAGAACATCTGGGACAAGTGAAACACAGCTATCAAGATGGTAGATTTAAACTCAACTATATTTATATTAAATATAAACGGACTAAACATTTCAATTAAAAGGCAGAAGGCATCAGATGGGATTAAAAGAAGCAATATCCAGCTCTGTGTTGCCTAAAAGAAGCCCACTTAAAATGTGAACAAAGAAATAGATCAAAAGTAAAAGCATACAATTATATTTCATATAATCACAAATCCATAGAAAACTGGAGTGGCTATATTAATATTAAAGTAGGTCCATACAATAACTTGGATGCCTGACAAAAACATTACACAAAGGGAAAAAAAGCCACACAGAAACACACTGTAAGATCTTAGCAGAGTTATTGTTCCTAGAAATCAGTGATTCTAGGGGTTGGAGGTGAAAGGTGGAAATTGACTGCAAAAGGGTAAGAGGGATCTTTTTGTCATTATAGAAATGTTCTAGGTTGTAATTATGGTAGAGGTTGCACTATTCTATGCATATATCAAAACTCATTGAATGTGCATTTTGAATTAGTAAATTTCTTATTTTGTTTTACCAATAAGTCTATGAGATAAACAGAACAATGATGATTATCCAAAGATAAATTATATGCTTAAAATCATCTAGGAAGTTTACAGTTAACTTGTTAAAGGTAAACCTATAGACTTTGCCTATCTTGTTCATTGCTGTCCCCAGATTTAGAATTATTTGTGACTATAATCATGCCCAGTTAACATTATTAAATGACTAAATTGTAGAATAAAATAATGAATATCATGTGATAAATTATGATTATCAACTAATCATAAAAATGCCTCTGGTAAGTCATACGGTGGTACTACAGGTTAGCTGCAAAACTGAAAAACATGCTATATACTTATTTTTAACTTGTTCAGATAATATGTTCAATACATTTTTCTTCAATCTCAGATACTATTTCAGGTGAAGTACCTTTAAGTTTAAAGTAGTGTATCCAACTACTAAAATGAAAATAAATAAGGTCTTTCCAAAACCTTTTGGACTTTCTGTGTAGAAGTGTATTTATTTTACTTTTTCAGATGATCAGCTAGATCATAGTTTTAAATTTAGAAATATTCACCTGAAAATATATTGAGCCCGTTATTTGCAAATGTAATTAATGTTCTATTTTTTAAAGTGTACCTGTGTTTGTTACTTTGCAGACAATCTGTACTGTTTCAGCCCACATCACTTAATGTAAAGTATTGTAATAGTATTTTCAAAGAAACTAGCATTTATTGAGCAGTTTCCATTCACTAGGGACACATAATAGCTCTAAAGGTCAATTCTTGTTTAGGGGAGGGTGGGCAGTGGAGAAAGCATTTTAAAAAAACAAAACTGAACCTGAACCATTGAAGAAATAGTATGCTTCTAGACACATTATTCACTTTTTTTGAATTCTCTATCACATTAAAAAATAGCAAGGGGGTTTTGGTCTTTTACCATTTATACAAGGTAGTAATATAGATTTCTAAATGTTAAGAAATATCAAATACTCCATTTTAAAAGCAAATTGAGTCTAAAGTAACTAGTTTTGTGTATGAAGCTAGTAAGTGATGGGGAGGCTCATGACAGTTGAAAATGAGTGATTTCTGAAGCTTTGCTTTTTATCATTCTTCTTGTTTGGCTAATTGTTTCATCTCATCTTGATTTCTGGATGTTTATATGAAGGGAGGTTAAGAGAGTATATTTCTTGCTTTTATCTTGTGTATCATAAAGTAGTTCCAAATTATCGAAAGGTAATGAAAATCATTTTAAGTAGAGGTGGTTAAATATATTTATTCTTTTATCTGTACCTCTAGCCACCTTTTCTTCCCTGAAAATACACTGGTAAGTTCAGTAAAATGAACAAAATAGTTGTACTCATAAACACAGTTTGATACTAAACTGGAATACATGAGCCAGTTAAATAAGCACTAAAAAACTAACCCGTTTCATAGGTGGATAACACATAATGTAGATGGAAATTCAGGTGAGGGGAAAGGGAAATCATCTCTAGGTTGTGCTATTACCAGTTATTTGGACTGCACCCTGTTGGGGAGATAAGCACTGTGCCATGGAGAGTATTTTCTCTGGTATTTCTTGTGTCACTGAAGAAAAAATATGCTCTCACGCTGGTACAGACCAATTTCTTCCTTTTTAATTACTTGCCTTTTCCATCAGCATTCAGATATACTGTGGTGTCCATCCTAAAACATCTCCATCTCTTCTTCCCTCCCTTCCTCCCCACTTCACTCTGCTCTCCCCTCCCCCCCCTTTCTCTCTATATGGCTCTCTTGCTCTCTCAAGCTCTCCGTCTATCTTTCCCTCCCTCCTCCCAAATTTCCTGCATTTCCGTTGCTCCCAAGCCACCATCGTCTCTCCCCTGGGCTTCTGTACTATTCGCCTACTATCCCCGAGGGCAAATTTGAGCCCCCACAAAGTCCATTTCCCACAGAGCAGCCAAAGTGATATACTCAACACGAAATCAGATCATGCCTCCAAACCTCCCATCCTTACAACTTTTCAATGGCTTCCCTGTGCCTTTAGACTAAAATTCAAACTTCTGATCAAGGTCTCTAAAGCTCTCCAGGGTCTGGACCCAGCTTGCCCTTTTGACATTGTCTCCAACTAACTCCTCCTTGTTTAGTCCATTCTCAAGGACCTGCTTTCTGCAACTTAAACTCAATCATTTCAGCCTTTCCCATTTGGGGTTCTTTGTCTGTAAACTTTTCTTCCCCTATCTTTGGATGCCAACACCTTCATATCACAATATAGGTACAATTATTATTTACAAGTTATGGATTGAATTTGCCTGCTCTGATAATAGGAAACCTTTATACAGCACTTGATATTCTGGATCAGAATTGATTCTAAGAACTGTATATTTATTCTGATATATTAATGTTAAATTATACTTATTATTCATTTATCATTTAATTCTAATAATACGCTTTAAGACAAAAAACTATTGCTACCCCATTTTACAGGTGAGGAAACTGAACAGAGAAAGATTAAGAAATTAAGTAATGTGCCTAAGGTCTCAGCATAATTGGGAAACCAGGATTTCAATGCAAGCCCTCTGGTTTCAGGGTCTTTGTTCTTAACAGAGCTTTTCATTGATACCTTTGTATTCTTTGAAATGCTTCTCTGATAACAATACACAATGGATGTGTGTTTTTGGCAGTCTTATTTAACAAAACCTACACAAATACATGTAAGATTTAAATTTATTTTATCAAATTTTATTCTCCTCTTTTAAAACTTCTTTTAAAATACTTCAAAAGGGATGTTTTAAAAACTGAAACAAAACAAAAATATGAAACTCATGTGTGTGGAATGGGACTCAATCAATTATTATGTAAGAACAATAGGAATATACATCTATATCCTTTCTGTTATGATCTATTTACCTGAAACACTCTATGCAGAGTATTTCCTATATGAAGATTTCAATTGAATAATTACATATGCTAATTAATGCAACAAAAGAAGTTTCTTGGTAAACACTACTAGTAGTTGTTTAACTTGACTTGAATTTCTTTTAAAGTTTTCAGTATTCTACTTCATTTATTTCAACTTTTCAAAGAAGAATAGTTTTATTAAGATAAGTATGTCAATGATGAACAATAATTTCTATAAGACACTTTAAATGATATAGTGCTTTTTATTTTACCAAGGTCAGAGATTGCATATTAAGAACACATTGAATGTCCTCACAATAGATTTCCTTAGTAGATATTTTTGCTGGGTAGGAGATAAAATCTCGATTCTGGTTCATGAGCCAAATTTTCCTAAGTAAATTTATTTTCTTCGCTAAATATGTTATTATATTTGTGGTAAAGAGCCTTTTTATCTTCAGTTGGTTGTATCTGCAGATATGGAACCAACAGATATGGAGGGTCAATCTGCAATTTTTTTTTTTTTTTGTCTGCCTGAACGGCATGTGGGATCTTAGTTCCCCAACTAGGGATCGAACCCGCGCTCCCTGCTTTGGAAGCGTGGAGTCTTAACCACTGGACCACCAGGGAAGTCCCAAGAGATTTAATCTATTCATGTCTTTGCCACCACCAATGGTGATTAATTACTATGATGAGGTCTTAAAAATACAGGAAACCTACCATATTTCTCCCTCCAGAATTCAGAAATAACTAAAAAATATGTAGGGAATAACTGGTAGAGATAAAAATACCAGACTTAGGGCTGATACAACTAGATTGTTGAATGTGATTTTGATAGATGACTACAGTGGGCTTTTAAAAGCTCACCGTCTAATTCTTAAAGTCACAGAGTGAAAGAGAGTGAACTGTAGGACTTCCAGACAGAGCAGCACGGCAGAGAACAAGCAGACAAGGTGAACCCTACAGCAAGGCAGGCATCAGAAGGAAAGAGAGAACAGCTTTGAGCTCTGCAATTTATTTTAATTCTGTTAACACTGAGGAGGTCAGTGAGGGGTGGGTGAGGAAAGACCAGGAGTGATGAGTTCTGACTGCGATGTTACCCGTGTTTCCATATAAACCTTATGGGATCATTGAATTGAGCACATCAGCAAAATGTTTGCTCCAATTCCTGGAGTCCATGGAAAAACAAAAATCTTCAGAAAGATAAAATCCAACTATCTGCTTGAACAGACACGATAGTTATACCTAGTTCTGTAAAGTTCTCAGTTATCTAGAGAGTTTTTACATTTGTAACAGGCATACCAAGTCACCAATAAGATTTTGACCTCATCCCAGAACCAAAAATGAGTACAACATCATGTTAATAATCAAGGAGAAGGGTTGAGTATCAATATTAACTGAGAAGGTATCTGTTAAAATTGTTTTCCCTCTAGTGCCACTGTTCAATAATGTTCACTGCTTTACATAAGAGACTTCAACAGTGCCATTGTTTACATGTGAAATTGAGTTATACATAGCCAAATAGGTGGAGATTTTCTAATGACCTATCACATTTCAGGGCATCCTGCTTTAGTCTCCAGAATGCACCATTAACCTCTGTTCTTTGGTTTCATTATTGTGGAAATTCACACAAGGGGGAAATTTCTCAGAAAGAATACATAAGTCAAAATTGCTTTTTATGTAGAAAGATGATTCTGGTAATCTTCTGCCAGTACAATATGCTTTGAGTTGAAATTGCACCTTATTTGGAGTAAGCTCATCGCTATATATTCATTGGAATTCCAAGCTCCAGCTGATTGAATTAGCCGTCCACCCCCTCCCCCAGGTATGATTGGCAGATTTAGCAAGTAAAAATACAGGATTCCCAGTTAAATTTAAATTTCAGATAAACAACAAATGATTTTTAGTATAAGCGTGTTACCTATAATAGTTGGTGTGTGTATATATATATATATATATATATATATATATATATGCTAAAAAATTGTTAATTTTTAATTTGAAATTCAGATTTCACAGGGCATTCTCTATTTTGCCTGGCAACCTTATCCCCATGACAGGATACAATTCCTTGTGTCTGCCCCTGGGATATGCAACTGAAAATATTCCTTTATTTGAGTATTAATTTGATAATCTTATGATTATAATAGCTTTACTGGCAAACTTACGGTGGGTTCGATTATACTGCAGTTTATCTGCCTTGTAAGATAAGGATGTTCATTTATAGACTTAAGAATAAGGCACATCTGGATATCAACTTGAAAGATCATAACCGAAATTACTGTCTTTCACAGTCAAGTGACAGGTTTCTAGTCAAACCTAGTGGTAGATGCTATTTTATAAAAATAATATATATTTTCAAGTGTAGGAAATTATCAGGATCAGCTATATTGGCCTAAAAAAGATCTTTAATTTTAGGCAGTTACTTGAGTATATATCTTGATATATACTTGATATATATTGATATATCTCTATTAGTATGAAATATATTCTTAGATTTTGGAACAAACTGCAAAATTTAGTACTACTTTTAGGAACCAAGCTTGTCTGCAACTGAAGTGGCTAGATGAGTACTATGGCTCTAGAGCAGGGTTTGAAACAGTGCCCTCCCAGCCTAAAAACTTTACCCTTGGGAAGATTAATATTTATTGAGTATGTGTCCATGTGGCTTTATATTTACACCTTCTCATAGCCTTAGCAGCTAAAAAATCTCAATCCTAAAGCTATTTTCATTTTCAGTGCCAGTTCAGTTCTCTATACTTGAAGTCTGATGATGTTTTCAGAGTGAATTGACAAACTTAAAGGGCACAGCTTTTTATTTTTAAAATATGTATTGTTTTAGAGAAAAAACAAAGGATCCCGTGGTACACTTCCCTTAAAACTTACAATTAAATTCTGTTCCATGGGATTCTTTGCATTTGGCAAGAACATTACCATGTCTTATATCAGATATATCATGTAAGGAAGTCAAAAGTATTTAGGGCCTTCGTGCTTTTTAGGTACATTTCTGTTGTGTTTTTTAAACACGATGACATTAGATGATTTTTTGCAGAATTCCCATATGAATGTTCCTTTCTGGGATGGCCATTTATAACCACAATTTTTTAAATAATTATTGAAGCATAATAAATTAAGTGAACATCCTGTCTAGCTATTTCATTAACAGGAATACTTTTTCAGTGTAATAGCTTACAAGGTAGATTATAACTGTGGTTGTTCTGAACAGAATTAGATACTTTATTTTTAACATCTATTGGAACAAAAGGTGAGCACCTGTCAGATATTTCCAGTGGCAGTAATTTGAAAATAGCCAAAGTTATGTACACGATCCTGCTGTGGACAAAGCTGTAGCAAGTTATTGTTGACAGCTCTATGGTTTGAAGATAAGACACTCTACAATAATTCCTGTAATTTTCTGTAAGTGGTATAACACACTTGGCATTTATTTATCTTCTAGATGAAATGAACGATCATCAAAGTACCCTCTCCTACATCCTGATAAACCCATCTCCAGATACCAGACTAGAGCTGAATGATGTTGTGTAAGTTGATCTCACATAAGGCATGTATTTTCAGAAAACCATGGATTTATTTACTTTTATATTTTTATTTCCACCATAATAGCCCCTTATCTTTCTTGTGATATGAATGCTTAGGAAATCAAAGTCTAAATTTTGTGTTCAATAAACAAATGCATTTTGTATATTGCTGTGTGTAATACTATATAAAAGCAGTGTAGGATGGTAGAGCTAAAAAAGAAGGAAAAAGCAGCATGAATTTTGTATTTTGTGAGCAAATATACATTTGGACAAATAATAGAAAATATGTGGAACAAGAAGAGATCAGCTCAAAGGAAAACCTAAAATATCCCACACTAGCTAGTTTGAAATACCTGAGAGTTTCTCAAAGCCAAGGTAAAATTGGTCAAAACCCTTATTAGGAAAGGATCTATGGTAGTAATTTGATTCATTAAAAACTATGTATTATGCATGTTCAGTTGTACTAGTGTTGCCTTAAAAATGTGCTCTATAGAAACAAATAAGGCGTTTCCCCTGATTTCAAAGTGTTTACATTCTAATTAACAAAACTACAATTTAAGCCTTAACTTTTAATAGCAGTATATATATGAGTTTGTCACATGACTTAAGCATTGATTAAGTGAGATGGTGGTTTTCAAAATTCAGGAGAGAAGCCATTATTGTGAGCTACAGGGATTACAAAGGACGACGGACTTGAACTAGACACTCAGGGTAGATGGAATTTGTGCAGGTGGAGAGAAAGGAGGGGACAAATGCAGAACATTTGTTCCAGAACAGGGAGATGGCTTGAGAAAATGCACTGCCTGGGCATTGCATAATGTGTGCCAGCTGGCAATACAACAGAGCCTAGTTTGACCAGAGTAAAAGCTTTGTATTAACATCTCTGTTGTTAATTAGTTAAACATAATATTGGCAACATATTAAACCTGGCTTTGGAAGGACCTTAGATGACAAAATAAGGAATTGATATTCAACCTTATAGACAACGGGCAGCACTTGGGTATATGAGCGAGAAAGTAGAAGGATTTTAGCAAAGGCATTTTGACAGTTGTAGGTGTAAACCTAGGTGAGAAATTCCTAATGAGTCTGAGCTTGAGGTTCATGGTTCTAAGGCCGAGCTGCATCAAGGCCTGCTTACACAGGGTAGTTAACTCCAGGTTGTATTGGTGACAAAACAAATGCCAAAGATTCAAAAGTCTTGGTGGGTGTTAGGTCCACAGGATGTGTTTGTATCTATAACCTGGAAATAATAAGGTCAGTGACTAAGAAGAGTGAGAACATTATGTGATGCAGAGCATGAAGTGGATCCATGCAAGTGATTTAGAACTAAAGCCAGTAATATGCCAGCAATTAGATGCTGTCAGTTTCGTGGGAGATTTTGGCTGGGGTTGGAGGGTTCAATTTTTTAAAAAAGAGCTCTGTAAAAAGCAATAGAATTGATTGGCAGGATGGAGATAAGAATCGCTCATAACATCTGGATGATGGATTGTAAAGACAAGATCCTATGGAGGTAAATTTATGGAGACAAAGAGTGAGATTTGTTCATCGGTCTGGGAATTGGAAAATAAGGGCTCTCACATGGCTTTCAGATTTCAAATCTATGTGATTGCAAAAGAAATTACTGCTTCACTGAAACAAGTCAGTAGAGGGAGGCACTTTTTCAAGCAGGAAAGAGCAGTCGTTGGGTATGGAGAAAAGAGAGATGATGAGCTGGGATTTAGGTACCTTGTTCAGTGTGCTAAGTGGAAATGTCTAGAAAGCATATAGAGATACAGTACCAAGCTTTGGAAAGAAGCTAGTTCTATATAGAAACTAGTTACTTTTCACCTTCTAAATGAATAAAACCGAAAAGAGAATGATTTTTTGAAAAAAAGCGATACATGAAGTAAAAGTAGAAGAATGAATATTGGCCTGCTGAGTGCTGCTCAGTTTTAGGGCAAAAAGATGAATGTGCTTCAAAGGCTTCTTAGGAAAATACATCAGCAGGGGTAACTTTGACCCAAAATCAGTGTGAAAAGATTTTTGTAAGTCACCTAAGATACAACTAGCAAATTTAATAATGCTTTATTTTGCCATCTGATGATACTGGTTAGAGTATAGGAACTTGGGGGAATCTGATGAATGGTGATTCCAGCTGCTTAGAGTTCTTAAGGCGGCTGTCAAACTTTATATCCAGTGGGGATGCTGAATTTTTGGAGCACTTTAAGCTAGAGGAAAATATCTTATTTGTGATGCACCTGGCTTTCAACTGCCCATTCTGGAGACTTTACTTAGCATATGACTGTAATACAGCAAAACTGCTCCGTTTTTCTTGTGTCCATATTTACACATGTCTTTCTTCCTTTAACCCATAAAATCAGGCAATTTTTAAAAAATCTGCCCTTGTAGTCCCAACTTTCATATGTCTCTTTTTCAAATTATCAACTATATATGTTTTTTTTTAAAAAGTTGGGATTACCTTATTTTTATTTCATAACAAGTTGTAAATTTCTTAAGCCTAATATAATTCTTTTCCATGATTATTTTTGATGGCATGGGAAGATAGTGTTAACCTTTTGAGTCTATGTATCAATACAAATCCTTCCATCAGATAGATTTTATAATTCAAAATAATTCCTGAAACTTTTTAAAACTGAAACATAAAAATAAAATATATGATGTTACAATATATACAGGTAAAATAAGCATGGAATTTTCTGCCTTTTGCATGCTACTATTTTTTATTAGTTTTAAGCTAAAACATCAACTTGAGTGCTATAAAAAAAAAAAAGAACTCTTTTTTTCCATGATCTGTTTTTTTGCATCGAGATAATTAAATTTTAGTATAACTGGAGCAAGAAAATATGCTACCATGACAAGCAGTACAAAAAATGCATTTAAGAAACTTATTTTATTAGACTCATACTTTTAGTAGTGATTATAATAGGGAAAGGAAATTTTGCAGCTACATCAATGAATTTAGGGGATAATGGATTATACTCATACCTTTTATGTTTTTCTAAAAAATCACTTTCAAAAGTTCATTTTAAATGAAGGTGCAACAATACTTTGATTTGAAGAACAATAAATCACTAGGTGATATGGGGTTAAAAAGCTTAATGTGCACTGTTAGTTTTCTTCATTGATCTACTATGCTATTGATATTCAAAGTAATTATAAAGCAGGTGGTTGGATAACAAAATCTAGTTAATAAATAGATCCAAGGACGCTAATCTCAACTTTCATTTGATCCAAGAAAATAGACTGTAGTGCTTGAAATTGCTCTTTTAAGGGACATATTTTACAAATATTTTTCCTTCGGTTTTTAAGAGGAGCAGTACAAATCTTCATTAGAGTCCCCGCTTTTAAAATAGTTTCTCCATTTATTTTGTAACTCCGAACATTATTATAAAACTATGAAATACTAATTGCATTTGCACCTGAACAAGACTTTTAGAATGCTGTATTACATATATTTACTTTCCTTCTCTCCCTTCCAAAACCTCAGTGGTTTCCAGTGGGAAGCCTTTGGAACAGAAATAGAAACTACTTATCCTGAAACTTAAAGTCCTGTATTAGCTGCTTTCTATGTTTCTTCCTGAATTTACATACCATCGTCTCCTGGTCTAACTGGTCCTCTAAAGTCAAACTCATTTTCTAAACGTGTTGGGAGCATCCTTTTCTGTGTCCCATTTCCTCTCCGTTTGTCTCCACTTAAGCCTGGAAAGCCATCAATCCAACCTCCTCAATAAACTATTCCCTCATTCACTGTTGTTCTTTTTGTCTTTCTGTGTTGTTTGGAATTTCTTTTTAATCTTTCCATCTGTTTCATAAATTACGCTCTGTTAATCCTCTGCAGGGGTCAGAAGTGTATGGTTTTTTGTATTCCCAGGACCTAGCCCAGTAGTCCAGACACGCTCAAGAAACGGACGCTCATGTCACTTGACGGTCTGAAGTAAAACATCTCTCTTGAGACAAATTCTAACATTATTGAAATGTGTGAGTTTGGCAGGTCAACATTTTCCTATTTACTAGTAGAATGAATTGAGAATTATTTTCTTTGTCCAATTTCTTACTATAGCATAACCTGAATTTTAGGTTAATAAATTTCCCAATAATTAAAATATTATCTAGGCATAATATCCTCCAGAGCGTTTATGAAATCATTAATTTTATAGAATCATAGAATATTTAAATTAAAAAGCCTATAGAATAATGTAGGTCAAATTTATTTATGAATGATAAAAATAACACTAAGAGCAGTTGATTAATATAATCATGGCTAGGATTTAGGTATCCTTGATAGAAAAATAGCCAAAGAAAAGAATAATAAATCAACAAAATACTAAAATAAAACATAAACTTTTGAAAAGATGGAGGTGGTGAAATGTATCCTAACTGAAAGATAATGATTCTTCATTCATCCACATTCATCTTGATAATTTTCTCAGGTGTAGAATTATTACAAGCCCTTGCCAAATAAACAGCAAGTCCTTCCACCAACGTCATATAGAGACAAGTTTCAGTAACTTTAAACACTGAACAAATAAATTTAAAGTAACAATCTAAAGTGTCAATGTGAACTAGTTTTTTTGATTACAGTTATTTGCCTTGTTTTCTTTTCTTAGATACTTAATCCGACCCGATCCACTGGCCTACCTACCAAATGGTGAACCCAGTCGAAAAAACAGCATCTGCAACACCACAGGCCAAGATTCTCGGGAGGAAACTCAGCTTTGATAAAAAAGAAAATAAGAGATTTTTTTCTCCTACAAGGATCTTGCTTGAAACAACTCTAAATCTTAGAAAAACAAGAGTGTTGCTGGCATGAAATAAAGTAGATTGGAGTATATCCAATTCTCTCATATTAAAAAAAAAATCTATTCTCCTAGAAGTTTAGATAATTTTGAAATTTAAAGTACTGCTTTGCTGGTACTCCTCCCATTAATATTTGAAAGACATCAATGGAATGATTTTGAACACCTAAATTGAAACGCAAAAATTTGAACCTGATGTTTCATTGTTTGACAATAATACAAACTGTATGAAGCCAATTTTTAAAAAGTATTAAGGTTTATGAAAGTAAACTAGAAGTCCAGTTATATCTGGTGCGTCCCAATGGACATAGAAGATTGTTGCTCCACTTAAAATTAAATGTGTCCTATTATATTCTTTAAACTTGCCATTTTATAAAAATGAGCTCATCACAAGTGTCCGGCCTTCTCTACACAGATTAACAGACAAACTTGTATGGCTGACTTTTGTGTAAGAATCATAGTTTGCTTTAGAATATGAATCTTTAAGTCATTTTACCCTTTTTGTTGACTTTTCACATGATATATTCATTTTAGAATTTGAGCTGTTCATAGCATGTTTTATTACTCTGAAGAAACCAAAACAAACAAAAAGAAATATCAACTACATGAACTTTTCCCTAACTTTATGTTTAACACACGTTGTATGCCAAGAACAGTATGCGAAAGCAAATATTTATTGTTTTCCTAAAATAGTCCTAACATAGAGAATACTTAAAACACACTTGTTGACTTTAATCTAAGAATTGAAACATTAATTGAAATATTCAGTAATGATTTTCATTAGACTCTTGAGCTTTAACATTTTTTATATATCTATACAGTATATTTCATTAGAAAGATAGTTTAAAATTAAAAGAAACAAAATTATACTTTTTATAGAATACAAAGAAATTTCAAAACATTAAAAGTCCTCCTTTATGCCTTTAGTATTGAAATAATAATACACCAAAAATTGGTATATCAAAAATTTTGATCTAATTTTGGAAAGTTATCTATAGGAGCTATGTTTTAACATTGTGAGGAAACAGCATAAAATAAAAATAAGTAGGTTTTGCTGTTTAAATGTAAGGTAAACCATACATAATTTGACAGTTATAAATAAAGAAACGCTGACCTTTGGCAACACCAGTGCTTTTACCTACGTTGCATTATTCCCTTTCAGAAACAGGTTGAAAAGCACAGAGCACAGTTTGCCAGGCAGTTGAAATGCACTGTCATTCCCATGAAAGAGACATTGACAAATTTAAAAAGATATTTTTCTTCCAATTTTGTATGTTTTTATTTCTGAATTTGACATTAAATTTTAATTCAACAGAAAATAGGACACATAAGACTAGAAAGAGACGTGTTATCATTTCTTTTCACAAAGAAGCAGATAAATTGAAAGGAAAATAGAAGGATTCAAAATAATAAAGAGGGCTTCCCTGGTGGCGCAGTGGTTGAGAGTCCGCCTGCCGATGCAGGGGACACGGGTTCGTGCCCCGGTCCGGGAAGATCCCACATGCCGCGGAGCGGCTGGGCCCGTGAGCCATGGCCGCTGAGCCTGAGCGTCCAGAGCCTGTGCTCCGCAATGGGAGAGGCCACAACAGTGAGAGGCCCGTGTACCGCAAAAAAATAAATAAAGAAAAATAAAGAAAGCCTAATATTTCCCCAATAATTCTATGGATATAAAATATAAAACATAAAATGTGAAATTATAGATTATATAGCCATTGTATATTTGGCTTTGAGAATATGAAATGCCTATTTGTTTAGTATTTTACATTGCTCTCATTTTAGAATGACAAGAACATCAAGAATTTCCCCTAAAATAGGGAGAGCCTATATTTAATTTTCTTTAACTATACAGGGAAGTAGAATTTATAAGAGGTTACTTAAAATTGGAAACATATCTTAAAACAAAGATTGTATGCATATGTATGTGTATATGTTATAAACACAGCTGAAATATATCAGACAAATACATATTCACATGTAAAATTTCAAACTAAAGGTGGAATTGAACAAATACATGTAATGGAGAACAATAATAAATTTAATGAACTTGTTTTATATCTGCACATTGATATTTAAGTATGATGTTTCTTTGAGTTGCCTTTTCTTTACTCCATTACAGTTATGTTTAGGAATAAATGTAAGATTTTATGAATCTTCTATTTCCCCACAAGATCTCAAGTTGAGTATTTTTGCATTATGACAGTTGTCAAGACTAGGATTTTAAGCTAGGACCTGACTATATTTCCTATAACACTATAAAATTTGTTTCATAAATTTTACAATAATTATTTTTGATTATGAACATTAGTCCAAATTTAATATTTGACACAATTCATATTAGCTTGCTATAATAATGATAGTTTATTAGCTTTTCTGTTATTTAAAGAATAAAAACATACTTATAAAAGCCTTTTAACAAACAGTTGCCTTTTTAAATACTTACACTTGCATATGAAAATAAAAAATGAAGTCAACATTAGTCCTTGTAACCCTATGGGATTTGGTTCTGTTTATTGTCTATGTACCATTTTGCTACCAGTTACACTGAATTGCTTTAAAATAAATAATAAAATTATTTCTGATGATGAAAACCCTTGATGTTTTTTGCCAAAACTTGAGGTATTTAGACAAATTATATTTTGAGTTGTCACAATTATATTTTCACTTGTCACTTTAATATTTCAAAACCAATATAAACATGAAGGTGATCTTGTTGGAAAAGATAGCCATAAATAAACTCGTTGAATTACTTCTTAACATAATAGCTCCTGAATAGCTATGTCACAGGAAAAGGGAAGGAAGGAAGGAAGGACAGGGAGGGTGGAAAGAGAGAAGAGGAAGTGAACAAAGCGAGGGAGGGAAAAGTAGAAAAGGAAAGGGAAGAAGAGAGAAGAAAAAGAAGGCGAAATGAAAACAATGTAGGTGCCAGAAGAGAATATTTTCTTTTTTAACAAAATGGAAGATAATGTCTCAATAGAGTCATTTAAAGGCCAGAAAAGCACTGGTTAGAGAAAATAAAAATAAGTTTAAATGCAAAACTAGGCTTTTGATCTAAGGAAAATGGAATAGAAACTTTTCTCCCCATTCCTTCTCCTAAATACAGGTAAAAACCCTAGATATGAAACTGAGCAGGACCTTGTGGGGCCTTCCCAGGGGCAGACACCTCCTGCACCATGTCTCAGGAAAGCAGTGAAGCAAGACAAAATAATAATAGTTCAGCCATAAAACAGTCAAGGACCCTTAGTTCCTCAAGAGCTATAAATTCTGAGCCATATCCTGGAGCTGTTTTACAGATACTGAAACCCCTGCAAGAGGGAAGAAGCTGACTGTGTGCTGCCCACCAGCACGCAGATCCCACACCAGGTGGAACAAGAAAATTGAAAATTGAGACTCCTGAAATAGCATCCTGTTACCTCACCACCAACCAATCATAAGGATGTACATGAACTGATTACACAGGACCCTCTCCCTCGCCTTGCCTTTAAAATCCCTTCCTCGAAAGCCACTGGAGAGTTTGGGTCTTTTGACCAGTAGCTAACCGTTCTCCTCGCTTGGCACCCTGCAGTAAATGCTGTACTTTCCTTCACCACAACCAAGTGTCAGAAAATTGGCTTTGCCGCACGTTGGGCAAGAAGACCCAAGTCTGGTTGAGTAACAGATATTATGCATCAATCCAGCATAAGAAGACTGAAAGGTAAAGAGAAGGAAGATGGAGTAGGGAACTGGAGCTGGAGGAGCAGCATGGTGGGTTTTCTTTTTGCGTTCTGTGGAGCTTGCTCTGGATATACGGAAATACTAATGAACACGGACAAAATTACCAAGAAAAACTGCTCTGTACTTCCAAGGGGCTGACTTTGCAGCATATGCAACGGTCACAGCACCAGCCTTCTGATGATCCTGCAGTGTGATTGGCTTGTTCAGAGAATGTCTCCTTAAATATATGGTGGTCAACACACCCAGTGGCTAGGAGCTTCCCTCAGCATCCCCTCGGATGGTGGTGTAGTCAAGTGCCTCCAGTGAGACCCTTCCCCATGAAGACACTCCGGCGACAAGGGAGAACCCCAGTGACTTTTCTGCAATTCTTTGAGCCACAGCAGTGCCAGCAGAGTCTGGGTTTCAGCCCTGGGGTCTCTTCATGGGATGCTGTATCTCAGCTCTGAAGACAATGCATGCTCCTTGTATCTGCTATTGCTATATTATTTTCAAGTTCTTACTACTTGTTACTAACCAATCTGTCATTACTCCAAAGCTCTGCTACAGTTTATAATTATCTACCTTAAACTTTCTCTGTCCAAATCACTGTGTAGTTTATTTCTCCAGATTGAGTGCTGGCTGAGACTGGATGCATAAATGAGTTCTCCATCTGAATAAATCTGAGATAATGGTGATATCAAATTCCAAGGACTGGAATCTGAAGGACAGATGTTGGGAAAATTCAACAAATTAAATAGTGTCTGCTGGGAAATTTTTAAGACAGACAATGCTTATTCCTGGGAGCATAAGACAACTTCTATTTCATTTTGATCTTCCCTGATTTTTTATAGGACTTCTCTCTAGTCTATATAATTTGGAGGGACAGGTCAGTTTTAACTATGGTAGCTCAATCTACGATTATAGCAACTGGTTCTAAAGAAGCAGTTACTTGGCTTATAATTGAAGCTTATGTGCTATCATAATATTCAACAGAATTTTATTCTATTGCTTATATCTAAAATGTTTTAATAGAGATAAAATAATAGTCTGTCTTCCTAAGTATAAGTCATAGCAGAAATATAAGAAACTGCACTATTATTTAGTCACACTCCAAAGAAATATATAGTTCTACACAGAGATTTATGTTTTCCATCTATCACATACAAAATATGTTTCATTTCATGTGCTACCAGGCTAGATAACTTTGTACTTGAAAGTTAAATACAATTCCAAAAGGAAACATTCCTGAATTTGCAGACTGTGTTTCCCTGATCCGTATGTTATTAATATTTATATAGAATAAGAAAGCTTATGTAGGTCTTGGAATATTCTCAACTTACAAAAGATAGGACCTATGAGATGCTCTTATTACTATGCCTGAGGTAAGTACTGAACTTGATGTTTGTAAACACAATTACTAGAATAATATAAATATTCAAATCATTGGAGTAGTATAAATATAATGGAAATATTTACTATCTTAGAATTCAAACTTAGATGAAAAATGTTGAGAAAACACTAACTACTTGAAAAATACTTCAATTTTAGATATTTTGGGCCAACTAAGCTGCAAACAATTTGATTTTGAAAAGAGACTATCTTATGATTGCCTTTTAATAAAAACTAATTGATTTTTAATGTTTATGGCAAAAAGCATGCTGTGAAATGACTATAACATGACTAACATTTTCACTGGAAAACGTTACTAAAAATAATTAAGTAGCTGTGCTTGATTTATTATCTCTAACTAAAGGAGCAAAATCATTTATTTTGAAGTACTCAACGGCCTCCAAGTTAGTGTGGGCAATCCTCATTTTTCACTTGAGTGAAATTAAAATGTATCCTTCCACTAGGAAACAAATTGAAATCCAATTTGAAGCAAAATGGAGAGTAATCAGTTACCTCCAAGTCACTGTTACAAACTCAAGAACCTGTGTTAGCAGGAGTGAAGATGGTTCCTTGATCACTCTGGAATATAAATAATTCAGGACACATTTTTAAAAATCTGTTGAAAAATTTCTATTTAACAACATGGTTGTGATATTTATTAGATGGTCCTATAAGTTAAAAATCACTTAATAAAATAATTTTATTTTGTTGTCATTTTGGGGGCATGCTATCATTTTTTTTCTTCTTTGCTGAAATATTGATAGTGTGAAAGAATTTCATCTAAAACGGATCAGGGGATATAAAATGGAAAAATCTCACACATGTGCCTTCAGGAAGACAAAAACTTAAAGACTGAGAAGCTGACTTCCTATAAATGCCTGATTTATAGAAAACTGATAATATTAGAATTTCTTAAATGATAGGGGGCTGGTCTGGTGTTGCCTCATATCAACCTGAGGAAATTTTTTCATGGTTTCTAGAGGGATGAACAAAAATTGACCCAGGTCAGGTTGGTCTCACAAAATAAACTGAATTGAGCTTTGTTTGTATGGCAATGCTGGTTTTGTCTGCATGGGGAATTTTCAAAGGTGGTCTCCGTTTTTTTTTTTTTTTTTAAAAGATTCTAACTGAACTCTCCCCTCTTTACATTCCTGCCCATAAATACAGCCGACCCCAAACCCTCAACAGACTTGCCTGTACTGTAGTTTACTACTGTTTGCACATCCCAAATAGCAATTCCTCTGCTATTTCTGAATAAACTCATCTTTTTGACAATTTTGAGCTTGCATCATTTTACATTTTCATTTGGATCAACAAAACTACATCCTGTAAATAAACTATTAAACGTGTATTATTAAGAATCTGCAAGGGGTCCTCCCTGGTGGTCCAGTGGTTAAGACTCCACGCTTCCACTTCAGGGGGCTCGGGTTCAATCCCTGGTCCAGGGACTAAGATCCCGCATGCTCTGTAGTGCAGCCAAAAAAAAAAAAAAAAAAAGAATCTGCAAGAACAAAAGCTTAGCATTTCACAAGAGTTCCTGTAATATTTGTAAATGTTTTCTTAAATAGAAACTATTTTAAAATATTGACAAGATCTGTGTTGCCTCATAATTATTTGGACTTACAGAGCCATTTTTCTGTATTAAAAGAATCAGACTTCCCTGATATATTTCAATATTCCTCAACACCTTCCTTTTGTCTACCTTTTGATATAAAATAGCTACCAAAGCAATTACTAAATTCATGTAACCTTGAAGTAACTTAGTGAAGTAACTTAATGTCTTTTTGTATCATGGATAGAAGACAATTTTCATCTGAGTCCAAAATCAATTGTTTCTTTGTAACTCTTGCAATATCTTCACAGGATAAACTACAGGATACAGGTGATGATCAAGGGTAAGTAATTTGTTTTGTGTATACAATATTGATCATGTCTCTGGACTTACCTGTGTTGCATCCTGGTACGGTTTACCGCACCAACTTACAGAGGCAGCTACTTAGTGCTGGGTGTGCAGAAGCTCAATAGTGGGAAATTTTGTCTGTGTGGAAAGGTGCTTTGTCACCCAGTATCAACTCCCCAATATTGTAACATGGCTGTTGTTTCTGTGATATTTCTTACCAACCTGGTAATCTCTGTCTGAGGCTCTGAGGAATGTAAACCACCGGCCTTGGTACCTGGGTGATGAAATTGGAAATGACTTTGGTAGGAGAAAATTGTACGTGTGTAAAACCATAACAAATCATTAATTATTCATTATTGCATTCCCACAGAGTAACTCTTATGCTTTCTATAATCATTTAATACTTCTTGGTTTGAATTTACTGCATTTTCACCCAACTAATTCTCAAAGTTACACACATAATAAATATCAGTAGGGAATCAACAACTTCAGATAATCAAATCATCTTTAATTTTTAGTTGTATGTTTTTCTTTTGATATTCAAATTATGATGGAGTCAAATTTGAATCTCATAATTGTGGTATAGCTTGAATTTCATAGAGCGAACACAAAAGGTCACAAAAGCCCAGATTGTGATAGAATCAATTCTTCTTTATTCGGAACAAGGAAGTTTACCTGTTCGAAAAAGTCTCCAGAGTATAATCATTTCAGTAGAAAAAAAAATGATGTGCAGTAATAAGGTTATTATAAAGACATAAAGAAAACTTAAGTTTATATAAATTAAAGAATGATATTCTGGGTGGCAATTTTATCGAGAATCCTAAACTCTAAAAACCTAAACCTATGTGCACAACTTCTAAATGTTTATAGCTAATGCTGAAAGATGCAGTGTAGATTTTTTGAGGCCAAAGATTCTAAAAGCACATATCCAGTTCCAGAAAGAAAATCTGAGTATTGTACTTGAAGATAAACACCCATTAGCATGTACCATCTTTTAGCAGAATTTCATATAAGCAAAATTCTTCTCATAGGAAGCCACTGAAATAAAGCTTTGACGGTGAAATTGTTGCTAATAGTTTTTATATCAGGATCTCTCTTCTAACACACACATCAGAGTCTGTTTTCATGAAAAAAATGGACACTGGAGTCATAAATAGTAACCCATTTTATACCCATTAGAACTTTATGGGTCAAGTTTTCTTATGTATCCTAAAAGTTCTGTTGAATAATATCATGACCTTTTCTACTTTCTTTCCTTACATCTTCAGTGGAATTGTCTCTCCCAACACTTCGCTTACATATGGGAACCACAGGATAACCCTGTACCACAGTTTCATTTCCCCAGGTTTTCCTGATACTGTCTCCATCTGACTTCTTATATGGTTAGGAATAGATTAACAAATACTAAAAATGATGTTTAGTCTTTACACTTGTGTATTTCATTGACTTAAAAAAATTAATATGCCTATGAATACATGTTTTTCTCATTAGTTTTAAAAGTTCGTCTATTGCCATTAAACTTTTTTTTTCATAGTAAACAGATTTCTGGTAGAAGCATTCATTGTGAGGGTTTTTGTTGCTTTGATTTCCTTAAGGGATGAAGTTTCTGCTTTCAGAAAAATTTTGAAAATTAAAATCAAATTATCTTCCTGTTATAATTGGAGCTAAAAGAGTATTGGGTTTGGGCACCAGAAGGTATGAAAAAGTAAGTAGCTCATTTGTAAGTAGATGGTACAGATTAAGAAAGGCAATTTTATGAAATGCAGAGAACAGATAATTGCTGTTTTTATGTGACTCACGTTTTGTAACTTTTTCAAGTGTCTTCAGGAGCTGATATATTGCAATAGAGAAAGTATATCCAGCTCTAAAGCGCTGATCTTCCCTATCTAGTAAATATGTGTCTTTCTTTTCTCATTTATCTTGATCCTTTGACATTATAGGTAAAATGAAGTGAAATTTGGATCTGAAAATAATGTTATACCTTTGGTTTCATATAGTTGATACAAATGATGCTGAAAATGTATAACAAGCAAAAAATATTTTAATGTTGTCAGCTCATTTTGATTTTGAACAAGAATATTCTGACCGCAGGAGCAGAAACAATACATAGCTGACAGCATAGTAGACACTAATATCATGTATATCAACAGAAAACCAAATGCTGATAAATCACCACATTTCCTTAAATGAGGATATAATAATGATTTCTGTGGTGAGTAATCTACTCTTTTCACCTTTCTACTTCATTTCAAGTAGTAGAAAATCTAATCTACTTTTCCAAAGTCCAGGACACTGTTTGGTCCATTTTTACTAATGACAGGAGTAGTTTGTTTAAACTATCTTGCATATATGTACCCTTCTTTTTTTACTCTCTTGCATTCATAATTACGAAGCGATAACCTGATTTCAGTTCATCTTTCATCCATTCTCTGGTCAAGTAGTGAGATCTGAAATTTGAATATAGCCCTTAAACCTGACTATCTTACTCTCCTTAGATTGTCTCTTTCCACGTCTGTGGAGATAGAGAGAGACTGAGAACACTTTCACTCACCCTTACTGTGCATAGCTGGTCACATGGTCCAACCTATCTCAAGGGCTCAGAAGAGAGAGCTGGCAATATTTAGAGCATAACCAACGGCTGCCACATACACCTAGACACACCATAAGATTTAGGACATGAGTCATAAAAATAACAACCTGAAAGCTCCCAGAGAAACAAAGAAAAACAAACAGACACACAAATAAAACAAGCCATCTAGAAATAAATGAATTTCAGATCTGCAACAGATTTCTCTTTAACATGCTCTGTCTAGCACATAATGGAGCTACACTTTTAAAGTTTTAAGGAAATTGTTTTCCATTTTGATTCTGTACCAAATAAAATTATCAGTGTCGTCTGAGGGTAGAAAAAAAGTTATTTTTGAGATATGGAAGGACTCAGATAATCTATCTCCCATTCACCTTTTTTATTTCTTCATGAGGTTTTTTTGTCAATATACACAAGCAAAAGGAAAGAACAATGAAGGATGGAATGCAAGATTAGAGGGAAACTATTTACCATATTGTAGAAAGTGGATGGGGAGCTCCATGGGCCCAATAAAATCAATCTTATGATAAATAAATAAACCAAGACGGAGCTACCCTGTATGGTTCTAAATCTAAAGGGGGTGACTTTCCTAATGTACACATTGAAGATTTTTAGATTTCTGAGGACAATTTTCTCCAGATAGCAGTAAAATGCCTTGCACCTGGAAAATCCATATAACAAATGATTTTAAGTCAGATGGAATTAAATATCTTAAAGAAGAGATACTTTGCCCAAAGTTGCCATTCAGGCTAATGTCAGGGCTGGACTAAAATCAAAGGGAAATAGTTCAAGGAAAAATACACCAAAAAGCCTCTAGATAAATAGGATATAAAAATAAAGAAAACGTAACGATTCTACTAGACGCAAAGGACATCAATAAATAGTTCTGAGGGTTTTCATATCACCGAGTTATAATCCTCTTCACAACCTACATTCTTTCTCAAGGCAATTTAATTTACTTCTGCAATAAACTAATGAATATATGCAATCTTCACGTGGATGACTCCCCAAATTTAAATGTATCAGGTCACAGCATCAATGTCTATTATTCAGAATCTCCCAACACACAATGCCTCCCTCCCCTATTATACTTATTCACTGCATCATTTTTCAACGTTTGCCATTTGTGTTACATACTAGTTATGTTGTTATTATTTGCTTAATGTCTTTTTTCCATTAGATTAGACAACAATTATTGTGTATTATAATGCACTGCCTAGAACATTATTGAAAATGTTTATGTGTGTATATCTATAAATGCGTATATAGCTGATTCACTTTGTTATAAAGCAGAAACTAACACACCATTGTAAAGCAATTATACTCCAATAAAGATGTTTAAAAAAAAGTACATAGTTTTGAAACCAATAAGAATTGTTCTGTTCTACCTGTCTTCAGTGGTTTTGGTTTATGGAATAGATTTGCAAACTGTATGTACTCTGTGCCAGTGGAAGAAAAATATACTTAGTTTATCATAGTTTGATTTTATGATCTTAAGTATGGTCAAGAATTTACTTTAACCTGAGAAGGAAGTGCTCTGTAGCTTTCACCAAGGGTATGAAAACTCGGGATTCCCTACAGTAAGAATGATCAATGAAAGCTTTTCCACAAGTGTAGTTATAGTACTTGATTTTGCAGAATATAAAGTTATAAATGCATAATTTAGTCCAATCTGTGAAGAGAAATTGCCCAACATCCATGAATTTATATTCACAATGAAGGGACATTAAAAAAAAAAGCACTCTGTTTATAACTAAGGCTTATCTCAACAATGCTTTTGCTTGAATAAGGTAAATATACACAATGTATCTAAATAATTTGTGCTATTATTAATTAGTTATATATATGCTTATAGAGATTTTGGAATATACATAAAATATGAAAAAGACAATCATTATAATTTACAATTCCAGCTCCCAAACATATTTTCTATTAATATATTTGTGTTTTTCTTCTTTCTACATAACTTTCTCAGTATAGTACGTATATCGAATATTATATTAGATGCACCTGTAGTATTATATCTTGATTATTTTAAATTTTAATTTAATTTTGATTCTTTTCTCTATTTCTAAAAATTTATTTATTTTTGGCTGCATCGAGTCTTTGTTGCTGCATGCGGGCTTTCTCTAGTTGTGGCGAGCAGGGGCTACACTTTGTTGCGGTGCTTGGGCTTCTCATTGTGGTGGCTTCTCTTTGTTGCGGAGCACGGGCTCTAGGCGCCCAGGCTTCAGTAGTTGTGGTACGTGGGCTCAGTAGTTGTGGCTCAAGGGCTCTAGAGCACAGGCTCAGTAGTTGTGGCATGTGGGCTTAGTTGCTCCACGGCATGTGGGATCGTCCCGGACAGGGGATTGAACCTGTGTCCCCTGCATTGGCAGGCGGATTCTTAACCACTGTGCCATCAGGGAAGCCCTATATCTTGATTTTTGAACTTAATATTCTACTGTGGGACTTTTCAAAGTTTGAAGCATTCTTGAAAACATCTTTATGACTGTATAATGTCCCATCATTTATATACACCCAAATGTAACCATTTTCATATGGTTTTTAAGCTATTGTCCCCAGCTCCAAACCCACCCTTTTTTTCTGCTTCACGACTCCTGACTGATATATTATATAATGGATATTTACATCATAATATTTATATAAATAAATATATATATTTAGGTCTTTTTTCTTATTTGACACATGGGTTCTATATGTTTGTACCTTGGATTATAGCCAAAGATTCATCTTCAGACACGTTAATGCTTTCCTAATTTATTCTTGATGTTTCCTGAAAGGTGGAGACAGTCATTAGAGCAGCATTCTAAGCCTCTCAGAATGATAAGTTAGTAACAAGAGCTAAGACCGTTCAGAGCCCAGTCCCCTGTCCCCCTCCTCATTTGGGGCCCTATAAGCCGGCAGAGAGCCTGGTGGGCATTTGTGCCTAAGGTTTATCGATAAGGGCTCTGTCCTGGCAGGGGGCCTGCGGGTCTTCAGGGCAGCCTGAGATCATATGGGCAAGTCTTTGACTCTGGGCTTCAGTATTAGAAGCATCACGTTGCCACAAAACTAAGCCATGTTCTCTTAACCTCTATCAGCTGTTGAGTTCTTGGGCAGAGAAAAAAGTGGCTGTTTATAGGAATTCTCTATCAGAATTTCTGAATAACGTCAGGGCTTTAGAATATATTGTCAAGCAAGGTAACGCCAGCTTTGAATCTCCACAGCACCCTGACTAAACTACATATTATTATTATTTTACTATGACATTTTGATGGGTGGAATTATAGATCATTTATTTAGTGTTTTAAAATCATCACTTAACTTATTACTATGGATATTGGGAAAAGAGCTTCTATCATTTTGGCTTCTCTAGATGATGGTTTGCTTGATTTGATGTGTGCAAAGACTTAGGAGTCAGGGTTGAATTTTTGCTCTATTTTCCCTACATACTCTTTGCCTTGGGAACTTGCAGTTCCTTCCCCCAGAGACAGGGTGCATTTCTATCCCCTGACTTCATGTTCTCCCACTTGACTTTGGCCAATGGCACGTAAGCATACACAATGCAAGCAGAATC
Source organism: Phocoena phocoena (assembly GCF_963924675.1). NCBI lineage: Eukaryota > Metazoa > Chordata > Mammalia > Artiodactyla > Phocoenidae > Phocoena > Phocoena phocoena. The sequence goes on along the minus strand of NC_089219.1, from coordinate 181,069,321 downwards.
TTGAGATGTGCTGGTGGGGTTGGACTTGCTCTCTTGTTCTTGTATCACTACAATAAGAAGAATGTGCCCTAATCAGCCCGCAGGTCTGGGGAAGATGAGAGGCATCAAGGCAGACTTGGACCGACCTGCAGCGTGGAGTCCAGCCCAGCCGTGCTCACCCTGGCTCAGCTGACCCCCAGGTGGCCCACAGAAATAAACAATAAATGCTTTTAATTTCAGGCCACTGTATTTTGAGACAATGTGTGACACAGCATTCTTGGCAGATGTAAAATGTCGAGTTCTATACCAGGCACTTTTGCATTGGTTCCATCAGTTTACATTCCTAAGGGTCAATCATATGAGGTAGGTTTTATTACCTGCCTTTCAAACTAAGAAACAGCCCTTGAGAAGTTACACGATCTGCCCAAAGCAACATAGCGAAAAAGAACAGAAATCTAATTCCAGTGGAAAAGTTCAGTTCTCCCATTGATAAAAGTATGTAATTTCTGTCAGGATTGTTCTCAGTAGCCAAGAATCAGCTCCAATGGAGCTGCAACTCTATGCAGGTGCCAGGAATGTATTTTGCTTTGATGTATCAACATTGATTTTGTTGAGCAGGACCTAAGCTGGCATCGTGGCAAAGTGATTAAGAGTGTTGTCTCTGAAATCAGAGATGCTGGGTCAGTCTCCAGGCCCCCAATTCAGTATTTACAGACCATCAGGCAAGTTACTCAACTTGGTGTTTCAGTTTCTTCAATATGGGTATTGTCATGGTAAGACATGGGTATAAGTCTCTGTACTTCATATGGTTGTTATGGGATTTACATGTGTTAATATATTTAATAATCACTCAATAAATATTAATTATTGTTATTTTGTAGAAATGACTGATTTTTACACAGAGATATTGCAGGATCAGTTCCAGACCACTACAGTAAAGGGAATATCACAATAAAGCAAGTCACACGAGTTTTTTAGTTTCCCAGTGCAAGTTACGTTTACACTGTACTGTAGTCTATTGTGTGCAAAAGCATTATGTCTAAAAAATGTATAGACCTTAATTTTAAAAATACTTTATTGCTAAAAATTGCTAACCATCATCTGAGCCTTTGGCGAGTCATAATCTCTTTGCAATAGTCACATCGAAGATCACTGAGCATATATCACCATAACAAATATAATAATAATGAAAAAGTTTGAAATATTGGGAGAATTACCAAAATGGGACACAAAGACATGAAGTGAGCAAATGCTATTGGAAATGTTTGACACAGGGTTGCCACAAACTTTCAATTTGTAAAAAACACAAGAAAGCAAAACACAATAAAATGAGGCACTCGGTTATAGCGAAGAGGGGATCTAGCGTCGTTTGTGAGATCTTGTATACAGACGATCAGTTTCAACATCTATTATTCAATCGGGAGGTGAGAAAATCACTCAGTTAATGAAGGGCAGTTACCAAATATGTACATGCACAAAGTGCCAACGTGGTGCTAACTCTGAGATGGTCCAAGAAAGTTCCAAAAATCTATACCTACCGTGCATTTTTCACCTTTGGACCATTAGCTTCTGCAATTTCTAGTACAATTCATTCTCTGCTTCAACAAACCCTAAAATCACTATCCTCTGATACACTGAGGGTCTTCAGGACCTTCGATGTTACACCTAGGTTCTAGACAAGTTGCAGCATTACAGTCCTGAAATTTTTCTGAGCCTCATGAAGCAGTAATAATTAGTAACCGCACCTTTTGGACACAAGATCATCGAATGCAGTGTGAAGGATGTCAAATCATCTGGGAATGATGCTTTGTTAAGGTTTGCTCTCAATTTCTGTGTATCTTGGAGAAGTTTCTTAATTGTTTGTTTTCTCTGCTGGCTAGGCAAAACTTTCAATACATGGAGATCCACGTGGTGAGGAAAAAGAGGGACCACCTGGCCAACTTAACGAAAGTATTCTTACAGCCTGTTATTGAGTTTATTATTTTCCCAAGTGCTTGCTCTGTCATCGTTACGTTGACACTGGTCCAGGAGCGGGAAATCTCTTTTCTGTTAAATAACAAGAAACAAATAAACAACAATAATGAATACAAATAGAAGTATATTATTTCGTATTTCTGAAATATTATATTGCTAACATTGCATATAGATTTCAAAACAATAGACTTAGTTGATCTCCTTTGAGGCAATAGATATGAGGCACCAAAAAAAAAAAAAACAACCCAAAATGCAGACACGGAACAGATCAAGAAATACAAAATAAGTTGGGAGAAGACACTGACTGACGAGAAGTTTTATATTTAAAGACTTACCTTGGAAATAAGCACAAGTGAAGTACAAATACTTGGGAATATGATTTGGTTTCTTTGGAATTGTTTTGTGATAGCACCATCTCGTGGCCAAACTTAAAATAGGTTGCATTGCAAACTAATCAAGGCTGGGTTTATTCCAATATAAAGCTGCCTATGTATATTCTACCATATTAAACTTATACAACGCTGTCTTTTTTAAAGTGATTTTACTGTAATTTTAAGAACTGGTTTTGTGTTATCTAAGAGTCAGAAAGGTTATCATCATGTAAATTATTGAGAAAGATCTTATTGTAATCTTTAAGGCGAATTTGATACGCCAAAAAGTATTTAATACTTTTTAAAACCAAGGTTGTATTTGAACAAAGAAAAATCCTGTCTACCATGCATTATATAGAGGAATTCATTTAAAATCAGAAATATTTCCAGTTATGAACTTACTTGTTAAACATTCTAGAAAAAAGTTGAAGAAATTCTATTATCATTAAAATATTTTAGAATCTAAGGGCTTGACAAGATAAAGATAACAGTCTCTAATCCATAGGAAATGTGTCATAAGTATGAAAAGTGTAATAGAGAAAAGGCCATCAAAATTTGTGTTATTCATATTAGGTGTTAATAGTGAGTGTAACCAAACGACTCCAGGTTTAGATTGCCTGCCTTCCACTCCTTATGTTGGAATGAGGGGCCATTTCAATCAATTTCGTTTTTCTTGGGAACCATCTCACCGTGTTTTATTCCAAACCGTTGCCAACGCTATAAATTTAATGTTAATTTTTCTTCATAATGCACAATTTCTAATTATCAACTGTAGCTCATTGTAAGGAGTATGGCCCCATTTCGATCTTCTCCCCTAGGGTGTATTTCCCGTGACCATTTAATTTAGATTGTGAGATTATTCCAGGAAGGATCATGTCCCATCTGTCTGCTTATAGGTGCAAAGTATTGATGACAAGAAAGAGAACGCGGAGTCTTTAATCTGAAGGGCAATGTAGGTGTCACAAGTGCAAACCCTTCTGTTTGCCAAGGAGGAAATTCATACCCTGAAAGTGAAACACTTCTTCCAAAGCACTTTTTCTTTTAGATAGCATAAGATTGGGTCTAGCTTTTAAATCCCAATCTGACAGTCTCTCTCATTGAACTGATGTGTTTAAACCATTCACGTGGAAAGTGGCTGTTAATATGGTTTTATTAATCTAAGTCTGCTAGACGTTTTTTTCCACTTGTTTATTTTTTTGCTTTTATTTTCCCCTCATTTCCTGCTTTCTCTGAGTTTGTGTCTTCTTTATGATTCTATTTTATCTCTTCTGCTGACTTATTATTTATGTCTCTTTTTGACTAATTCAATAGTTTCATAAGCTTTGCAATATTCACTTTTAAGTAATCTATGTTCATAGAATAATAAACCACCTCTTAAGTAGCATGAGGACTTTATATAATATATAGCATATTCCCAATTTCTCCTTCCTATCCTTTGAGTCACTTTGTTGTACATTTCTCTACCTGTGCTACAAACACACAGTATATTATAACTAGTTTTCATTTAAACAGTTATCTTTTAAAGATAAAAATATATTTTACTTTCAATTATTTAATTTCTGAAAATTTATTTTTTCTGTACATCCAGATTTCTGACCCATATCATGTTCTTTCTTACCAAAGACTTTCTTTAATACTTCTTATAAAGCAGGATTGCTAGCAAGAAATTCTTTCAGCTCCTGTTTTACTGAGAAAAATCTTAATTTTCCATTTCTTTTGTAGAATATTTTCTCTGTGTATAGAATTCTGATAGTTTGTTTCTTTCTTTTGTCACTTTAAGGATGTTACTCCATTTCTTCTTGCTTGCATGGATTGTGACAAATCTGCTAAAATTCTTATTCTTTCCCTACTGTAGTTCACGTGTCTTTTTTCTTTGCCTTCAAGATATCCTCTTTTCTTTTTTTTTTGTTTGTTTTACCAGTTTGAATATAATATGCTAAGGCTTTAAAAATTTATTATTCATACTGTTTGTGGTTCTCTGACCTTTGGATCTGTGGTTTCTTGTCTATTTCTCCACCATTACTTATTCAGATATTTTTCTACCCCCTTCTCTCTGTCTTCTTCATCTGGAATTCCAATTATATATGAGACCACTGATGTTGTGCCATAGCTCTTGGATGCTCTGGTCATTTTGTTTTGTTTTACCCACCCCCCTCTCTCTTTTCATTTCAGTTTTTCGTAGCTTTTATCAATCTATCTTGCGGGTCACCAATTTCCATTGGGTTTCTACAGCGTCTGTCTCTCTGACGAAAATACCTATCTGATCCTGGATAATATATAGTATATTCCCAATTTCTCCTTCCCATCCTTTGAGTCACTTTGTCTTTACATTTTCCTTTGGTACCTTTCACATACTAATCATTTTTCTGTGCCTCATATGTACGTGTGTGCGTGTATGACATGTCATATAAGACAGTTGATACTAAGGTAAATATCTTTTTTGCTTGGAGGTGAGTCTGCCTTTCCTTCTGATGGGCTTTAGAGTGGGGATTTGTGTTCATCTCTTCAGGAGCTGGACTGAGTTTATAGTTGCTTTGTGCTGTGGTGGCTCTCACAGCACAGGAGATGTCGAATTACTGACACCTTGTGTTTGTTGCAAGCTAATCGCTGGTGTTTTTATCCTTGAATGTCTTTTCCCTGCTTGTCTCTGGGCCTCCCCTTTGTGCTGGGCCTCAAGAAAATCTGCCTAGGGCAGCTGTCCCCCTGTCCCCACTTTTATTTTTATTTCGTGCCTGTCAGTGCCAGGGGCGGAGTGGTGAATGGGATCTTCTCTGGTGTTCTGATTTGGCCTCGATCTTAGGCACCACTGGGAACCCAGGTTTGGGGATGAGGCTTTCACGGGGCTTCCTGCCTCCCCTGTAGATATAACTTTGAGCCTAATACGCCTCCCTCCTCCTTCTCCAGGGATAGAGGTTTTCCCCTATTCTCATACCCCAAGAGTTGCATTTTCCCCTGCATGCCTTCAGGGGAAAACGTGTGTGGTCCTTTTCCGTACAGATGAAAGCTTCCCTTGGAGGAGATGGATTCGTGTAGCGTCCGTTCTGGCAGCGGCTATTTGCATTCCCCAGGTGGCAAAACAGGTAAACATTTTCCAGGACCCCCCCCCCAAGCTTCCCCTCGGATGCCGGGCGATGTACAGGGAGGAAAAGCCTACAAAAGAGAAGGAACCCCCCAGTGTCTGCAGCTCAGGGGGTCACACTCTCACGCGGCCCCCATCAAGTCTTCAGCTGTCAATCAAACGTTCTAGCTCCACCTGCCAACCAACTTACGCGTGACATTCTGGCATCTGTCCCAGGTAAGCAAACGCTTGGGGGTCGTTTCTAGGTGCCTGTAGGTGCTGTTTCTCTCCAGAGAGATGGGGTTGGTTGCTTTTATCATTAAATGAGTGAATTTTCAAAAATCTGCTCCTTCCCTATTTGCAAGGAATGCAAAATATGTAGTCTTCGTCATATCTGGTCTCAGACATGGGGTCTTCAGCAGCACATATAGCAAAAAGCAGTGCCCAGGAGGAGGCTTATAAGTGTCTTTTAAAGGGTGGGTACTAAGCAGCTGCATTGGACAGATGTCTAGTCTGAAAGGCCCGTGACTGATGCTGTAGGACCCCCTGAGTCTGCCCCAGGCTCCGCTTGGCATGGGTCTCCGCATCCCCCTTTGCAACATCAGAGGACCAGGGTTCTCTCAAGGCCCCGGGGAAAAGGACTGGGCTTCAGTCATTTTGAATCTCTCAGTCAGGGCCTGCTGCGGCTCTTCTGTTTGTTTGAAAACACACTTTTGAATGTGCTCGCTGGTATAGAGACCCCAAGTGTGCATCCCCAAGGAGGCGCTGATGCTTTTCAGAATCCAGATAGTCAGACCTCTGGCAGGAAAGTGCACAACTATCTTGTCAACAGTTTGTTCAGACTGATGAAACGAGCAGCCTCAGACACACTTCAGTGAATCAAGCAAGGGGGACTGTTTAAGGGATATAGAAGGAAGTCGGTGCCCTTGGCTCCTAAGGCAGAGTGATTAGCAACGCTGTCATATCACTCAGGATTGCAAGTTTTCGATCCCACAATTCTGCTCAGAGATTTCAAAGTTTCAGAGGATGCCACCTGAGTGGAGGGCCGTTTCAGAACTCCTCCAGTCCTGGTATTTTGTTACCAAAGCTTGGTTAGTTCGGCTCGTCGTGTGACCACTCAGGTGAATCTCATTAATCTCCATTATTCACTATTCAGTGTGATTGCTAAGGTACAGGGTAGCACACAGGCAGACATACAGATATTAAAAGAACATGGGGGCTTCCCGGTTTCCCGGGGGCTTCCCTGGTGGCGCAGTGGTTGAGAGTCCGCCTGCCGATGTAGGGGACGCGGGTTCGTGCCCCGGTCCGGGAAGATTCCACGTGCCGCGGAGCAGCTGGGCCCGTGAGCCATGGCCGCTGAGCCTGCGCGTCCGGAGCCTGTGCTCCGCAATGGGAGAGGCCACAGCAGTGAGAGGCCTGCGTGCCGCAAAAAAAAAAAAAAAAAAACAAAAATGCAGGTAAGACACCTAATCAATTGAACATCTCAGCTTAGCCTCGTCTACCTAAACGTGCCAAGAACACTTCCATTAACCTACAGTTGGGCAAAATCACCTAACACAAAGCCTATTTTAGAATGAAGTGTTGACTATCTCATTGAATTCATTAACTACTGTATTAAAAATGAGAAGAACTGGGAGATTAGGATTGATTCAGATTACACTAACATGTGTAGAATAGATAGCTAGTGGGAACCTGCTGTATAGCACAGGGAGCTCAGTTCGGCACTCTGTGAAGACCTAGATGGGTGGGATGGGGCGGCGGGGGGGATCCAAGAGGGAGGGGATATATGCATACATATAGCTGATTCACTTCATTGTACAGCAGAAACTAACACAACATTGTAAAGCAACTATACTCCAATAAGAAAAAAAATTTTTAATTAAAAACAAGAAAACAAACATGAAGAACAGAATGGTTGAGTGGGTACAGAATGGGTTGTTCACCCTCATGATCGCGTGGCTAATTGCTGTGGCCCAGCGTTACAAGGGAGTGTATTAATTCATATCCCTAGCTCAGGAAAAGATCAGAATTCACAATTCAAAGTATGGTTTATATTGCATGCCTATTGCTTCAGCACCCTCGTAAAGCTGAGAAATTCTAAGCAGAACCGTCGTAAGTTGGGGAACGTCTGTAACCATGAGGGTCCTCACCAGAGGGAGGCAGAGGTGCTGGGGGATGGGAGCAGAGGTTGGATGATACACTTGACAATGGAGGATAAATGCCGGGAGTCAAGAAATGCGGGCAGCTCCCCGCAACTAGGAAAGGCGAGGGAACGGATTCTCCTCCGTAGCCTAGCAAAGGGACACACACCTTGATGTTAGCCTCCAAAGACTCTGTTTGAACTTCTGGCTTCCAGAACTATCAGGTAATAAACTTGTGCTGCTTTAAGCCAATAAGCTTGTGGTAATGTGTTGTAGCACCAGTAGGAAACTAACAGACATGGTAATTAAACTGATTATTTCCTTGGACTGTAAACCGAACACTCCCTACCTCTATAAAGGGGCTGATACAATCCCTAGTAGAAATCCTAGTCCCGAGGGCTGAATTTCTATCTCACTTCCACATAAACACTGAGATAGCTTCCCTCTGCCTTCTATTACCCCATCCTTTGACCTTCAAGATGGAGAATAAATACTATATTTAAAATTGATAACCAACAAGAACCTACTGGATAGCACAGGGAACTCTGCTCCATATTCTGTAACAACTTAATTGGGAAAAGAAATGAAAAAGAATAGACACACACAAAATAAAGAAATACATAAATTCCCTTTTCGCTCAAAAAAAAAGATGGAAAATAAATGAATTTCATTATGATGATAGATAAGTGTGACACAGTTATATCTTCATGCCGTGTGTGGTTATAATATGATAACAAAAGCCCCAGCACTATGGGCCTATTTCATTTTAGTTGTAAATAACATTAGATGTATTTTCATTTTTATATACATTATAGCAATTCCTTACGGGATTTAGGCTCAGAAATTTTTTGGCAAATGCCGTACAGGTGGATTCAAATTTGAGAAAATATTGGCAACCCGCTAATAACTTCTTGCTCAGTCATTTGTGAAAGTGACTTACAGTGACAAAATATATTATACACACTAAAATATTTAAGCTTTCTGGACATATCATGAATCATAAGGAATGGTATTTTATTTTTAATGCAGCTAAATGCAACTGCAGCTCGATGGCCCTCATAAGTAATAATCTGAATTGCCTGTCAGAAGAGAGTGCTGGAGTTATTTACAAAGAAAAAACCAACCCAATAACCCAAGGTGTCACCATTTTATGCAGAAATAAAGTGAATCTGGCAGCAATAATAATGAAATGAGATAAGCCGCACTCTTGAAATGTTACGTTTCACATTAAAAAAGTCATGAAAACTCTTTACAGACATCTATAGGTTTACTGAAATAGAATTCATAGAAAATGCATAGAAGATCAGCTAAAGAGATGACTCTGAAATTCCGTGTAATGACTCCAATCACTGCTCCCCCAAATGTCTGCACAATTCAGGTCTTCTAGGAGTCATGCCTCAGGCTGATTACCTCTGGGTTTCTCCTTTCCCTCAATTCTCCCAAGACAGCCTATTTATTCCACAGACTGTGTCCACGTCTGCCATTTCTCTGTTACTAATGGAACCACCCAGCCCAGAAGATGCTCTCCATAATAAGCTTTAATTTTATTCAGTAGATCCCAGCATTTTTGTTATAATTATTGTCATGCAGATTAAACAAAAATCTGTTCACCTTACGTTTGGCCTATGACATCAGTTCGTTTGTAACCTCCTCACAATCTAACTTTTTTCAAGTGCTTTTATTTTTTTTAATTTGTACTATGCTCACAACTGACCTTCATTTTCCCATGATTCCTAATTATCACTGTATTTTATAATTATCGGTTAAGGGGAGAGAACGAGTGTTATGGGAAGAACATATAGCCTTGGGAGACAACCTCTGCTATTACTTAGTTGTGCAGGACAAGTAAAGTTATTTATAGTTCTGGACTTCAGTATCCTCCTTTGTGAAAATTTCTGTTAGGAAGAAGAATTCAGAATGCTGAGAGGAAATAAATAAGCTGAAATACATGAAAGTCTCTAATACCAAAGTTGGCCCATTTGGTGTACGATGTGTTTTCTCTTCTTTCAGTGTTTAAAGATATTGGTATCCAAACAGGGAAAGCCCTCACCCAAAGAGTGAGGGACGCCATATTTACCTCTGGAAACATGCCATCCAGCAGCAAGAGAAGCAGCAGAAGCTACAACCATCCATCCCAAACATCTGATTCCTTTGCCCTGCGGCTCTCAAAGTGTGGTTCGGGGACCATGGAGGTCCTTTACAGAGGATCCGTGAGGTCAAAAATATTTTCAGAATAACCCTGAGACAGTACTTGCCTTTTTCTCTCTCATTCTCTTTCAAGTGTTCATTGGAGTTTTCCAGAGGCTGTGTGATGCCTTTATTGCAACAGAGTAAAGGGAGAAGCAAACATAAGAATCTGGCTGTCTTCTGTTAAGAGTTTATCCAAGAGATTTGCAAAAATGTAAAGCAAGGCTATTCTTCTCATTATGATTTTGAAAAATGCAGTTATTTGCCATAAAATATATTATTTGTGTTAAAACCTAGTGGGTGTGTTAATTTTAACTAAATTATTTAATATTCTTAAATGTCTCAGCTTTAATTTCTAATTAAATTTAATTAGATTAATTTCTAATTGAAGTAATCGAGATAATCTGCAAACACAAAAACTTCTCAGGGTTGGTCCTGAATAATTATCACTAACGTAAGGAGGCCCTGAGAGGAAGGCTTTGGAGCCGCTACTCTAGATTTTCTTCTCCTGGTGGATCATTCACTGTCACCCTCATTCCAACTGAGTCACTTTACTACCCCACTGTTTTCTACTGTAACATGTCCTGCTATAGTTCCCTGTGAGTGTCAATTCATAACACTGCCCTTTGGGCTTGAATGTGCTCAACCACAGCAGATGTATGCAAAGTCCTGTCTTACTGGAAGAGAGCCAGTGCTCCAATCTACATTTGTTAATTCCGTGGAGGACAACTGCTCAGAACAGGGTCTATGGTGTCTTCTTAGTTTCACTGGATATGAAGGCACTCTTCCCTAATATCCAGTCTGAATCCTGGAACATTCATCTCCCTGCATGTCCTTGGATCCCAACTCAAAGTCTGTCCCTCCAACCAAGAGGAGCTCTAGACACTGAAGCCTGCTTTTCTGCTCAGATGTTGCATCTTCCTTCTTCCCTACAATTTTGACAAGGACTCTGTAGCATCTTACTCGAAAGAATCCTGGCATATGCTAATTCCTTCCTGTCAATTAACAAGTCCGTAGGGGAAGGCTTATTGTCTTATGCTGATGGACTGATAGAGTCTCTGGAAGAAAATTGGTTGTAAAAATCGCTGTGCCTAACCTCCTTAATGAAGCCGGAAGTGATCTAAATTTTTAGATTATCATACTCTAACAGAGGGTTTGGTTTTTGTGATTGCTCTTTGTTTGTCTGGGAAAGTGGTGTTTCTAGAGCGTATCAAGCCCCATATTCTAGAACCATGCAGTCCAGTGTGGCTGTTGAGCTCTTGAATTGAGATGTGTTGCAAAATACACACCAGGTTTTGAAGACTTAGTACAAGCGGAGACTGTCTATCCCTGTACTTCCAATCACATTGCTCTGCTCTTCCCACTTTCACACTTCTGTTCCTATAATCCATTCCCTAGGTACTAATCAGAATGAAAACAATAAGTCATTCTTCAAGACTGTCAAGGTCACGAAAAACAAAGAAAGTAACAGACCAGAAGAGTCTAAAGACACCTGACCATTAGACAGAGGAGACAAAGGATCATGACAGCTAAATGCAGTGGAAAACTCGGTAAAATCCAAACAAAGTCTGGAGTTTAGTCAATAATAATGTACTGATGCTACTTAGTTTCTCCAAAGTACCATGGTAACATACGACATCGACAATGAGAGAAACTGGGTGAGAGGCACACAGGGACTTTCTGTATCATCTTTGCAACTTTTCTGTAAATCTAAAATTATGCCCCCAAAACGGGCATCAAAATTAAATCAGACTATGTTATCCCTTTCCTTTGATTCTTCAATGTCTTCCTACTTTACATACAGTGACACCTAAGCTCCCCGCGTAGTTCACGAGACCCCTGGCCACGTCCCTTTTCCCACCTCAAATGCTACCCCCTTAAATATGTCGAGGTAATCCCTATCTAAGGTTCTTTGTATTTACTGTTCCTTCTGTCTAGAACCTTCAGGATATTACATGGTTGGCTACTTTCATCATTCATACCTCAGTTATTTTTTTCAGAAATTTTTGTCACGATCTTCCTACCTTAAATTACCACCTCCCCCTGAGGCACTGAATATCACATGAACTTACGATACACATTACCTTTGTTTACGTACGTATGCATGTGTGTATTATTTTATAGAACTCATCACGATATGAAACTAAAATTGTCTCGTTACTACTACGCTTTTAATTTTTCTGTTTCTCCTCACTCAAATGTGGGCAGAATTATGTTTATTTTATTTACTGTTGTATATGCAACACCCAGAAAATTACTGGTAGATAATAGGAATGTCCTGGCTATTTATTGCTGCATAACATTCCAAAAGTTAGTGACAAGCTCATAGTTTTGTAGTTCAACAATTCAAATAGAGCCTAGAGGGGATGTTTGGAGCTTCTGTTGGAACAGAGCAAACGGCTGGGCTGGAATACTCAGTATGTCTCCATCAGTCACATGGTGGTCCAGCAACATCACTTTTTCTACATGTGGTCTTATCCAAGTTCTCCTCACAGCATAGAGTGGGTTCCAAGAGAAAGCAAGCAGAGATGGCCAGTCCAGTAGACTTCTTCTACTTTATTTCATTGGTCCAAGCTCTCATGGACGAGAATCAAGGAGGTAGGAAAAAAAAAGGCTTCACCTCTTGATGGAGCAGTGGCAGGATCACAATGTAGAGTGGCATGTGGGATGGGAGATAGCGTTGGCCACCATGATTCACATGCAAAACGTACTGACACCATACCTGATATCCTGATATTCCCAAAGTATCATCCAATCATGGCACCATGAACATCTGCCACATGCTATCTGGGGCCTCAGCTGAGATAACTCAAACAACCAGGGTTGAAGGATGAAAAATGTTTTTTTACAGACATGTTGAGCAAGTCGATACCGATGCGAGCTCAGCTGGGTGGACGGCTGGGAACTGTGGCTCCTATCTGCTTGGGTCTTTCCAGGGTTCTCTCAAAGCTGGCTTCTTAGAGGAATGGAAAGAAGCACCCAGCCAAATAAGGCCTATGGTTGTATTTAATCAAAGCACTCATAGGGCCAACCCAAATCAAAGGAGTGGAGAAATAGTGTACAATCAAGAGATGCTGGGAAAGCAAGTATCCAGTATTTTCAGCATCAATGGACAATTTCTTCCACCCAGATATATAGGTTGTGAGATCCCCTAAATACAGAGACAAGATTCAGATTGAAAGTACAAAAAAAGAAAAAGAAAAATGCCCATGACAGAAACTTCTATGATTATTCCAAAATTCAGTGGAAAATAATAGTATAAGTTAACTATAAATTCATTGTACAGTTTTAAAATATGCACTGATTGCCCTGGTATAGTGCAGCATCTGTTTTTAAGCTCAGAGAAATGTTTTTCACATTTCTAATTATAAATAAAATATGTCTTTAGGTATATGGTGAGGTAATACTAGAAATTCCATTTTAGTTCCGTGTGTGGGGTTGAAAATGAAAATTTCTGTCATATTATTGTTAATAGATTACAATTTATCTAAATTAGCTACTAAGGTGGTAAAAATAAACTAAGAATAAGTTCTCAGCATCTTACCTTCAAAATCTCTGTATGTGTGTATGTCTCTGTTTCAAACTTTGTTGTTTAAATCAGTGGTCTAGGGCTTCCCTGGTGGCGCAGTGGTTGAGAATCTGCCTGCCAAAGCAGGGGACATGGGTTCGAGCCCTGGTCTGGTAAGGTCCCACGTGCCGCGGAGCAACTAGGCCCGTGAGCCACAACTACTGAGCCTGTGAGTCTGGAGCCTGTACTCCGTGACCAGAGGCCGCGACAGTGAGAGGCCCGTGCACCGTGATGAAGAGCGGACCCCGCTCGCCGCAACTAGAGAAAGCCCTCGCATAAAAACGAAGACCCAACACAGCCAAAAATAAATAAATAAATAAGCTTTCATTAAAAAAAAAAAAAATCAGTGGTCTATCCTGAGTTTGGACATAGACTGAAATCAAAGGGTAGCTTCTAATAACATGTTCTAGTTGCTCACTGAAGTCCAATGTAAAATGCATCTTGTTTCATCTCCCATCCAGCTTATAAAACACACATGAAATTAAAAAAATAAAATGTTAAAAAAGAAACTAATGTGGTGTGGATTCAAGCTTAATACAATAAAAACAACACGTTGGAAAAGGATAAAATATTCCGTCCATTGTGTGCACATTTTGAATTTGAATCTCTATAGAACTGCTTTAGGAGGAAGCCTTAAGGAAAAATCTCTATTTCTTTCTAGTCATCTCTATTTTATTTCTTTATAAAACACTGACTATATGGCATTAGTGAAATGGATCTTAAATTATGGTAAAAAAAAATTACAAAGAGAAAGAAGATAAAATGAGCATGAATTTTAAGAAATGGTGATGAACAGTGCACACCTGACATTAAATTATGAAGCTATTTGGCTGGGGAAGAAATGTGTTCTGCCCTGCAAGTTCCTTCAGGGTCCCCTGAGGGAAGTTTATGCACAGAGAATGAAGCAAGGAAAATAACACTTTGTCGTTAATGGGGACTTTAGTATCACATTCCCAGAGCTGAAATCCAGTGAGTTAATCAGCCCCCAAGTATTTTATATATTTCTAAGCACCGTATTCGTTGCTAGGGCAACAAAATAAGCAATCAACACAGTACCTGCCCTCTTGGAGCTTATAGTTTAGTGGGAAACATACAAATCAGACACATAATCTCAATTAATTGAATAATTCAGCCAGTGCCAAGTGCTGCAAACAAGGCATATGAGAGTGTCTGATAATGGTACCTAATTCATTGTGGAGAGCTGAGAAGGGCTTGCAATTAGGCTGAGATTTGGAGGGTAAAGAAGAGGTAGGAAGACGGAGAGAAGAAAAAAGAGGAGCGGCATATTTGACGTCCTGGAGGTGAAAAAAAAAAAAGCATGAGAAATTTGAATTTACAGAAATCCAGCATACCGAGTGAAAGCGGGAGGGCATAGGATAAGTCTTTAGAGGGAGGCAAGGGTGAAATCTCTCTGACCTTGTAAAGCCCTTTATGGTTTTTAACTTTGTCTAAATTTTTTAACTTTGTCTAAATTCCCTATTGCTCTAGGGAATTATATGGTATAATTTGCATTTTACAAATGGTTTTCTATGTCTAATGAGGAGAAAGGGTTGGTTGAAAAAAATGCATGGAAGAGGGGTGAGTGGTGGTTTGAGCCAAAGGCTGGATCCAGTGAAATTCCTCCTCTAAACCAGATTGGCCGGAAGCAAAGAAGCTCACATTGTCAACCTTCCCTATTTCCCTAAAGCCTAAACTCAGAGCAAGTTCACGTGGAAGCATTTAGTGGCAAGTCGTAAGAGTGTATTTGCCTGTATTGTTGAAATTGTCGGGGTTTTGTGTTCTGTGAAATATGTGTAGCCAGATGCAAGAAGGACTTTAAGTTGGCATCACCAGAAATGCAAGCAGCCCATCACAGACTGAAAACCCAACTCTAACATCTGGCTCTGATATCAGGATAGACTGGCACTACGTCTGCCCTCTAAAATTACAGAACTTTGGGGTTTTCACAAAAACAATTAGCCTATTTTGTAAAGCTTTCCCATTTTCAACAACAATGAGGAGGACATTACTCAGTCAAATTGAATAAATTCCAAATTCTGTGATTCTGTTTCCGTTCAGATGAAATGTGCGTGTGTGTGTGTGTGTGTGTATGTGTATCTGTGTAAATGTGTTGGAATCAAAAGGTTGGGGATAGTTGATTATCAGGCTTAGGGCCTGATAATCAACTAACAAATGCCAGATTATGAACACATTGGCTGAATTCCATGTTCTTTTTTTCTTTTTTCTTTTTTTGCGGTACGCAGGCCTCTCACTGCTGTGGTCTGTTGCGGAGCACCGGCTCCAGACGCGCAGGCTCAGCGGCCATGGCTCACGGGCCCACTGCGCCACCAGGGAAGCCCCTTACCTGCATTTTTGACCTACAATATTTGCAACTTACAATGGGTGTATCAGGACATCATGCCATCATGAATCCAGGAAGATCTGTGTATGGAACCTTCCAGATAATTCAGGGTAACCTCACTATCTCAAATTTAATCAAATGTGCAATGTCCCTTTTGCCACGTAAGGTAACATAATCACTAATTCTGGGGGTTAGAATTTGTACATCTTTGGAGGCCATTGCTCTGTCTGCCACAAGGGGCTTGATTATTGACTGTGTTATGGATATTTTCATAGCCTACCAAAACATTTTTTGAATGCTTACTTCCTACCAGGTACTGCATCATGTAGTAAGCACAGATTTTGCCCTCCGGTAGCTTAGAGTCAAGCCTGTTATGAAAAGTGTGATGGATAATCCTAATGCCACCTGGCAGTTCTAAGATAGTCCCGTCATCCAATTACTCTTCCACTCTTCTGGGCCAGAATTTCGCATCTCCAGCACTCTCCACAAATCCCCACCAACTCCTCCCTCATCAGCTAATAATTCTACCTTCTACATCGCTATGAAAATCAAAAGAACTGGAAAAGAACTTCTACCGTCTTCCCCCACATCTAGCCACTTACCATTCTTGTGCCCCAAAGTTTCAGGAATCATGATCTCTTCTTTGCCTTCTTTTACTGAAGGTAAACTGTTGGCACTTCCAAGTCTAATCTTCCCACATATGCACCGATACCCAGGCTTTTTTTTTTTCCATCTCCTAAAGGATATCATTTCAGTAATTCTGCTAAATTTTCTCCAGCCCTGCACCATTCCCATTAGCAAACAAGCATAGTGTTATTTCTCTTCTCTTAAAAATAAAAGCTCTCTCTTGTTTTAATATTGTCCTCCAGCTATTAACTCATTTCTCCTCTGTCTTTAATGGTAATATTCCTCAAAAGAATATACTCCTTTCTCTCCTCCAAATCTCTCTTAAACATATTCCAAGTACTGTTTTATCCTCTCTGCTCTAGTGAAACTGCTTATGTAAAAATATTGCTAATAACAGCTCACACCAATATACTACTTACTACATTCCAAGTGCTTTATAAGACTGTTTAGTTGTTTACCTAATCCTCAGAGCAGCCTGCGAGGTGGCTGGTAAGAAGTGGAGGTGGGATTAAAATCCAGGCAGACAACTCTGAGGTCCATCTACATTCTATCACCTCTCTCACTCACCAGTAATCTCCATATTCTAAATATAATTGTCAAGTATTGATCCTTGTCGTCTCTAACCTATCAGCATCATTTAACAAGTTGATTATTTCTTCCTTTTCAAAAATCTGTCTTCCATTGGCTTTGGGACTCTGCATCCCCCTGATTTTCCTTCTACCTCATTGGTTACAGTTTTCAAGAGGAATAGGGCAGATAAACACACAAAACATGTCTGGTTCCTTGTCCTTAAGGCTGTGATATTTCGTTATGCAGGAGGTAAGCTGGAGAGCCAGTAATCTTTCTACAACATCCTAAGAGAGATAAATTCAAAGTACTGTGGTGTTTAGAACCAGAAGTTACTAACTGTCCTTGGAACTGTGAGCATTTTCAAGGAGTGGTACTCAAGCTACACTAAAAAAAAACTGAAGTATAGTTGATTTACAATGTTGTGTTAGCTTCTGGTGTACAGCACAATGATTCAGTTATATATATATATATATATATATATATATATATATATATATATATATATAAAACTTTTCAGATTCTTTTCCATTATGGTTTATTACAGGATATTGAATATAGTTCCCTGGGCTATACAGTAGGACATTGTTGTTTACCCATTTTCTATATACTAGTTTGCATCTGTTAACCCCAAACTCCCAATCCATCCCTCTCCCAAACCCCTCCCCCTTGGCAAGCACAGGTCTGTTCTCCATATCTGTGCTTAAACTACCTTTTGAAATATAAATAGGAGGCTGCCAGATTGAGAAGGTGCATAAGATTGTTCTAAGTTGACTGAAAGTATCTGTGAACATAGAAACCTATGGATGTTTGAGAAATAAGCTCAGTGTGGTTATTTTACATCACTCCTTTATTGGATTTTGAATTAGTACATCTGGAAATTAGGCTAAATTGCTAACAGAAACAGCAACATGCCGTGGGAGTACTTTTCAACCATTTTCAGCCCATGCGTCTTAGATCCATACAGAGAACTTCTAATAGATATTGCCGCCCAGCCTGCATTCACAGTGAATCTGGTTTAATTTTTCTGGGGTGGTACCTGGACATTGGCGTTTTTGCTCCCCATTTTGAGTCCAATGGGTAGCGAGAGTTGAGAACCATCGTGCTAGAACATAAGCAAGGTTAGGGAGGATGAGCTTGATAACAAGTCTGGAGGCCACAGGTCAAGGCCAGAGTTAAAGAGCTTTCAGCCTGTACTGAGGAGTTGGGACTTTATCTTCCAAACCAGGTAAGGTGAAAGAAGGTTTTATGCAAGATCACAATGTGATCAAATCAGTGTTTTCAGAAAAAAAAATAGAGAATGGTATGAGGCTGGGGAAAAAGAATATGGTTGTAATAGCATAGGCATCTCTTGATGTCTGGGCCTCTTGTCTTAATTCTCCCAGAAGCTACCATAGTGTCTGGATCATTTGCCAAGAGGCTAAATAAGGGAGATATTTAGGAAGGTAAATATTTCGGATTGGCTGATTCACTGGACTGTTGATGGAGAGGATTTAAGCTTTCTACTTTGTTTCAATATAAAGACTCAGGATGTGTTTTATTCTGTTTTGAATTTAAATTTGTAAATTCTTGAATATGACTAGAAAAAAGGGGGGGAACTAGACATAACATATCTGAGTTGTTTGAGACAATCAACTTGCCTTCGGAGTTGGAGGATTTCTTTTGTATTGAATAAAAGCCTGCCCTGTAGTTTTTTGCAAAACAATGAACAATCACAGCCTGAAAAGTGGATTAAATCCTACTATGGCCTGATAACAGCATCTGAGGCTTTTGTTAAGAAAAGGAAGAGTGTGTGTCAATTATACTTTAATTTTTAAAAATGCATTACAACCATCAAAAAAAAAAAAGGAGAGGAAAAGAAAAAGCTATAGGAAGGTCTTGGCAAAACCCAGGGGGAACTAAGGTCACAGAGAAAGAGAGAGAGAGAAGGCAGAGAGAGATGGGCTGTATTTTATTTCAACAGCCAGTATGGCACATCCCACACTGGCCCCTGGTTATTCCTCAGAGGCCCACATTCTCAGTACCGTTACACTGTTTGGTTTTTGTGCTGGGAATATTTTTCCATCCGTAGTTTGGCATAACTTTATCCCTCCCTTTATTCCAGAGTCCTGCTCACATATCACCCAATCAGAGACATACTTCATATATCAAACCACAACCCCACCCGATCAGTCATTTCCCCCAACAACATCCATTAGTACATCTAAGGAATTATTTCTAGAAATAAGAGCACTGTGGGCACAGAATGAATTATTCATGGGAGGAAATCATCTTAGTCAAAAAGTTTGTCTTATGAAAAATCTCTGCTTTGAAGTCCAAAAGGCCAGGCTGAAGTGTGGATGTTACCAACTCATTTCCCGGTAGAATAAATATAGAGAATAAACAAGCAAGTGTAACTTGGAAGTATGTGAGTGTATTGGTGCTGTGATAAAAGGAAGAAAAGTAAAAATTTTGCAAGTTAAATTTCCAAAGCTTTTACCTCCTCAACCCCTAGATGGTTCTGATAACATCACAAGCACCTTCTTAATTTTTATTCTGTGAACACTTTATTCGTGAGAGGTGCTACCATTCGGGTCACCATGGGAGAGATTTTAAGAGAAAGGATAGAAAAAGTAAAGTTCTTTGAAGCCTGAAATCATATCTGTAGTGTTTAGTATAGGATTCTGGGGAGCTAGGATGATGTGAATTCAATAAATAATTGCTGAATTCACTTATTAAAGTGTTTTCTGAGAACCATCGATGTATCAGACACAGCATTAGACCCTGGTCGTGAGAATGAACTAAACAGACAGGATTACTGCCCTCACTCAACTTACAGTTTACCAGAGGCAGACAAATATTTAAACAAATTATTACAAAGTTAATGTGTCACACAGTGTTACGTAGTTTATGCATTCAAAGTAATAGAGGTCAAGACAGTCCAAACTTTTGGATGTAAATGAATGGAAGTATTAAAAAATTCTTATATATTTCGTTTCTGAAGATAATAATCAAATGTATCAAATTAGCTCAATCTTAGCACTCTGGATTTAGTAGAAATAGACCCGGGACCAGAAGGAGATAAAAAAATAAGATCTATTTCCAGTAGAGCTGCACTGGGGGACATAGATTGAGACTGGACTTGGAATTCAGAATTTGGGATTCTCTGCTTTTTCCAAGTCCAGACCTTGGGATCTAACCAAGGGGGGAATGAGGTTTGCACTGACTCTCGTGGTGCCAGGAAGTGTAGCTTGGAAATGCAAAGTCCCAGGAATGAAGCCTTCCTTAGTGACGAAACACAGGGAGTCAAAGCTGAAGCAGTGGAAGGGCTCTCCCTTACAAAAAGACCTCAGACTTGGTGACGCACGTGTCCTTCAAACTTTCGACAACCTCTCCAATCAGACAATTGGACAACTCATTCCTGGTGAAGAGCCCGTGAGACAGAGAAGGGTAGAATCCACTTGTTTAATTCTTCCAAGAAGGCAGAAATTTCTATTTTCTAGCCTTCCAGAAGAGAATGAGATGAAAAGGATGATTCTCCTGACATTATGGGTCCTTTAATTGCCATTCTAGGTTTAAATTATCTATAAGATTTTAAATTGTGAACTTCCCCTTTACCCCTCCTTGTGAAAAATAATCCTCCTATCAACGAAAGAAGAAGCTTCATTTGATGGATTACATTATACTCTTATAGTCTCCTCAGTAAATACCTATTAATAGGGCTGATGTTCTTATCAGAATTCAATATTAGAATGATATTAGAATGATGTTAGATGATATTAGAATGATATTAGAATTTCAGTATAAAGACAGGCTAGTGAGTGAAATATACTAGAGTCAGAGGTCCTTTTAGTGCCCTTTAAGACACAGCATGTAGGTAACGGGCTGTGGCACTACCTCAGGACCATCCTGGGGAAATTCTTTCCATCCCGCGGAAATTCTGTGTTGTCGCAGCATCAACTTTTAAATTTTATTTCCTACCTGCTTACTCTTCATTACAATATAATGTATTTTACACTAGTTACATCTACAAAAACTCATTTTCTTTGACAAATGATGCAGACAAGTTTAAATTGCCACAGTTTACTCTAGTAAGGTTCCTAATCACACCATACGTCAAAACCCATAAATGCCATCATGTAATGGGATCACGTTTACATCTAGGCTTAACCTAGTTTTAGCCTTGGGACTAGCCTGTCAAGGTAACGTCTCAACTGGTTCATTTCTGTCTTTTCCACATATAATTTCTGCATTTTTACTGCCATAGTTTTTACTACCCCTCTCTAATTCTGTCTCAGGATTATTTCATAACATTTCCAGTTCTGATGAAATTCTAGTTATATGTCTCCAGAAGAGATACTGCACTCTGAAACTTTATTCTTTCTTCAGAAAATAACACTCTTTCACTTATTCCTTTAGGCTCTATTATTCAGAAATTAACCTGATCTATCTGTCTATCTATCTATCTATCTATCTATCTATCTATCTATCATCTATCTATCTATCTTTTCCCCCCTAAGGCAGTAGCATCTGCCTGGGTGGAGAAAATAAATACATGTTTGATTAGGCATTGCAGCACATTAAATCATGAGAGTGTCTATTAGAATTTCAGGTGTAAAGACGAGGCTACTGACGGAAATATACCGGAGTCAGGGGTCTTTTTAATGCCCTTTGAAACATGATGTGTAGATAACTGCCTACATTACCCACCTCAGGACCATCCTGACACCAATCCCCTTCCTGTAGTAGAAGCTGTATTTCTCCTTTATGTGTAGTGGTGTGTATTTCTCCTTTACGTGTAGCGGTGTTGATTCTCCAGAAGTATCTAATATCTCTTAGCACCAGCATTCCGTCTGCTTAAATTGCCTATTGAGTCTAGATTGAACCAAACTTTGTGTGTCAATTTTGCATCTGGTTAAGATTTAATGCTCTCAAACCCCACAGGTATCAGTTTGAATCCTGGTACCACCGATCGCTTGTTAAATCATTCAGGCAAGTTTATCAAACTTTCTGCCATTCAAATTCCTTGTCTGTGAAATAGAAATAATAATAGTATCTACATGCTTAAATCACGCAGTGTCTGATATAGACGATGCACACAATACATGTTAGTTAACTAATTTCTACTCATCCCTCTGGTACGAGCTTAAATTCTGTCTCCTGGAAAGGTTTGGCTGATCTCCAGACAAGTTTAGATCCTTCTTTTTATAGAATTTCATAGCACACTCTACTTCCCTTCTTATAGCTCATCATATTACATTGAATGAGCAACATTTAATTTTTTTAAAACATTTTTTGTTTCCCTCTCTGTGTTTTCATAATCACTCCATGGGGTTTTCCCTTTGACACTTCGATGAATTTCAGGGTAAGTCCCAGGACTTTCTTCATCATTTTAATTTCTTTTTAGTAAGAGATTTATTTTTTATATTTTTATCATAATTTTGAAATTGAAGTGTATTTGATTTAAAATATTAGTTTTAGGTATACAGCATAGTAATTCAGTATTTTAACAGATTATGCTTCATTAAAAGTTATTACAACATAGTGGATGTAATTCCCCATGCTATAGAATATATCCTTGTTGCATATCTATTTTATACATAGCAATTTGTATCTCTTTAAAAATTTTTTTATTTTATATTGGAGTATAATTGGTTTACAATTTGTGATAGTCTGAATCATCTTTAAATAGTAAAATCTCTTTGGTTACTTCTAGTCATAAAACTCTCAGTTTAGCAATTACTATATCTACTCTAGTTTAATGGTAATTTTAAAAAATCAAATTTCATTTAGAGCTAAGACTTTTCTCTGACCCTGTTTGGGTCCCTGGAGAAGGAGGGATCACAATCAATTTCTTCTCTCTTTCCCATCTAGTGTTTCTGCTATTTCTCTCCTAACTTATTACCCAGAAGCTCTTTTCTCCTTCTAGGGACTGAGCTGCAGGATAGGAGAGGGGATAAAGGACTGGAAAAGTCCTAATCAATTGGTACCCTAATGATCATTCAGCATCTGTCTTTTCTGGACAGAGCAGACTGTATTGCATCCTCCAAGGAAGTCATTCATGGCAGGGTCTCACCTTACTTTGACTGTGGCTTGCTTCATTTGTGTTGGTGCCTCGACTGAAAATGAGATAAAAATAGTTTCTTTGAGCATCCTGCTATACCGGTAACTACTTATTTGTTACCCACCTTTCCCATTAATATGTGTACTCCTCTGGAGTAGACATATCTGTTTTCTTACCGTATATACCATCTCAGTGCCTGGTGTGTATTACGTACACAAAACACAGATGTGTGCGTGAACTGAAACAAAGTTGTGGAGGGAAACACGTGTGTTTGGTGCCATCTCTGTGACTCCTAAGGGCCTGTTTATGCTTCTCATCTGATTCTATATTAAAATGTAATACACATCCAATTTTATCAGTCTAATTTTGTTATTCTTTTTTTTTTACATCTTTATTGGAGTATAATTGCTTTACAATGGTGTGTTAGTTTCTGCTTTATAACAAAGTGAATCAGCTATACATATACATATGTTCCCATATCTCTTCCCTCTTGCATCTCCCTCCCTCCCACCCTCCCTCTCCCACCTCTCTAGGGGGTCGCAAAGCACCGAGTTGATCTCCCTGTGCTATGCAGCTGCTTCCCACTAGTTATCTATTTTATGTTTGGTAGTGGATACATGTCCATGCCACTCTCTCACTTCGTCCCAGCTTCCCTTTCCCCCTCCCCATATCCTCAAGTCCATTCTCTAGTAGGTCTGTGTCTTTATTCCCGTCTTACCCCTAGGTTCTTCATGACATTTTTTTTTTCTTAGATTCCATATATATGTGTTAGCATACGGTATTTGTCTTTCTCTTTCTGACTTACTTCACTCTGTATGACAAACTCTAGGTCCATCCACCTCACTACAAATAACTCAATTTCATTTCTTTTTATGGCTGGTAATATTCCATTGTATATATGTGCCACATCTTCTTTATCCATTCATGTGTTGATGGACACTTAGGTAGCTTCCATGTCCTGGCTATTGTAAATAGAGCTGCAATGAATATTGTGGTACATGACTCGTTTTGAATTATGGTTTTCTCAGGGTATATGCCCAGTAGTGGGATTGCTGGGTCGTATGGTAGTTCTATTTGTAGTTTTTTAAGGAACCTCCATACTGTTTTCCATAGAGGCTGTATCAGTGTACATTCCCACCAACAGTGCAAGAGGTTTCCCTTTTCTCCACACTCTCTCCAGCATTTATTGTTTCTAGATATTTTGATGATGGCCGTTCTGACCGGTGTGAGATGATATCTCATTGTAGTTTTGATTTGCATTTCTCTAATGATAAATGATGTTGAGCATTCTTTGATGCGTTTGTTGGCAATCTGTATGTCTTCTTTGGAGAAATGTCTACTTAGGTCTTCTGCCCATTTTTGGATTGGGTTGTTTGTATTTTTGTTATTGAGCTGCATGAGCTGCTTGCAAATTCTTTATGAAATCTAGGTTCATACTAAACCTGGAGGGCTGGGGAAGTGTGAACTTCAGGTAAGTCCAGCTTTGACATTAGTAAGGAGAACCCTGTTTTCTAAGAGGAGTCACATGTTGGCAAAATAAATGCTTCCTCTGATTCTGCTTTAGTCCGAATTCACATATATATTTTTATACCTGTGAACTGGGACACAGATTGGGAGAGCATTTATAGAACACAGAAGTATTCTCCAAGTTGCCCTATTTCTCCAGGATGAAATTCCATCTTTTTCATTCCAGCCCAGTTCGTCATAACTGTTTTTAGCAGATAGTTCAAAGGGCTGTTAGAAGGGGTTCCCTCAAGACCCCAAGATGTAACATTTTAACTAAGACTTTGAAAACCAAACTCTGGATTGAAGGAGACTAAATTCAAAGTTTACAATGATATTCTTCTGCTAAATAACACGTGTTTTTTTTTACTTTCCTCCACTGTTGTGGGAATATTCCTCAGTGTTTCACAGCCACAGACCCGGGATTCTCAGGATGTCAAAGCTGGCTGGCAGTCAGTGATAATTTGAGGTGCAGAGGGAATGCATAAGTTTCCTGATCACAGCAGAAATTAGTGACAGAGCAAACACTAAGGCCTGGGGTTCCTTTTTTCTTTTGACTATCCATGTTTATTTTATTTTAGAATATTCCAGCAGCAGCCTTCTTCTCCTTTAAGTAATTTCTTGAAATTCATCACTGAATACAATTTTATATACCTACCCCACAATTAAAAAGGTGTCAATATTTTGCCAATTTTAATAAGCCAAATGCAGATTTAATTATTTCACTGGTCCTGTCCCATTTTTCTACTTATTCCTCCCTCCTCATAGAAATTTAGTTTATTTCATTTCTGTGCATACAGTATCTAACTATAGGTGCTTTGAATTTTTACCTAAATCTCTTACTCTGTGTATATGTTTTCAACTTGCTTCTTTCCTTGGTTTGAGTTATGTGATTTATCTATGGTGCCACACAGAGATTTCACTCACTCATATTAAGTATACTATTCTTTTGTATAAATTAACAGGTTTTATTTATTTACTTTTCCCATAATGAGGGACAGTTTAGTTGTTTCCAGCTTTGTCATTAGGAACCATGTTACAACAAACATCCTTGTGCAGAAGATGAAAATTTTTAAGGTAGACCTTTATAAATAGCATTTTGTGTGTTAGGGTGAATACATATTCTAATATAATGAAATTTGTCAAATTACCCTCTGTAATGGTTAAACCAATTTACCCTTCTAGCAGCAATGCACAAGAGTTCTTATTTTTTTACATCCTTGACAACATTTAATATTAGTATATTAATTATATTTTGAAAAAGTAGTATTTTAATGTTTCAATGCATTGCTGATTACTAATAAGTCTGAAAATCTTTCTGTATATTTACTGGCACTTCAGATATGTTATTATTCCTTTGCAATTATTTTCTATTGGGTTATTAGTATTTTTATATTTTGTTAATGTAGGAATGATTTATACATTCCAGAAATGAATCCTTTGCTAATAATATGCATTGCGAAGATCCTCTCCAATCTCTTATGTTTTTGTGTTGTCTTTGTACTCAAAGAATTTTAAAATACATGTTGATGTGGCCTATTTGTCTATCTTTTCATTTACAGCCGATGCGTTTTGTGACTAGTTTAAGAAGCCTTGTTTGATCCTGATGTCTTAAAGATAGACTCCATGCTTACTCTTATGGTTTGAGTTTTCACAACTGACCTTTATCCATCTGCATTTTGATTTTGTGTATGATTTGAAGTAGGGATACAATTTCATTTTTTTTTCCATATGGATAACTGAAATATATATAATAATACATTTATATATGTCTATTTGACTAGCCTATCTCTTCCTTACTTATTTGTAATACCCTTCAGTCGTATATTAACATATCTATTTTATCAGCTCTCTATTGTTTTGTATATTCCCACCGAATTTAGAAAGATATTTGGTAGGGTGAATTCATCCCCCATACTCATTCTTCATACTTTTCTGCCTTTTTTTTTTTTTTTTTGCCATACGTGGGCCTCTCACTGTTGTGGCCTCTCCCGTTGCAGAGCACAGGCTCCGGACGCACAGGCTCAGCGGCCATGGCTCACGGGCCCAGCCGCTCTGTGGTATGTGGGATCTTCCTGGACCGGGGCACGAACCCGTGTCCCCTGCATCGGCAGGCGGACTCTCAACCACTGCGCCGCCAGGGAAGCCCTTTTCTGCCATTTTTTGCCTTTTATTTTTCCATATGAAATTTTGCATCAACTTTTCGCGTTCTCTAAAAAAGTTGTATGACTTTTTTTTAAATTGGCATTACATTAAGTTTATTATTTTTCCTACAAACAGGGACAAAATAAACAGCCTAGGTTTCTGTATGTAGTATAACCACATTACAGTTGTTTTTTCTTTGAGATAATACTCAAGTCACCTTGATTTAAATTGCATGTTTCCCCCAAAATCTTCACTCGTTAGTGTAGACTCAGCCTTTAGGTTAGTTAGCTGCTCAAATGATTACTCACATCCAGAGTGCATGATATTTTACCAGATTACCTCTCAAGGAAAGTTTCATTTTCAAATTTGTGCCAAGGCTGTCCTTGAATCTTTAGATTTTATTCACATTGGCTATTGGAGCCAGAGTGATTTTGCTGCTACATCTGCTATCTTTAATGATTACCTACGACTCCTGTCATCATTTTGTGTCTATGCAATTACCCCTTTTTCCTTCGATATTCTGCGTGCATGGGTCCTGTGGTTAAAAAGGAAGCTTTCCAAGTTCAGGCCCATTTGTCAATGTTTAATTACTGAACAGCCTTATAACAATCTCCAAGCTAGTCTTCAAAGACATAAGGAAATTTTATGATTGATTTAGAGTAATCTTAAGTAGAATTCTGAGTTTCTTCTCTCGTGAGATTTCAGGTTAGCATTGAACATAAATTTATTCATTACCTATTGATGTCTAAAAAATTACCCTAACAAAGAATTCAAGTTTAATAGTAAACACATTTTTATTAGTTATCTACCAATGCCCAACAAATTTAAATATAGTGATTTAAAACAAGAGTAAACATTTATTATCTTAAGTTATTTCTGTAGACTGGGATTAGGGTTCTAGGAGCAGTTTAGGTGGGTGGTCCAGGCTCAGAGTATCTAATGAGATGGCAGTCAAGATACTGCTACTGTCAACTCAAGGCTTGACTGGGGCTGTGGGTATCACTTCCAAGATGGCTTCTTACGGGGCAGTTGGTCGGAGGCCTTAGTATCTTCCCAGCTATTGATGGAAGACCTCAGTTCCTACCACTTGGACCCCTCCATCAGTCTTCTCAAGTGTCCTTATGACTTGGCAACCTGCTTCCACAGAGCAGTGATTTAAGAGCTTGCAAATGTGAAACACCCGGTCTTTTATGATCTACCCTCAGAAGTGACACCCATCATTTCTGCAATATCCTATTGCTTACACAGGTCAGACCTATTCAATAAGGGAACGGATTACAGGAGGCCTGAGTGCCAAGACACAAGAATCATCGGGGGCCCTTTTGAGGGGTGGCTACCACACATATACAAGGGCTTAGAGTCCTTTAAAGATTCTCACTAAAATACTGGGGAAAAAATTTAAAGGATATATCTGTCGATCAATAATATTACTGTATGCTTGACTTATTTGGGGGGAAAGTAAGGCCAATTTATACTATTTGTAATATAACTGAAATTGACCAAATTAAAAGGTTTGATTTTCCAACTTTAATTGGTTGCCTTTATTGTCGTGTTAGCACAGTCTCGCATTTCTCAAATCGTACTCGGAATAAACATTCTAAAAATGGTTATTATTAGACTTCAGTTTAGACAAATTAGTCTCTCTCCCGAACAACTCAGTCTTCTTTTCCAAGTGAAAAACCAAATTATCATCTTTTACTTTAAGTAATACAGTAAGCACATTCTCTTACTGAGAATGAATATTATAATTGAATTATAATATTGAATGAATATTATCATTTAAATTTGTGCTTCAAATACTTTGAATGCATGATCCTTCTATCACAGAACTAATGCTTACTCATATGATTTAAAATTTTCTATACAGCTTCACAGCCTTATTACGGGACTTGTTAAAGAATAATACAAACTATTTAGGTTATGAGAACATGAATCCCCAATCTTATAATACCCCCAATATTTTTTAAAAATAAAGTGATGTGAACTAATGCATGTTTGAGTTTCTGAAATGTTATGAGAAATATTTACTAAATATTTTAGTGAAACAATGAAATATAAAATACGTGTATTTTAATTTTATCTTTTGTAGTTGGTCAGTTTTCTCATAAAAAGACCTAATGAGTAACCTATGTTCTACAAGTGTTTTAGTTCATAAAAATATAAATTAAAAAAATATATTATTCTTTCTAATGATTTACTTTTATTAAGGCATTTTTTGTTTTCTCCTTTCCTTGAGTACACTTTTATGAGAATTCAAACAGTGTTTTACCTATAAAGGCTTAAGCTTCTGTGAAATAATAGGGCTCAAATTACTTAAATGAATATACATTTTGCTCTGCAACTCTACTCATGGCTTTATTGTATGCACATAAATACTTGTATTTTATTTCTATTTTAGTGTATGAAAATATAATTTAAACAAAAAACAGATGCTTATTTAGGCTTGATGACAAGTGCACAGTAGAAGAGTTTTTAAAAATCTGCATGATTTAAGGGAGTCAAACAAATTAATTTCCAAACTCTGGTGCCAGAGACGCCGAGCATAATACCACCATCCTGGAAAGCTGTGTTTATGAGTATTAGCTCACAGGTCAAGTATCAGGGGAAAGAAGAGTCTGTACCAGGGAAACTGCTGACAGTTGGCAGATCTGCAGATTCCTTTCTCTCATAACGAAGCAGGATGCTCGGCCAGAGCTGCAAGCCAGACACTAATGCATTTTTCACTTACTAAGGCCCATAAGATTTTACGGCTGCAGTGGGTAATGTTTCTAGCTGCTGTAAGACAGCAGACAATTTACTCAAATATTAAATGAAATTACTAAAGGTAAAGAACAGTTCAAGAAAAACAGAATGAAAACAAATTCACAGTACAACATTTAGAGAAAGTGCATGTCAAAACTAGTTAAAGGATGGAGGCTTTTCTTTCTTTATTGAAGTATAGTTGATTTATAATGTTGTGTTAATTTCTGCTTTACAGCAAAGTGATTCAGTTATACATATATATATATCCTTTTTTATATTCTTTTCCATTATGGTTTATCACAGGATATTGAATATAGTTCCCTATGCTATACCGTAAGACCTTGTTTACCCATTAAGAATGGAGGCTTTTCAATTACACCCTGGGGGGAGGCTTTGTAGTAGATACATTTTACAAATATATATATATATATATGTGTGTGTATAAAATCATCTATATACATATAAATGATATAAAGATATATACTAATAATATATATATATTCAGGTGTATATTATGTATACATTACACACCACACACACATACACACGTGCATGCACATATACTTAGAGGTAAGCACTTTTTCTGGGTCAGATATTCAGGTATAATTTATACATTGTGAGTCCTGAATACAGTTGCTGAGTTTTCGCTCTGGGCTCTGGGTCTAACTCCATCCTTCTACACTCAGCTTTGTGATACTGGGGCTGGAATCTGCAAACCACGTTTCTGCTTTACCAGCTCTTTCCCTGATAAACTTCACCAACAGAAGCTGCTAGAGAGAGACTGGGAGGCTCAGGATTCCTTCCTTCCACCTCCTTTCCTGGGCCTTACGTTCCTGGGGGATCCTTTCTTCAGAGCAGCGGCACCTGCAGCCACAGCATCAACAGCGCCCTCTCCTGGCAGCATCTAAGTCCAGCTTGCTGCTTTTCTAACACAGCAGGACCAATCTCAATGCAGCTCTCTCCGTACATCCGCTCAGAGGTCTGAGTCCCCCTCCCCAGGTTTCCTTCCCCAAACTCAGAGATGCCAGCCGAGCCAAGTACCGTGCCCTTCCCTGGGGTCTGCGTCTCAGCAGCCCACGGCCCTCTCCCCAGGCTTCTAGGCTCAGTAACTCTAGCCTCTACATCTTCTCGTCCAGACGTAGATGTCATAGCTGCTTCCTGCATTTGCTCCTTCCAAGATAATTTCACTTTTTCCTTTTTCAGTCGTCAAGTTAATAAGCTCACACCGAGCTAATACATTAAAGAATATTTTCTCTCTGTTAAAATAAACCAATATCATTTCTCTCTCCTGACCTGGACTCTGATACAGGTATTATGTGGAAAACTCAGAAATTTCATAGCATTATTACTTCAATCGAAGGTTGGAAAATGCAGTTCCGTTGGTGCATATACAAAAAATGAAACTTTCTGAAAGCTCAACCGTTATCTGAGATGATCTAGCTATTTTATTAATAAAGATAGAAAAGGTATTATCAATGAAACAAAGGTTTCCAGGTGAGGGTGGTCTGCATTAATCCCCAAGCACTCCTTTAAAATGAACATATACAAGTCCAGACTTCCTGATGGCATTGCCAAACTTCTAACCTCCAAATGAGTCTTCTACTGACACCTCCCTTGGCATTTTTTTTTAAAACAATTTGTAGAATGGGAGGATTTTTTTTTAGATGTTGGGAGTAGGAGTTTATTAATTAATTTATTTATTTTTGCTGTGTTGCATCTTCGTTTCTGTGCGAGGGCTTTCTCTAGTTGTGGCAAGTGGGGGCCACTCTTCTTCGCGGTGCGCGGGCCTCTCACTATCGCACCCTCTCTTGTTGCGGAGCACAGGCTCCAGACGCGCAGGCTCAGTAGTTGTGGCTCATGGGCCTAGTTGCTCCATGGCATGTGTGTTCCTCCCAGACCAGGGCTCGAACCCGTGTCCCCTGCATTAGCAGGCAGGTTCTCAACCACTGTGCCACCAGGGAAGCCCCTCCCTTGGCAATTTTGCCTCAAATTTTTTCTAAATATTTGAGGCTAGTTCTACTTCCATCATTTACCTCCTTGTCCTCTTTGCTCTTATATTATCCCCTTCAGGTCATCTATTACTTTGTTTCCCTTAATTCTTTTTCTCAAAATACTCTGTGATTCTTTTCCCAGGATCCAATCTCTCACTGTACACTACTCTCCATAATCTTTGGATTGTGACCTCTGCAAATTTCACTGTATGATAAGCAAAATATATCTTTAATCTGCTTACAAAATGCCCACTCTACCTTCTTGCCTTTAAAAAAAAAATCAGTGCTATCCCTAATGATGCCACTTCATACAGATCTCTAAACTGGGGAGGGGTCGTCCGTGTTGAGATGCTTCCCTGTGTCCCCAGCTCTAGACTAGCTAACTTCCCATGCACTCCTATATATTGTTATACATAACTGCGTATCTTATGTACCTTCAAGTTTGGGACAGTTTTATATTTTCCTTGTTTCTAAAAGCTACTTCCAGACAACTCCAAACTTTCAAAATCATGAACTGCAGGTGAGACCTGTCTGGTTTGCAAGGTCTTCCAAGGACCGCTCATTGACTTCCCACATTCATTCTTGCACGATGTCTTTCCTGCATTATTTCTGCCAATGTTATCACTGCTCCAATTCATTCTTCAGTCTTTGCTGAGTTAATATTTTCTTCCTAAAGTGCATGACTCTGTGTCATCTGGATGCTCAGAATCCTTTAGGGGCTCTCAGTGTAAACTCCAGCCTCTAAACTTTCATTTATCTCTCCAGCCTCATATGTCACAAAACCTACCTTCACAATCGATGTGGAAATCTAGTTCCAAGACCACTTCAAATTCTGAAATTAAGAGTATTTTTGTTTCACATTAAAGGTGTGTTTTCTTGACTTTGAGGAACAAAAAATGTTCCTCCTACATTAATGAATGCCCTGCCTCCACAGTCAGGATGGACCCTTCGTAAAACTTTCCTGTTTCCCCAATTCTGGATTAGGCAATTCCTCCATATTCCTATATATGGTTGGGTATAACTTTGTAGGATTTATCATTCTCTTTTAATTGTCTTTCCTCAAAACTATAATATAATATCTTTATGAGTAAGGTCTTATTCAAATGTATACCTCCATTGTCCAGGGACCAATAAAAAGACTGATATATATTAATAAAAATGCAAAAAATGAAGAATGATCAAATTAAGTATACAAATTAGGCTATTTTGAGCACATATGCAAGAATCAGGATGAACACCTTCATAGGAATTTCCAAACAGCTATGAAGACTACAGGCATTTGTATTTATAAAAATTCATATTCAGTCACTGGCATTAGGTAACAAATAACCAGGGAATACTCAAAGGCTGTGAATGAAAGTACATAGTTCTTAAATACAGGAAGAGATGTTTAGCCACATTTATTTGTTTAAAGCACATTGAAACATTACTTTTTATTTATCATACTGAAAATGTTCAGAAAGTTAGATTTAATTTTGCGGACCAAAAATATGGGTAACAAGTATGTTCACACATTCTCACTCACCTGCTTCATTCTTTGTAGCTGCGGTTTAGCTTTCTCAATATAGCAAGAAAAATTTCTTCTGAGAATCCCCTAGTAAAACTTTAGAGCACATCCAACACTGAGGAGAAAATGGTTTCTTTCCCTAACATGCTGATCTAAAGTTCTCAGTAAAAGAACCTATTTGCACAACTTGGATTCATGTCTACCCTGGAACAATCAACTGTGGCCACGTGGCAGGTCCCATGCAATGATGCGGAGAGAAGAAATAATAGTATGATTTTAGAAATCCGATGCCTGTCAAACAACTCATTAGAGGTCTATTTTTCATTGTACAAAGTTATGTTTTTTATTGTGATTTTAATTGAAAACTTTGCATGCATATATAAGAATGTAGCCAATTTCATGATACACGAGTAACGATGGATTACATTTATATAGTATAAAATAGTGATATTTAGACATTATTGAGCTCAAAATAAATATTTCAGCATATATTTAAACATGAGTATATGTGTGTAATATTTGGGCATTTGTTACAACATAAGTTATCTTTCTAGGTAATGAGAAACAGAATTGACACTTTCAACTGTCGTCCATTTTCTCACACTTTTCCACTCTACAGGGGACATCCAGATATTTCATTTCATTTTTTTTTTCTTCAGATATTTCATTTTTAAGAAAATACAAAATATATTAGTTTGTATGACACTATTAAGTATTAAGGAAATGATGGTAAAATTTGCTATAAATAACCCTGAAGTTAACTGTGAATGATCAAAGCGTACCTGAACTTGTTCTTTATAAACCAATCCACAATATGGACAAAATGTTCTATTGCTCTTTTAAAACTAAATTCAAGATATAATATGAACATTCAGAGATTACGAACCAGTTATATTTTCCATCTGCCACGGCCGTTAGTCTTGTGCAACGAAAACAGTCAATGAGTGTTTCATTAGTATTCTTGACTGTGAGCCTGACTCAAATAATAATGTCTGGATTTATGGTAAAATGCAAACAAAACACTCAACCTTTCTCCTTTAATGTATATGCATGTTGGCTAACGGTTGCTGAAGCTTCTATACTTTCCCCTTGGTTAAGGTCTATTGTTAGAGACGAAAGTCAACTTACATTTCACGTTCCTGACTGTCTTCGTAAACATTGATCCTCACAGGAATTCTGCTGTTTATTGTTTCCCCCAAACTTTATACCACTGTTTAAAAGGCCTTTATGTGTGTGGGCTGCTCCCTCAATAGATTTTTCAGCTCACTGAGGCCAGATACTATGTCTAAATTGACTTTCAAATACTTTGTTTGGAGTCTTTCTTGTAAAAGATCAATCAATTATTTCACAGCATATTATGAAGAATATGCATATGTCATCAGTTTTGATGATCTATAGGCTGGAGGTAGATTTAACCACGGAAAACCATCAGTAAAGTTATCAACATAGTTTCTCCAAGACACAGCTTTTGCTCCCGGTTATGAAGACAAAACATTACATTGATCTTGACCTTTGCTTGTTTTAGGTTACTCTTTGCAACAGAAAAGTTTTCTAAAGTTTCATTATCATTTACAAATCTAAACCAGCTACAGTGTGGTAAAATTGGCTGACCCATCCACCCGGGCATAGAAGCTATTGTTTATCAGTTTATTACACAAAGCCTCTTCAGCATCGTGTGACATATTATCAGTACGTCAACTCATTATACTTTATGAGAGTGGAATCTTTCCAACTTTTCATACTACACCTTGACCTAGCATTTACTTCCTTAAATGTCTTATAGACTTTCACCATCTGTGTAATTTTGCTTCTTGGGGCAATAACTTCTTCTTGAACCTTTTCACTAACTGTTTTTTTTTTTTTTTTTTTTTTCTGTATGCGGGCCTCTCACTGTTGTGGCCTCTCCCGTTGCGGGGCACAGGCTCTGGACGTGCAGGCTCAGTGGCCATGGCTCACGGGCCCAGCCTCTCCGCGGCATGTGGGATCTTCCCGGACCGGGGCACGAACCCATGTCCCCTGCATCGGCAGGCGGACTCTCAACCACTGCGCCACCAGGGAAGCCCCACTAACTGTTTTTTTTTAAAGTCATACTCTGTTTTGAGATTCCAATACTTGTCTTAAATAATCAGCACCTTTACTTCTCAAATGCCTTGATATTTAGTGAAGCAGCTTTACAACTGGGCCAGAGCCATTGCAGCATATCTGACTCATTCTGACTCATTTGCCGCAGACGATGTGCAGTGCAATAGGACGGCTTGGACCAGCAGCCTGTGTAAGACCCAGTGATAAGTAGTTTTCCTTGCAACAAAGGATTTATTTTGTGTCCTCTGTTGCACTAGTGCAGTGGAGATTTTCATCCTTTATCACTACTGTTACCAATGTATTCATCATTGTAGACCCAGAATCCTTCTCTTCCATCCCATATATCATCTTCAAAAATAATCATATTAGACTATTGTAACCAAGCAGGACCCTACAAGGCCTTCCCAGAATAGATGCCACCCATGTCCTCCACCTGCCTTTTGTCTGTAGAAAAACTTTAGCCAAAGAATAAATTTAATCAGATAAATGAGAAAATGCAGAAAGGAAAACAGTTGAGCAAGACAAAATAATAATACTTTAGCCAGTAAACAAAGTCAAGGACGTTTGGTTCCTCCTCGAGGATGATAGATAATATTCTGAGCCATGTCCTTTGAGCTGTTTTGCAGATACTGAGACCCCTACCAGTGGGAGAAGTTAACGGTCTGCTGCCCACAAGCACGGAGATCCCAGACTGGTTGGAACCAGAAGGTTGATGATGCCACCTCCTGTTGACCTCACCACCAGCTAATCAGAAGAGTGCCCACGAGCAGATCACACCCTGCTCCTTGAATACTATAAAGACTCTCCACCACCCCCTCCAGGGCGGGACACACAGTCTTGAGGGCAGCAGCCCACTGTGGCCCCCTTTGCCTGGCAAACAATAAAGCTATTGATTTTTATTTCATCCAAAACTCTGTCTCCACCTTTCTGTTTGGCACCAGTGAACAGAGGCTGAGTTTCAGCAACACTATCAGACAAGTTTGCAAAATGTAAACACTAATAAAAGATAAAACGGAAGAGCTTAATAGATGAGTGACAAGATGAAAAACATATGAAAACTTCGCACAACAATTTACTTCTAATCTGCATAATCCACATTTCGTAGCCCTTAACATAATAGCAAGATGACTGGGGCAGCTGGGACACAATAAATTCCTTCTTTAGGATGGAAATTCCCCTGTGATTTTTTTATCCTAAGAGTAAAGCATGTTCTTATTATTAGGTATGTCAGCTCCAGCGAGGGGAGCTGGGAGGAGAGCCGACTGAAGAGTGAGAGAACAACATCATCAGCTTTAGGTCCCTCTAAGCCATTGGACACCCTCCAATTATCAATAGCCTCTGTCCCTGCACATCGGAAACGCAGACTGGACTCAGCCAAAGGGACCATTCTTCTGTATGGCGCCAAGTGGGCCGGAACATCCCTCAGTGCAATTGGTAAAGGGGCTGCACTCTATCTCTGGGAGCACTCGTGTCATGTGGCACGTAAAGTGGAAATAACTGCTCTTGTTTAACCATAGTCGCTCACAGAGACCCTAGTGGCCTCTTGCCAAAAACTAGCATTCCACGGAACCTTGGTTGAGAAACCCTACTTGTTGATGTTTAAAGATGATTTCATAATGATTATAAAGGGAAAGAAACAGAACTTGATTTCTTTCATTTCTATTTTTCTATATGCACACTTGCAGTTTATTTTGGTATGTGTTTAAAATGAAAAGAGTGAAACAAAGTGAGATAAAGAGATATAGTGTTTTTGCTTAGTATGTGCATATTTAAATATGCACATGAGGACTTCCCTGGTGGCGCAGTGTTTAAGAATCCACCTGCCGATGCAGGGGACATGGGTTCAAGCCCTGGTCCAGAAAGATCCCATATGCCATGGAGCAGCTAAGCCTGCAAGCCGCAGATACTGAAGCCCGTGTGCCTAGAGCCCGTGCTCTGCAACAAAAGAAGCCACTGTAATGAGAAGCCCGTGCACTGCAACTAGAGAAATCCTGTGTGCAGCAACGAAGACCCAATGCAGCAAAAATTTTTAAAAATAAATTAATAAATAATATGCACATGAAATATTTTACTCATTTTGAATAACGCATTTTTTTGAAAATGATTTTGAATAATGCATTTAAATTTGATATTGACATTTTGTTTTAAAACAAATTGAGAAATGATTATTACTGATTATTGCATGATTATTATTGCAAATGATTTTGTTGTTGAGGCAGCGTTAATAAATAATTCACTCTGAATGTCAAAGGTACTAAGTCAGCTGACATTATATTGTACTTTAACTTCAAAAAATGCACTTGAAAACATGTTAACTATAGCAAAACATTCTGTTAAGGTATCGTGCTGATTTAATGTTTTAAATTTATCTTGTTTCCAATGCTGTTACTGCAAATAGAAAAGCCAGTAAGATAACATACACATTACTGCATCGCTCTCTATTGAAGAGTCCATAGCGCTCAGAATTTCTGTTTGAAATAGGTACCACATTTTAATTATTTGTTTCAACCATTATATTTTCAATATTGGGAAGTTCTGTTTGGTCCTTTTTAAAATATGC
Source organism: Phocoena phocoena (assembly GCF_963924675.1). Classification (NCBI taxonomy): domain Eukaryota; kingdom Metazoa; phylum Chordata; class Mammalia; order Artiodactyla; family Phocoenidae; genus Phocoena; species Phocoena phocoena. Next base: position 181,031,935 of record NC_089219.1, on the reverse strand, counting down.
CTTATTATTTTAAGATAATTTCTTGTTCTTTGTTTATATTTCCAAAATTCTGTTTGAGTCTATCATAAACATTTAATAAATATAAAATTTGATTACAATGTGTAGTGCCTTTGTGATTTGATTCAATTGTTCATGATTTTTGCCTTTGCCCATGTTGCCTTATTTCCATGTTTCGGAGTGTAAAAGTATATATTTATAAGTTCATGTTCCTTGGGATATTTTCCGTGAAGTCCTATGAGGTCCACCTGAGGCTGAGAAAGGTGGTCTTAATTCTGGGTGGCAATTTATGCCCAGGTAACAATTGATGAGATTACAATTGAAAGAAGGAGAGAATGGGTATTTACTCATTTATTCACTAGTGGATATGTATTCACTCAATAATCCATTCAGTACCTGGTTTTTTAGTGCCTGGCTATGCCTGGCATTGTGTTAGGAGCTGGGCATGTTCCTTTTTGAAGTAGGAACTATAAGACAATGCTGTTTTTAATACCCTTCTACTTCCTACACAACAGTAATAAATACCCTTCTGAAAGGAATATGGAACAATTTCGGTATAATCACTTAATATTTCAAAGTACAGATTATTCGTGGAAAGTGAAGATAGGCTCATCTTTTCACTGTACTTTTCCATATTATGTGTTCTGTTAACTATTTTTTTTTTTTTTCTTTTGCGGTACACGGGCCTCTCACTGTTGTGACCTCTCCCGTTGCGGAGCGCAGGCTCAGAGGCCATGGCTCACGGGCCTAGCCGCTCCGCGGCACGTGGGATCTTCCTGGACCAGGGCACAAACCCATGTGGACTCTCAACCAGTGTGCCACCAGGGAAGCCCTATTAACTTTTTAAAAATTCATTGAATTCAGTGTTACCTTTAGGAAGTCTTTTTTTTTTTTTTTTTAACATTCATTGCATGTTGAGAACAGGTTAGATTTTAAAGACGTTAGCTGACTAGCTTGAATATTACTCTGTGAGATAAAATTACTCTTCTCACTTGACATATGAGGAAACTGAATCCAAAAGAGGTTAAGTCATTTGCTGGAGTTCACACAGGCATGCCTGACACCAAAGTCCCCATTGTTTTTCAGCGCTTCTGCGTCACTAATGAGTGTCTACTATGTGACAGGAATGGGCTAACTGCCAAATTCAAAGAAAAGTATGAGCTAGTACCTGTCTTTTAAGACATTACAACGCAGAAAAGAGAGTGATTATTTATACTGAGGTGTGATAGTCTCTACAAGAAGTATAAACAACTATGGAATATAAAGAAAGGGATAATTCAGAGTTGAAGTTGAGGGGGAAAGATTATTCTAGGGATGAGAGAGTATAGAGTTTTCAGGAAGTAAAGTAGTTCTGGGGCAGAAATGCTGAGGACCCTTCCCCCACTGTGTTATTATATATACTACTCACAAGAATAATATTCATTTATGAATCATTTTTTTGATTAAGAAGTTCAAAGAAGGAATTATGTATTCCTATCTATAAGAAACAGATACACAAAAAGATACTAAATATTGCAATATGGCTTTGTCCCTGAAGGGACAAGAAATAGGATTCAGCAAAATTTTATAGTGTTAACAGGTGCATGGTACTTGGAGTATATCTAACTTGAAATCTTCTGATTGTAACAATATCCATCCTCATATATTCATCAACATTAACAAAAACTTTCAAAGTGATATTTAGAAACTAAATGCAAACCACTCAGCATTCCATTTTCTGGGGTATAGTTTTGTAATTTATAATCTTACATAGCAATTCCTCTTATCTTGTTTGTTTGGTATAGTTCTCTCTTTTTAAAATGTGTGTAATTTCACTTGTCTTGGCTTCAGAAAATTAAAATGAGCAAAATAAGAATGAATGAGAATTTATAATCTTTCTTAACATTTTATTTTGAAAAATTTCAGACATTGAAAAGTTGCAAAAATAATGCAAAGAATTCCCATATAATTGCTGAGATGACCCCAAAGTTAAGATGTCATCTAATTTGCTTTACATCTTTCTCTCCTCTCAATGTGTATTCATGTATGTGTGCTTTTCTCTGTAATATTTGACAGTAAGTTGCAAACCTGATGCCTTATCTCAAAAGTAATTTCATATGTATTTCTTAAAAGCAAGGAATTCTATTATATCATTTCAGTTCAATTTTCAAAATCAGAAAAGTAATACTGATACAATATTATTACCTAGTCTATAGACATTCAAATGTTGTAATCGTCCCACTAATTTCTTTAGAAAGAGAAAAAAATTCACTGAATCAGGATCTAATACATTTAACTGCGATTCTCCGTAGTCTCCTTACTCCAAATCCGGTCCTTATTGTTTCCTGGGCTTTCATGACTTGACTTTTTGGAAGATCCCAGGCTATTTTGTAAAAAGTCTTTTTATTTGCATTTGTGCGGTGTTTCCTCATGATTCGATCAACAACGGATGCAGTTTGATGGGACTGTTACAGCGGCACCCTGCTTTCCCCTCAGGGAATCAATCATATCAGGAAGGGCAGGATGTCAGTCAGGGCTCAAGGTCTCTTACTGGTATTCCAGAGGGAGCAACATGCCCCCTTCCCACAAAAAGTGGACGATAAATTAGAGTAGTATGAATCAGGAAGTCCAATATTGGCATAATTTTAGCTTTGATTTGACATTGAACTTCTTTCAATTGGTTTCCTAAAGATCATATTTGGAAATAATCAGTATTTTTGTATATATACACTGTTTTAATTCATTGTATATAAATACTACATATAATACCGTACATATAGTATATAAATATAAATATATGGTTAATGTGTATTAATATATACACATGGTGAATATATACACATATGTGAAGGTATATATACACACATTTACAATTGTATAAATACGTGTGTGTATATATGTGTATATATATATATATACATATATATATATAATTTTTGAGTATGTGTATTTCATAGGGGTGGACAATTTTAAGGCCTGTAAATATGTTGGGCATAGGCATGGAATAGAATATTATTTAGGTAAATGTGATCTTGTTTTTTTTTTCATTATGGACAAAAATAGTACTTCAATTTAGGAGAAATAGTATCATTTGTGGGTGCTGGGCTCCTTGGGTTCTAATATCTGTGCCAAGTTTACAATTACTCTAAGACTTTGGGTAAGTTAATGAATTCTTCTACGTAACACTTTCCACCATTATTTAATGGAGACCAGAGACTACAATATCATAACTTTCTTCCCCTTGGGGAGCTGTATGGATAAAATTAAGCTAATATATAATATGGACTTTAATTAAAATTACGATAGAAACACAGTATTACTTTATGAATCAATAGTTTACAAGGGAAGAGACCACGCTGATAAATCTGGAAGAAATGTGACCCCCATTCATTTGGTTTCTCAGTAAGTAGAGGTGAGTGTTTCACTGAAAAAAGACCATCTGCCTACCATAAAAATATTGGATCATTCTTTGAGAGAAATAGACAAGTAAAACTTTGGAATTGTGACACATTCACTTTTTAATATTTCAGTTATCAAGGACCTCTGCCTGGATAACAAACAGTAAGATATTGCTGCAGGTTTTATACCTGGCTCATTTCTAAATACTCAAAACTCTGCACGTAATAAAACTGCATGCCAGGTTGGTTGTAAACTCCACCTGTCTGTCATATGTTTTTGGTAGCTAAGCTCACAGAGATTTCAGAGAATTTTTATCCTTCCATTAATATTCAAGGCCATTGCTAATGCCTTTTCTGTGATGCCATTACATCTCTCTTTTGATAATGTCAGTTGCTATTTTTACACTTTATCTTTTTAAAAAAATCATCAGTATCTCATCAAAGACTAAATATACCTTCAAGCATCTTCTCTGACTAAATCTGTACCAATCAATCTCTTTCTTTGGCTTCACTGTTGACCTATTGTTGCCCAAATGTCTCAGATGTACATGTACAATTGATTGTCAAGTCCTAGGCTAAGTCTGCAAGTTCCTTTAAGTCTGTTTTCTATTTTTCTATTTTTTTCTGCCTGACATTTATTTATTTATTATTGAAGTATAGTTGATTTACAATGTTGTGTTAATTTCTACTGTATGGCAAAGTGATTCAGTTATACATATATATACATTCTTTTTAAAAATATTCTTTTCCATTATAGTTTTTATCATAGGATATTGAATATAGTTCTCTGTGCTATACAGTAGGAGCTTGTTGTTTATCCATTGTATATATGAAAGCTTACATCTGCTGACCTCAAACTCCCCCTCCATCTCTCCCCCTCCCCCTTCACCCTTGGAAACCCCCAGTCTGTTCTCTATGTCAGTGATTCTGTTTCTGTTTCATAGATAGGTTCATTTGTGTCATATTTTAGAGTCCACATGTAAGTGATATCATATGGCATTTGTTTTTCTCTGTCTGACTTAACTCCACTTAGTATGATAATCTCTAGGTCCATCCAAGTTGCTGCAAATAGCATTATTTCATTCTTTTTTTATGGCTGAGTAGTATTTCATTGTATATATGTACCACGTCTTCTTTATCCATTCATCTGTCAGTGGGCATTTAGGTTGTTTCCATGTCTTGGCTATTTGACAATAGTTCATAGTCCTGCTGTGAACATAGGGGTGCCTGTATCTTTTTGAATTATAGGTTTGTCTGGATATATGCCCCTGCCTGGTCATAACTTAAGGTCTCATATCTTTTGTAATGGAAATTTGTTGTGGCCTGTTGAATGCTCTCCCTAAGTTCTTTTAGTTCTCTTTTCAAGCCATCAGAATCTTTCTAAAACACAGTTAAAATTGTCCACACCCTTCTATGAATCTCTGCTAAATACCAAATCAGATTCATTCAAGGGAAGGCACTTGGTGAAGTGTATAACATATGGGCTCCAGAACAGAGCATGAATTGACTCTCTATTCTGCTTTGAGCAAGTTTTTGAAACTCTGAAAGCCTCACTTCCTTTAACGATACTAAAACCTACAAGATGGCTATGAAGATAACGTGAGTTAAATTACGTAACATACCCAGGATCCTTCCTGTTGCATTGCTGACACTCAAATCATGGTCCTTCTCTCTGCCTTATAATATCCACATACCTGCCTGTTTTTTGTTTTTTTTTTAAAAACTTCTAGTGTTTTTTTAATACACACTGTTTTTTCTTGTTTCCTACAAAGATTCCAGAAGGTTTGCCCCATTTTCCTTCATCTTCTTCTTTGTTTCCACAAATAGAATATTCACTAATTATATGTTGCTTCCCATTTCCTCATCTGTAAAAAAGCTTATCTTTCCTTCAAGGGCCACCTTGCACTCCAACTCTTGTGTGCATTATTGTTTCAATTTCTCCCCGCTAGAATGTCGATTATTTCCTTGGAAGCTCCACAGCACTCTGTTCTTTGCTTTGGCACCTTCTACCTTGTATTCTGTTATTTGAAGTTTTGTTGCCGAGCTCCACTCTAGATGGCTAGCCGATTCCAGGACTACGTACCCTAAAGCATCCGACAATTTCACATGCTGGAAATTCAATAAATGTTTATGTGACAGATTATGTTTTCCAAGGATATCTGCAGCACTAACTGCCACTACATGTGCTCTTTGCACCGTCACGTTGGCTATTCCTCATCCAAGAGTTGCAGTGCTTTTCTCCACCCTCTTGAATCTGGAAACAGTAGTTTCCTCTTATCTGTAGGGGATACTTTCCAAGACCGCCAGTGAATGCCTGAAACTGGGGGACTTACCAATAATACCGAACCCTGTTTATAGTATGTTTATTCCTATACTAACTGGTGGGTAGCATGTCCAGCATAGATGCTGGACAAAGATATGATTCCTGTTCTGGGCGCGAAAGAGCAGGAAGGTGAGAGATTTCATCACTTTGCACAGAATGGTGCCCAGTTTAAAATTATGAATTGTTTATTGCTGGAATTTTCTATTTAATATTTTCAGGCTGTAATTGACTTTAGGTAACTGAAACCATTGAAAGCAAAATGCAGATAAGGGGTTTAATGTAATTCTATAACTTTGATATAATTTGATATAAATTACCAGTGAAACCATCCGGACCTTGAGTCCTTTTTTAAAGTTTCTACAGACAAACTTAGTTTTTTAAAAACAGCTATGAGGGACTTCCCTGCGGGTGCAGTGGTTAAGAATCTGCCTGCCAATGCAGGGGACACGGGTTCGAGCCCTGGTCCGGGAAGATCCCACATGCCGCGGAGCACCTAAGCCCGTGTGCCACAACTACTGAAGCCCGTGTGCCTAGAGCCCGTGCTCCGCAACAAGAGAAGCCACCGCAATGAGAAGCCTGCGCACTGCAACGAAGAGTAGCTCCCACACGCAGCAACGAAGACCCAACACAACCAAAAATAAATAAATAAATAACTTTTTAAAAAACAGCTATGAAACTATTCAGTTACCTTTTATGTCGCTGGGGATAAAATTGGTAAATGTCAATTTGCTCAATTGGTGTTCAGATCTGGGTACTCGCTGCTATTTCATATTTGTGTTTTGTTATGGCAGGCAGTTCGGCTACTGGAGAATTCTCTTGACTGATTCTGTAAGCCTTATTTTCATTTCTTTGTTAGGGCAAATCTATTTTAGTTTTGTCTGCAGTAATAAGGAATGGACTTTGTTCTTTCAGGTTCACAAGAATCTCTCAACTCTGGCAGGACTGCAGCTCTAACCCATCCCTGTGTTGAGTGATCTCTGGTACCTGTTTGGCTTTCAAACGCACAGGTGGTCCTCACGGAGTCTTGCCTTGTACATTTTAGCCCGGCCCTTACCTAAGACACCACAGAGCATCCCCACGCAAATATCGGATGCCCTTCTTCTGTGCTGCTCTGTCCCCTCTTGTTTCTGAGAGTCCTGCCTCTTCTCCAGGCTTGACCTTTGCATCCTTGATGTAGTGAGACTGTTGGGTTTTGTTTGGGCTCAACCTCCCTCCACCGGGCAGTGAAAGGTGCCCTTAGGCAGGAATCCAGTCCGAACATGGGTCTACAATTCTGTGTTTTCCTTCTTTTAATGGTTACATTCTTTCATTGGAATTTTTATTGCCTTGAAATTTTCCAGCTTCATAGTTTCCAGATGGAGGCATGTCCTGTAGCCATGTCTCCATTCAGAAAGAGAAATTCCAGCAGAATCAACTCTGGTGATCCATGGTTAATAGATACCAAAGTTTGTTTCCCCTCATATTCATGTTTTGTAATATTTTTTAACATTGTATGTAGTTCATGTAATATTAGTGTATGGATACAATGCAGGGCCATGGCTGCTAATTTTCTATGTATTCACCAGCCTATGATTAATATATTGATGGGAATCTCCCCATCTCACTTTTAGAAGAATAAAATTCAACACACAATACTAATTCATCTTCCAGATGCTACTTCTTCAGTAGACACTTAACCGCAGCAACTGCTTCAGTTAGTTATTAAAAAAGAAAAAAAAAAAACAATAAAATGAGGACTACAACTCAGTGAAAACCTAGTCAGACCTTTCTTTTTCTGAAAATAACATGTGTCCTTCAGAAGTGTATTTTCACACAGTACCTTCCATAGGTCAGATCCTGTGGGAAATAAATGACGTCTGGGGAGCAGCACCTTCTCAAATTCACACACAATCTCCTCCTCTAGTAGCCTGAAAAAGCTGTTGAAAATAACAGAGCATGACTTTGATTTTCACTCTATACTTCCAAAAATCCAGAGTTAATAATGAACAAATTAAACCAAATAGGATATAATGTAGCAAATATTAAATTATGGGAGCCTACTGGAACTCAGAGGTCTTAGAAAATGTTAATGCCAGTTTAAATGAAAAAGTATGTGGTATATTTGTACTAGTTGTTTTTGGAGTGTATATGCAATTGATTCAAAGAAATTGCCTTTTAAGTATTATACTGAGCAGAGATTAGAATAACGTACTTTAAAATAGAGCATATTAAGAACTTTAGGGCTTCCCTGGTGGTGCAGTTGTTGAGAGTCCGCCTGCCGATGCAGGGGACACGGGTTCATGCCCCGGTCCAGGAGGATCCCACATGCCGCGGAGCAGATGGGCCCGTGAGCCATGGCTGCTGAGCCTGCGCGTCCGGAGCCTGTGCTCCGCAATGGGAGAGGCCACAACAGTGAGAGGCCCACATACTGCAAAAAAAAAAAAAAAAAAAAAAAAAAAAAGAAATTTAACTACTAAATTAATAAAATTTTCATTTTTTAAAGGATCTATTTAAAATCATTTTACTTTGATGGGAAAATTATTTAGGCTTATTTAATTAGTCCAAATTTACACAGCATATCTTACTGATTTCGATTTGCTTCACTTGAAGGCCACATTTGAGTTTCACTGATTTGTTATGTGACTTCAGACTCCACAAGAAAATTAAGTGTGAGAGATTTTAAGTGGAAAGTGTGGTTGCTAACACACGTCATCCGTATTCTTAGGTAACTTAGAAACACACCTCAACTTGCCTTTAAATTCTTTAAGAAAAGTTGTTTAAAAGCCCTCTATATTACTATTATGTATCACCAATTATTACACGTCACAAGTTAAACTTATTTCATATGAATTCCATGTAATATATTTTGTAGTACATATCAAGAAGAAAGAATGAAAAACCCTAGAGTTTTCTCTGATGCAGACATTTTGAAAATGTCATAGTTTATAAGGAAATAATGAAAACTCATATTACATGGCAAAACATTCTGACCTTTTGCTCAGAGATTGATATGAGTTCTTGGGCAAGCTCTGTAAAGAAACTCAGAGGTAAGATTCAGTTACTAATAAGTAATTGAAGATTTCAAAGGTCACAGCTCTGGCAAAAATTTGGTCTACAAGATAGGGCATGGAATAAATTTATTTTTCAATTATCAATTTTCTTCCCTAATGTTGTTTTAGAAGCAACAGACTTGTGTAGAATATATATTCTTTAGGTGTTTCGGATATTGATTTTCAAGGTATTTTTTTCTTTCTTTAAAAAACAACTTTATTGAGATGTGCTTGACATATAAAATATATCAAATTTAAAATCTGATTAGATTTGACGTATGTATACACCTATGAAAACATCATCACAATCAAGATAATGAATGTAACCACCACACCTAAAAACTTCCTGTTGTAACTCTGTAATCCATTCCTCCTTTCCCCTCTGTGCTTTACAAATAAATGAGGCCTATTCCTTTGCAAAAAACTCACTTTATTGAGTTATAATTGACACATGAAAAGCTATGGATATTTAATGCATACAACTGATGAATTTGGAGATAAGGATACATCCAGGAAACCGTCATTATGATGAGGCCATAAATGTATGATTCATCTCCAGAAGTTTCCTCCCATTTCCCTTCTCTGCCTTTTTTATACTGTTTTTTCTTTTGTGGTAAGAACACTTAACATAAGTTTTAAGCAGATATCTAGAGTAGTATGTACATTACTGAAATATTGTGTCCTTTGACCACTACCTCCCACCCACCCCTACTGCGACCCCTGGTAACCACTCTTCTACTTTTAGGTTCTATGTATCTGACTATTTTGGATTCCTTATAATGCAGGGGTCAAACCATGTCTGTCTTACTGTGTCTGGCTTATTTCATTTGGCATAAAAGCCTCCAAGTGCTTTCATTTTGTCAAAAATAGCAATGATTCCTTTTTTTCTGAAGGCTGAATACTATTCTGCTATATGTATATATCACATTTTCTTTATGCATTACTCCAGCGATGGACATTTTCGTTGTTTCTATATCTTGGCTATTGTGAACAGTACTATGGGAATACAGATATCTCTGCGAAATCCTGACTTTGATTCCTTTGGAATTGCTGGATCAAATGGTAATTCTATTTAAAAATTTTGAGGAACCTAAACACTGTTTTCATAGACTTGCATTTCCCCGATGATTAGCAATGTTGAACATCTTTTCACATACTCGTGGGCCATTCGTATATCTTTCTTTGGAAAAATATTCAGGTCCTTCGCCTGTTTTGAAATCAGATTATTTGTTCTATTTGCTACTGAGTTATAGGAGTTCCTTATATATTTTTATATTACCCCCTTATCAGATGTATGGTATATAAATATTTTCTCCCATTCCATAGGTTGATTTCATTGATTGTTTTCTTCACTGTGCAGAAACATTTAAGTTTGATGTAGTCCCACTTGTTTATTTATCCCTATGTTTTCTTCTATGCATTCTATGATTTCAGGTCTTAATGCTCAACTCTTTAATCTACTTTGAGTTGATTTTTTTCTATGGGGAGAGATAAGGGTCCACTTATATTCTTGTGCTTGTGGATATCTAGTTTTCCTACCGCCATTTGTGGAAGAGACCATATTTCCCCCATTGTGTATTCTTGACACCGTTGTTGAAGATTAGGAGACCATATATGGGTGCATTTATTTACAACCTCTCTATTTTGTTCCATTGGTCTATATGTCTGCTTTTATGTCAGTACAATACTGTTTTGATTATTGCAGCTTTGTAAAATATTTTGAAAGCAGGAAGTATTATATCTCCAGGTGTTTTGTTCTTTTGCTCAAAGTGTTTTTGGCTCTTTGGGGTCTTTTGTGGTTCCAAAGTAATTTTAGGATTGTTTTCTATTTCTATATAATATAGATAAATAGATCATACTGTGATAGTATTGCTCATATTATCAGTTAATCAAAAATAAGTTTTATCTACAGATAATATACCACTACCCACTTGAGCCCTCTATCACTTTTTCCTGGTTCCCATTGTCTACACTATGGAGTCCACACTTATGAGTAAGGCATTTAAATTTTTTATTATCAGAATCCAGTCTCCTTTCCCAGCATCATCTCCCACCACTATCTCTGTACGACTTCTACTCATAAGAGAATATTTAATGTTTCCCTTATATGTGCTACATTTCCATCTATTGTTTATGTTTTCTTTCAAATTGAAACTAACATTCTTCATGCTCTATCTGAAGAAGTAGTTGTCATTTTCTATGGTGAGTTCAAATATTACTTTCTTTGTTGGACTTCCCTGGTGGTGCAGTGCTTAAGAATCCTCCTGCCAGTGCAGGGGACACAGGTTCGATCCCTGGTCAGGGAAGATCCCACATGCCGCAGAGCAACTAAGCCTATGCGCCACAACTACTGAGCCTGTGCCCTAGAGCCCGCAAGCCACAGCTACTGAAGCCTGTGTTCCTAGAGCCCATGCTCTGCAACAAGAGAAGCCACTGCAATGAGAAGCCCGTGCACCGCAACGAAGATTAGCCCCTGCTCTCAGCAACTAGAGAAAGCCCGTGCACAGAAACAAAGACCCAACGCGGCCAATAAATAAATAATTAATCAAAAATATTACTTTCTTTGTAATTAAAATTAATACTTAGAAATTACTGGCTTTCTGTATGTGTCAGGCAGTATGCATGCAATTCCACATCTGATACATTATTTCTGTAAAAAAAGGCATTCTTGCCTTCACGAGTGCATGAAGTATATAAGAATTGGTGAATTAAACCCCAAGTCACAATGTCTTAGCCAGTTTACAGGTATTTCTGACACCATAGCCTATTCTTATTTCCCTAGAATGTTTGGGTTCCCAGCCAAACTTTTCCTCAATATTTCCCTCCGTAACAGCCTCATCTCACTTTCCATAAACAATACACTTTATTGCTTCTTCATCTCTGCTGAGAATGTTCTTCATTGTTCATAATGCTGAATTAATAGTTCCGATCTCTTGGATAATTGCTTATAGGAGTGTGTAATTCTTTTAATAGATTATGAAATCATGGAGACCATTATGTTTTTGTTTTTGTTATACTCAGGGCCAAAAATCCCAAAAAGTCACAGAGAAATTCACAGGAAATATTTATGGAATCCTCAAATGTTATGATTCTTGTTTTAATAGATAATTTATGAAGATTTGAAATTTATTGTTATAATATAACAGTATTTATCTTTTTATCTAATTAAATTAAAAAATAATTCCACAGGGACCCATAAAATATTATTAGAGAGGGAGATATATATATATAAACATCCAGCAGAAACCAGGCATTGCATTTTAGCTGCAGCTTTAAAAATGAGAGAAATTTTCTGGAAAGAAATCAAATTCACAAGGGTATATATGAATAATACAAAGCAGATGGCTAATATAATTTGTTTGGGATTCTACTGCAGTGTAAACATGTATTACTTGATTTCTCACATATGAGCTCTGACAGATATGAAATTTATTTTAAATCGTTGAGATAGTTCAATTTTTCAGTCTTTTGTTTCTCCCCTAATCTTCAATAAAATATTATTTTAAAAACTCATCCTAGCAAAACATAGGATAATGGATATCATAAACCATTTATCTGAAAGGACACTATCCTAATAATTATCCTTATACCATCTGAAATGCATCTTCCTGCAATTGATCCAGGATTAATCGATTTTAATGCTCAGGCAAAATGATGTTCATTCATTTGGTCAAAGGAAAAATTTGAGCCTGTGTCTGGTCACTGGAGGATTTTCCTTTCATAAATCTCCTATTTTTAAATTTGGATATGCATATCTACTTTCATTTAGGCTTCCTGAATATTAATAAACCTCAGTGTCTAAAGTATGCACAACAGGATTTTTAGCACATATGATGGAGTCAGAGAGAAATTCACCATTTCTTTTCCAGTTAAATCCCTTGCCTTCCGAATTTCTATCTTTTCCACTTTTTTCTTTACAAAAATATAGTTTTACATAAACTTGAAATTTCTGGCATAGTTCAAGCCACATATTAATTCTCAGAGAAAGAAAAACAAAGGTTATATGCTTTCTTTAAAAATGCAGTCTTCAATAAAGCAGTGTTGCCAGTAAGTTTCATTATATATAATGCCTATGAGAATATTTGATATTGTGTGTATATTGTGATATGTACATAGACACACAAGTGTGTATGTATTGAAACAGTGGTGCTACATAAGATGGGACAAAGAGATATTCTATTATCATTTAAATATATTCTCCATCATACGGGTATATAAGAAATGAAAATAATCAGGGGAATTATGTGAATTTAAAAGGCAAAAATTTAGAAAAATGGGGTTATTTTCATTTACTTTCATCAGTTTTCCCCTAAGCTTTTCATACAGATCTCAAATATCATCGAAAAAGTTACATAGCTCCAAATAACATAAACGTAAGACTACTCTTTTGTGTAATATATCTACTGTGCTAAAGTCTTTTGTTTTAAAAAATAAAACACATTTATATTCATCCTATGTCTTTAAAATTAGATTAAAAGATAAAGATTCAAGTAAAACTACCATCACATTGTCACGGTGTTAGGATATAACTTCTCTTGTTTTTGTTTTTTGTTTTTTAACGTACAGCAATTGGACCTGTAAGAAAAAAATCATAACTCATGAATACAGCACTCTCACATCAGTAGAATAACTAGTACAAATTGGCTCTGATGCAAAATCCAGCCTAGATCTCTTTGGACGTTACTTGCTTTCTTTTGCCTATAGGGGTCTTATTTTAAGCAAGGACGACGAGGGGGTGGATGATGGAATAGGAAGCAGAGAAAGTTTTTTTTCCCTAGTTATTTGGAGTGCATTGAGTGGCCCCAGCTTACCTATTTCTTTTTGGCTCTTTCCTTGGTCAGAGAAAATCCACCTAGACAAACACCGTGGGAAGAACTCTCAGAGGTCTATTTCAAAAGCATTGGTGGCATCAGTTCAGTTCTGCTGCCTTTCCTCGTGTGTTATCTCATTGTATGTTCATAGAACGGCAGGACAGATTTTATTCTTTCTATCTTACATATATAAGAAAACAGTTGCTCAGGAGTTGTGTCACATGTAAGAATCAGATAGTTAATTGTTTTTGCCAGGACAAAAAACCAAATCATATTGTCCCCAGTCTAATTTTATTTCCACCATATTGCATTTGTTGTGTCATAGTTTGGAAGAGCACCAAGGGTGGCAGGTAATTTAAAACCATTATCTTCATCCTTAAAACAATTCTGAAGTTTAATTTTAGAATGTCTGTTTTTCAGATGCAAACCTGTAGCTGAGATAAGTTAAATGATTTACTCATGCAATTAGTGGTGGTCAGAAATCTGTATGTGTCTTGGGTTGCAGATGCTATATTGTACTAGTTTTCTGTAGTAGAGTGCTCATTAGAGAGTTAGAATCCTATAAAATTAGAAATTGCATAACCCTGTAAGCAAGTCTGGAATTTTTAAATTAAACCTGGTTTGTGAGCAGAGCCAGTCACATACTTGGGGGATGGATAGACATTTATAGGAACGTATAAAATATTAATGTAATAATTACTAATTTGATATTAACAAGTTGAAACTTTGTTTATTACTTTATATGCACCATAAAATGTCATTAAAACATTAAGTAATCAATATTTAATAAGTAACCAAATGTATTACTCTAAGTATAATTCAATAATTTTTCAGTAAAATGGATTTAAAAATATTTAGCCATGAATGCATTTTGGGGATTGCCAAGTTAATAACATTAACTTTAAACTACACAGCTAATTGATTAATAGATTATTTCTGAAAAGTGACAAAGAGAGGAAAATGAAAACAAACAAACCAAAAAGAAAAGAAAATATAACTAAGGCTAAAATCTTTCTTGGCCACTAGTCAGGTGCCTACTAAGACTGCAGAGCTTGTTTATGCCTTTTTAAAATTTTTCCTCCTAAGTTCTTGAATTATTCCCTTTGCTCTGTCATTCATATATAAGTGTGTATGCATGTATTACTATCTATATGTGTGTATTGTGAGTGTGTGTGTGTCTAAACACCCTCCATTCTCCAACTGAGTGACTCTGTATCACACAGAGAAGGACAGAAAAATAATTTGTAATACTGTTAAATTGGCTTTTGAAATTTTTTGGTTGTTGAAACCATCATTATTTCCTTTGGCAGGTATCCATTTTCTGTTCCCCTAAACCTTCACCGAGTCAACTCTTAGCTAAATATTCATCCTCAAATACTATAAACCATTCCAAAATCCACAGAAAAGGTCAAGTGTCTTTGTAATATGCCTCACCCCATCATGTCCCCGCCTTAATGTATTCATAACAACTTTTTCCATTAATTTTGTGATAATTTGATTAATGCCTGGATCTCTGACGAATATAAAGTTCAGTGAAGGTAGGGACAATATCAACTTTTGCCCATCTTTTATCTCCCAGTGCTCAAAATACATAATGCCTGGAACATTGTTTATGTTAATAAATACCTGTTAAGTGAAAAAATTAGGACTATTTTCTAGTTTTATTGTTTATCTTTTCTTTCTTAAACTTTTTAATAAACATTCTTATAGAGTTCAATATGTTATTTTCAATTTAAATTACATATATAAATATTATAATATTTTAAATAATACTCATAATACAAAGCCTTTTTATTTGTCTATAACTCATTTTAGATAATATTTATGCCATATTTTAAATTTCATTCTGGCTTTACTTTTCCAAGAAAAGAAATTCTAGTTCTGTAGCCTGTCTGTTAGTCTGGAACTGACAATTTATTTTATCATTCTAAGTTGAAATCTTTTTTATGTAATAAGCTTTATTTTTGTGTCAGCTATGAAAAAATGTTTAGAAAAATTAAGTGGTTCAGCATTACAACATATATATATATATATATATATATATATATATATATATATATACACAAAGGGTGTAAAATTACCAGTGTTTTCTATTTGCTTTAAACTGACTGAAATTTTATTTTAAGTTGTATTTAGTAATGTTGGAGTAATACCAATAGTATTATAGACACCAATCTACTTTGAGTATTAAGGATTTGATTGTTTGTGGGCCACCTAACTTCTCTATGACAACTTCTCTAACATACTTCTCTTTGGGTACATTATAATGATAATTAGTTAGTTTAGAATTTTATTTTCTGTCAATGAACAATACTAATTTTCATATTCAATAAATATTTAATGGTCTTCTACTATGCAGGGTGATGATAGTTCCCTAGAACTGCCCTCATGAAAATTAAATTCTAGCAAGGAATGCAGACATCAACTGACTAAATACACAATTAGTTATTTGTTTACAGTTGTTGCAAAAGAGAACTGTAGGTTCCTGTGAGATCATTAAATGGGGAAATTGTAGAGTCTCAGAGGTTAGGAAAGACCTCCTTGAACATGGGACTTTTGAGATAAGGAACTAAGGTAAGGAATGAGTCGAAAGTGGTGTTGGGTGAATGAGAGCAGAGCCTTGTCCAAGCAAAGAGAATAGTAGTATTTGCTACATGAAAATTCATGTTGGAACTAAGTGTGGGCATTCTAACAACAAAAAGAGGGCTTTGAAGCTGTTGGTATAGAGTTTGTAAGGATTTAAAGGATCCCGGTGGAAAAGCAAAGGGAAACTATTGTAGGTTTCAAGGAGGGGAGGAACTTGATCACATTTGGATTTTCAAATGACACCTATGGATGGAATATTGATTAGAGGAGATTTGTGGGAAGACTGATGATGTGGCTACTTTGTTAGTCCAAGCAAAATGCGATGCTAACCTGGATAAGGGTATTGGTAACAATGTGCCCACTGAGAGGTGAGGGAGAATTGTTGTAAAAAATATTATTCAAAGTTCTATTGCTTCCTAAATTGTATCAGAGGAAAAGTATAGGCTTTAACCTCTAATGTAACCAAGTCACACTTTTTCTAGGCTATTGTCATGTGCATTACATCAAAACAAATGAAAAGCTGATTTGTTTCTGTTGTGATATAATCCAACTTTCATACTGAATTAAGAATCGCCAAATTTATTACACTTGAGAATAAAAATGGTGTTCAAATAATAATAACGATAATAATAATAATAATAAAATGAAGCCAGGTGGCATAATCACTAATCCTCTTCAACTTTGCAATAATATGGTTCTTGTTTGTGCAGTGAGTATGGAGAAGAGAAGCCCCTTGGTTTTTCAGACTTACTGAAACTCTTTTGAAATGCAACCAGCTGGATTAAGATTGTTGAAAGCTCCTGGTGTCTAGGGAGATTGTCTGTTGTAGCGCGGAGACTGCTTGTCAGATGTCTCAACTACAGTGAAAGGGAACGCGAGCGTGACAAAAATTGTACTTGTTGATGTTTAGAATGCCCCCGGCACTCCATGTCTAACGCAACATGCCATACGATTCCCTCCCCGGCTAATTTGTTTCTAACATCAATGCTTTTAGGCAACTAGGCAGTTTTTCAATGTGATTTTCCCTAAAGTTCTAATTAACCATACAATTTTTTTTTTTTTTTTTTTTTTTTTTGCGGTACGCGGGCCTCTCACTGTTGTGGCCTCTCCCATTGCGGAGCACAGGCTCCGGACGCGCAGGCTCAGCGGCCATGGCTCACGGGCCCAGCCGCTCCGCGGCATGTGGGAGCTTCCCGGACCGGGGCACGAACCCGTGTCCCCTGCATCAGCAGGCGTACCCTCAACCACTGCGTCACCGTGGAAGCCCTCTGGCGTCTCTTTTACAAGGCCATTAATCCCATTCACGAGGACTCTACTCTCATGACCTCCAAAGGTCCTATTTCTAATTACTGGGGACTAGGTTTCACACTGGGGACTAGGTTTCAATGTATGAATTTGGGTGGACACATTCAGTCTATGGCAGCCATGATGTGAAAAATTTTCAGAATCATTAAATAAGGGATTGCTGTATTTAGAGCCATTTTCTTATTAATCATAACTCTCAGTGGCTTGAGAATGATGACAAGGCATCTTGGCAATTCATACAAGAAACACTTTCAATATTTTAAAACATATACTTTTAACAAAATGGAAGAGACCTCTGAGAAGACTAAATTGACAAAACGTTGCATCATGTATGTTTCATATGGTTAGTACTGCAATATACATTCTGCTTAGAAAAACATCCATTTATCATATCTCCATACAGTAGCATCAAATCTATGAGATATTAAGGGATAAATCTGGAAAAAGACGTGCAAGACCTATACATTTAAAACTACAAGACATTGCTGAGAGAAATTAAAGAGATATAAATAAATGGAGACCTGTGTTCATGGATTGTAAGACTCAATACTGTCAAGTGCTTATTTTCCATTATATAGCTAGTGGTGTTTTGTTGTTGTTGCTTTGTAAAAGGTGGTAAGCTGATTCTAAAATTTATATGGAGATGTAAATTTGGAAGAGTTATATTACCTGAATACAAGACCGTTTATAAAGCTATAGTAATCAAGGCAGTGTGGTATTGGCCTTAAGATAGACAAATTCAGAAGAAAGAATATGGAAGACACATATATAGACACATATAGAGTCAAATCATTTATGAGAAAGTTGCAAAGGCAATGTATTGGAGGATTATAGTCTTTTTAACAAATGGATCTGGAACAATTATTTATCCATCTGCAAACTAATGAAATTCGGTCCATACCATCCACTACATGCAAAAATTAAATTTCAAAAAGGATTGCAGACCTAAATATAAAACCTAAGGCAGTCAAATCTTTAGAAGAAAACAGGAGAAATTTGTTGTGGCTTTGGATTAGCCACTGACTTTTTAGACATGACAACAAAATAAAAATAACATAAATCCATAAAATAACACATTAACTAATTTGACTTTATCAGAGTCAGTCTTAAGAGGATGGAAAAGGAAGTCACAAACTGGGAAAAATTATTTGCTAGTGATGTCCCTGATGAAAGACATGGATTCAGGAGAAATCTCAAAACTTAATAAGAGAATACACAATCTAGTTTAAGAAATAGGCAAAGTATTTGAAAAGCTACTTTAAGGAAGATATACTGATGGCAAATAAAAAATATGGAAAGATATTCAACATCAGTATTTATGGGGAAAATGTAAATTAAAATCACAAGATACCACTACAAACCTATTGGAAAAGCTAAGATTAAAAAGACTGACATGTGTTGACAAAAGTGTGGATTAACTGGAACTCCTGCACATGTTTGCTGGAAATGTAAAATGGTGTAATCACTTTAAAAGACAACCTAGTAGTTTCTAAAAAAGGTAAACATTTACTTACTACATGATCCAGCTATTCTGCAACTAAGTTTTTACCCAAAGGAAACAAAAGCAAGACTTGCGCAAAAATGTTGATAACAACTTTAGTTGTAAATAGCCCCAAACTGGAAACAACCTAAAAGTCCAACAACTGAATAAACAGACTGTGGTACATTCACACCATGTAATGCTACTCAGTGACATGAAGGAATGAATTATTAATGTAAACAACATGGATGAATCTCAAAATAATTGTGTCAAGTAACAGAAGCTTGCTTTAAAATAAAACATATTGTGGGGTTCATTCATATAAAATTCTTAATAATGCAAATTTACCTTTACTGACAGTGAACAGTTCATTGGTTCCTGGGAATGGAAGGGAATGATTAGGTTGGCAGGAAGGATTTACAAAGAGACCCAGGGGAACTTTAGGGGTGATGTGTATTACCTTGATTGTGGTGACAAAACTTATGAATTTGTGTACTTTAAACATATGCAGTTTACTGTATGTCAATTATACCTCAATAAAGATCTTATAATAAAAAATATATAGCCACATGTCGCTAGTGGCTACTGAATTACAGAGTGTAGTTCTAGAAGTTTGAGGTGCAGAAAGACTGACTTACCTTATGTTGCCCAGAAAATCAATGGTAAATGCCTTCTTGGAATCCAGGTGTCTGGCTTTTTGTTCAAGTTTTGTTTTTGATTTTGTGTTGTTTTTTTTTTTTTACTAAACCACATAGTTTCCATTACAGCTTCTTCTTGCCCTCCCACAATTCCTCTGCAAATCTGGCTCTTTTGTATCCACCCAGCATTACTGATCTTTGCTCTCAGGCATTCAGCTCTGTCATATGTGTGTTGTAAATGTCATTGTCAACCATGGTTCTCACACGGTGTGGCAATCATATTTTGTGGACACCCGTTGCCTTTCTGTGTTGTGTCTCTTCTCCGAACTCCACTGTCTTTTCTCTCCATCTACTCAGTTTTTCATTCTGCAATTGTGTCTTACTGGAGGCCAATGCCAGATATTACTAGTCTCCCACAGTAATTTTTTCTTCCCTTCTTACCTAATGCTGAGATTGTAGTCAGGTACTTGGTTACCCCGCTGTACTTTGTCGACTAAAAAATTATTCACAACCTAAAAGTTAAGAGTTATGTTTTTTTCAGTGGGAAGTTTTAGGACTTCAAGCCCGGGAGGCAGCATCTCAAGTAACCATGAGAGAGTTTTGCCACAAAGGGCAGGTAGTAGGAACAAAAGATTACTGTTAATCCAAGAAAACTAGAAATCCCAAGTTAAGGAATATAATCTTTTTCTATGTATGGGAAGATGCAAGAGTCTGGGCTCACTGAAATCATTCCTTTGATATGCACCTCAGCTCGCTGGGGCCAGCATCCTGTGTTTTCTCCTCCTGAGTCTCTTCAGGGCTCATGGTGGGGAGTGGCTGCAGTCTGATGGCTGTTAGATGGCAGGTATTCTCTTCCTTTCTGAGTTCCCTCAGAGCTCACCAGCTCAATCGCTGATGACTGTGACATCCTTTGTTAACTGATATGTCAGGAAATATTCCAGTTATCAACTTGATTACCCAACCTCCTTTGTAGTTAGGTGTGACTACATGAGTCAGTCCTTACCCATGGACTTGGTGGAAATGTGCACGTCCCTTATGGTGCCTTTGGATGGTAATTATGCCTCACAAACACTTTTCCCTTCTCTCTGTCTAGAATCTGCATGTATCAGCCTAGCTTTGGCCTTGACAACGATGAGGATACTCTAGGGAATGGCAAAGTAATCTGTAAAGTACTCCTGTTCTTAAAAAGACACATGAAACATAGTGGTCTACCCGCTTAAAATAATCTGAGAGTAATAAGTTTCTTTTTTTCCCCATTATGCACTGCCTCATTGGCCATTTGCCCTACACTGTCTTACTTTCATTTAATTAATACAAGACCTGGGGTCCTTCACCATGTGGACTCGCCTCTGTTCTCTGTTAGAACCAGTCATTAAGAAGCCTGACAGTATACTAGTGGCCCCATTTTCTCCAGTGAGCGAAACTGGAAATCAGACTTGCTGCCCTAAACTTGAGGAGGGTCCTTGACGAACACAGGTCAGTAAACTCAAGTGTCTACTAAGATTCCACCTTGTAGAACTATCGTGGGTTCAAACTATTTGCATTGGAATTCCTGCCATTCTTCCTTCTAGCTGTGTGTTATCAGGCCAATTACTTAATCTGCTTAGTGTATTGTCCTGTAAAATAAAATAATGCTTTTGTTGACAGGTTGTGGGGATTTAATGGTATTCGTTTAGAAGGATGTTAAACTGACTTTTCCATTCTCTTCCAGAGTTTTAACTGGTACCCCCATGTTGATGACAATGGATGTGAAAGACCCACACATTCAAAAGAAAGATGCTGGACACATCCTGGCAGGACTCTCTAAAAAGTGGCCAAAAGTATCTTCTGGACTCCCCAACCCATCGCCTCTTTCCAGCCTCTGGATAGGAGAAACCTGGAGGGCTGTGAAGGAGTTTGATCGAAGTCTGGATTTCCTTGCAAACAGCTGTTTGTGTGGTGGGGAACACTTTTCTTCCCTTAGCCATAGGAGAGAGGAGAAGGATGTTAATGCCCACATGTCAAACCCAAGACCAGTGGAGGGTCAGTGCCATCACGGATCACCTGGGAATGAGAAACCTTAGAAGTATTGATGAGTATCCCTTAGAGTTTGAAAGGTAAAAATCTGGTGTCCAATGTGCATAAAGATGTCAAGATTAAAAAAATAACTGGGGTTGCCCTGATATCCTGGATGGGAGTGAAAGCAAGTTGCTTTTCCATCCATATCAATGCATGGTCAGGGGGTACAGTGAACTCAAGCTGGGTGTGATTCATCTTGAAATGACCCTACTCAAGGGCTTGCCTGAAAGGGTTATGTGTGTACAAGATGCTTGTTTTCTGAACATGCTGTTTCACTACATTTCTTTTCTTTTCTTTGATGGTTCTTTGTAGAGAAACTTTTGTTTCCCTTTTATAACAATGGAATGTAATATAAAAGAATCACTTTCAGGTTTCTGCACAATAGAGTTTAGGTTAACATTTAACTCCTACATTGAAATTACCAAATGAAATCAGACTGACACTTGATTTTTAAAACAAAACTTTGCCAAACCTCTTTTTGAAATAATATTGATCCTTAAATATAAAAAGGGAATTCATGTTTGATTCCCAGTGACCATCACAGAGTAGTTGACATCTTGTACCCAAAACAAACTTTGTTAATTTCAGTGAATATGTGTTTTATCTTTTCTTTAAAAATTAATCCATTAATCTTTCTTTTTCCATTCTTATGTTTTTCATAAATGACAAAAATAAGCCAGTTTTTAGAAGATAAATAGTTACTTCAAGAAGAAAAAGCCCTCGGGCTTCCCTGGTGGCACAATTGTTGAGAGTCCGCCTGCCGATGCAGGGGACGCGGGTTCGTGTCCCGGTCCGGGAAGATCCCACATGCCACGGAGCGGCTGGGCCCGTGAGCCATGGCCGCTGAGCCTGCACGTCCGGAGCCTGCTCCGCAACGGGAGAGGCCACAACAGTGAGAGGCCTGCGTACCGCAAAAAAAAAAAAAAAAAAAACAAACAAACCCTTGAAGTTAGTGATTGTTTTGTGATATGTCTTATATTATTTACAGTATAATCTTGTAGGATAGTAATGAGGTTGCTGATTCAATGATTTGTGGACTTTCATCTGCCTTCAACCTCATACTGATGTTAATGTCCTTCCAAGATGATTCATATGAGAAGCCACGCGCATCATTTTAAGTCTCACATTTTAGTTGTGAGCCAAGTGATGAAACATTATGAATCCAATCTTATAGTTAGCATAATGGTAAATATTAGATATGAAATGAAAATTTTAATCTGATTAATTTTAGAGATCATGATGTGCACTATAAGATATTGCTTTAATTAATAAAACTGTATTTCAGAAAATGGGAGAACACTTTTGACTCCAAGTACACAAAGATGATGGAGGAGAAAATGCCAGATGAAGTTCATGGTGCTCATTCCCACACTTTTTTTTTTCCTTTTTACTAAATATCATTTATTTTAAGGGGAAGAAGAGGACTAACATTTAAAGAGTTTCCAGTAGTTTTTATAAACACTTGTTTCCAGACTTTTTTATTTTCTCCATTTTAGATAAGAAATCTCTCATGGTTTAAATGGTTTTCCCAAATCAAAGCGGTAACAAATGATTGAACAAGATTAAACAGGTTTTTTTTTAAGGCTCCAAAGAGTGTGTATGGTTTTTCCATCCTTATTATGCTTTCCTGAAGTTAAGGAGCTATAAATGAGAATAAAGTTATAATCATAAATTCAGGATTAATCAATATCTCTACAATGAAAAGAAAATGGAACTTGAGAAACTGTCCATTAGGATGTATGTATGGATCAGGGCTGTTGATGAAGAAAAGATGAAATGGTACGGATGCAACAGGGGTTCTGTAAAGAAGAAAATGAAGAGCAAAGGAGAATTTCTGAGAAAAGATTTGAAATTTATTTGTCGTCAGATCATGGCAGGACTACAGTTTGATGGTAAATAGTTTAGCATCATCACCTACTCTTCCATCCTTGCAATAGCTCTGACCATGTGTTACCAACATCTGAAACAGGTGCTAAATTCATTTTGACTCACCAGTTTCCTATATATCCCATGACATATTGTCCAACAGAAGCAGGTGGATTATCATGTGCTGCTTTTATTTTAATACTTGGAGACCATAATCTCATTGCTGACAGCAGTTTGATATAAAGCACAGGGAATAACTGACCTTTGGATGCCTATTTATTTTTAATACTGTAAGTCCCCAACATACGAACATTTTGAAAGTTGCGAACTTTCAAAGATGCGAATGCGCATGCCATCAGGGTCAGGTGAGAGTGAAACAGCAGCTCGCCCTCTGTCTCCTATTGCTGTCGATCTTTCAGCTCTATCATCTCCCACCTCCTCTCCCTCCTCCAGTCAGTAACTCTTCTTCCCTGTTCAGTCGATGCCAGCCCCTGTGTGCCAGCTGTTGTGCTGTACCACTGTACTTTTCAAGATACTACACTATGAGATTGAAAATATTTTCTTTATTTGTTGTTTGTTTTTTATGTATATTTTGTGTGAAAATATTATAAACCTATTACAGTACAGTAATATATAGCTACTTGTGTTAGTTGGGCACCTAGACTAACTTTGTTGGACTTAATGCACAGTTGGACTTACGAACTCACTCTCGGAATGGAACTCATTTGTATGTAGGGGACTTATGTATACAATTTGCTATCTACCCTCATGCAACGCTTTGTATGGCTTTACACACTTCCAGGTAACTCTTGCCCTTTCAATTTGTATTTTAGATTATTATTTTTTCCATAGATATATGGTGGTACATATCACTCCCTGAGTAGAATCTCATTTTATTAGTTTTTAACCAATTTTTCAGTTCTCTACCTTGTTGGTAACAAGCATTTGAAATGCACGATAGTCAGTAATTGAACTCGTGTGTGCCAGAAAATTAAGGATCAGAACAATTACATTAATACCTTAAACTCTAAATTCTGATAATTGGCAATTAAGCATTAAAGTTACAAATTTAGGATAAGACCCCTACAAATGTGGCTGTTTCTGTATAAGGTACTCTATCTGGCCCAGAAGAAGTAATCAATACCTGGGTTTTTTTGTTTGTTTTTTTTTTGGGTTTTTTTTGATGTTGGGGGTAGGAGTTTATTTATTTATTTATTTATTTTTGCTGTGCTGGGTCTTTGTTTCTGTGCGAGGGCTTTCTCTAGTTGTGGCAAGTGGGGGCCACTCTTCATCGCAGTGCGCGGGCCTCTCACTATCGCGGCCTCTCTTGTTGCGGAGCGCAGGCTCCGGACGCGCAGGCTCAGTAGTTGTGGCTCACGGGCCTAGTTGCTCCGCGGCATGTGGGATCCTGCCAGACCAGGGCTCGAACCCGTGTCCCCTGCATTAACAGGCAGATTCTCAACCACTGTGCTACGAGGGAAGCCCAATACATGTTTTAATTCATTTATTTCCTCTCACCAAATATGCATTGGCTCACTGCATGTGCCAGGAAGTGAACTTGGTGTTTGGAATTCAATAAGCTTAGAGTCAACTGTGGGACACATATGGACGAAAAATATATTCACTTGAATACATGTTACTGGGATGAGTTGTACAAAGAGAGATATGTGTTTCTATGAAAACACATGGTAGTAAGTGGTGCAGGGCTTATGTATCTTTTTCAAGAGAAGGTTCCCTGAAAAATTGTTAGCTATCTGAGATTTGAAACAAGAGTAGGAATTTGAAAAAAGGCTAGTGTAGGGGAAGTGTACAGTAGGACTTGGAATTGGGCTGGGAAGCTGGTGTGGATGAAGAATTCATAGTTGGGGGGCAGTCAAAGTTTCTTCCTGAGTCTTTTGAGCCCTGATTTTTTTTCATCTGGAAATAATCCCCATGCCAAAGAAACATTTCAGGGTGACAAGGTTTGCTCCCCTACACTTCCATTCCTGCCCCCATCTCAGGGAGTGGTAGAAACCTGCTCCACAGAGG
The DNA here is from genome assembly GCF_963924675.1 of Phocoena phocoena. NCBI lineage: Eukaryota > Metazoa > Chordata > Mammalia > Artiodactyla > Phocoenidae > Phocoena > Phocoena phocoena. Next base: position 181,006,437 of record NC_089219.1, on the reverse strand, counting down.
GATCCAGCAGTCCCCTCCTGTGAGATTCTAGACAATCTCCCCTTTACCACATTAACTGTAGTTTGCGCTCCAAAAAATAAACAACACTGGCTGGCTCTCTGGGATCCTGGTGCACAAATCTCACATCCCAGGAAGACCTCACGCTTTATGAGATCCTGCTCTCCCCTGACCTGGTTTCAGGAAGTGCTGGCTTCCTGGGAGGACTAAATAAAGGGGTCATTACACAGCGAACTGTTAAAATTGGCCCAGGTTTGCTGAAAGATGCTTCTGTCCCGGTTGTTCCTCACTGCATCCCTCTGCCCCAGGCTTTTTTTCTCATTATTGGAAGGTATGTCCTCTGTCAGCAGGTTACTCACAGAACAAGCCTGAGCTTTTATGCTGCTGCTGAGGGCTGCCCAGTGGGAACCAGGAAACATTCCCCTACTGATGTGCGTGGTGACATGCCACAGTGCCCCCAAGGCAAAGCACTGAAGGGTTGCAGTGTCTTTGCTTAAAGAAGGGGTACTAATTCCTACTAGTTCACCTTTCAGTTCCCAGGCGTGGTCTGTGCTTAAAGCCAGCTGCTAATGCCTAGAGGCTAAGTAGAGACTATAGAGAATTAAGCAAGGCTCTTCCCTCTACCAGGTATAGCTACCTCCACAGGTGACATTCGCAATAACATGGGTAAATGGTTTGGAGTCTTAGATGTGGCTAACATCTAAGTTCTGAGGTTAACTTACCAAGAGCTATGACTATGTATTGTAGGCACCTGATTCAGCAATTATTGGAGAGCCGGCTGTCATGGAGTATTATGTAAAACTTGCCTTTTTTGTATACATATTATTTTGTATACTTTGTCTCCCTTGTTTTAGTGCCTAGCGGCTGAGGAGGAGACCTGCGTTAAGGTGCCCTTAGCCACTGGGCTAGTGCAATTTCTTTCCACACCGATAAATGGGGCTTGTACGGGATGGGGAGAGAGATTATTACAATTAATAGGAAAAGAAGCCAGTAGTTGTAGGGGTGTACATTGTTGGCAGGGGTTACATTTATCATCATCCCAGGGTAAGATGAGGATTATAGTAAGAGCTATAAGTTTATCTCTGTAATGCTGTAGAATCTGACAGCGTTGCCTATAGGTTACAGCAGCTTTAATTTGATCGCACCGATCATGAGCATTCTGGTAGTAACAGTGGCTGAATACAATCTCTAGGCATTACAGAAATGAGACTTCATAGGTAGTGGCCCCGTTGCTCTGTTTGCCTGAGGGCACCAGTTAATAGTGTGTTTTGTTTTGCTGATATGTGGACAATAATAGGCTGAACCCATAACCAATTTAACTGACCCATGTGCTGAATGCAAGACAGATGACATGCAAGCTTATTTCATGATACCTTTCTATGCTCCTATTAACACCAGCTGGAACGGTATTAAGCCACACAAACTTATTTCATAGAACACAGAGAATACAGGTAGCAGAGGGAGCCTCATGGACCAGTGAGGGAATCAAACAGCTTCCCCTAAGCTTCTTCTCATCCAACCCTGGCCAATAATTTCCTGCACGTGGGTTTGGCTCAAAATTCCAGTAGATTTTTACTCAGTAGATGAACATCCTCCCCCATGAAAGTTCTTGTTCCTACAAACTACACTGCTACAGCTCTCCAACACTGCAAATGAACTTTGAGAAGAGTCCACCTGGAACTCATCACCCTCAGGTCGCTAATTTTGGAGGCAGTAGGGACTTCACATGTACAGGACAGCATACAACATGGAGAGCCATATCTAAGGAGTTATTCACACAAATTAAACAAACAGCCCGAGGGCTGGAGCTCTCGGCCTGCGTCTCACCGAGCTTTACCGGTCATGGTGGTAGATAATCACATGATCCTAGATTATTTATTGGCTACTGAAGGAGGGGTCTGTACACTTGATGAACATCTTGCTGCTTGTGGGTAGATGACACTGGCCAAGTTTGCTTTACAGGTAGCCAGGGACACACAGCCAAGGGGCCATAATATCACTTTACTAACGAAACAGATTGACCAAATCAGAATCTCCTTTCTCATCTATTCCCCAGGGTTTTCCTCCACTACGTGGTCAGATTAGCTGCAAAAGGACTTTGAAATCCAAGATTATGACCCTTAAGGATTCTGAGTCTTGAAGATGCTTTATCCCTTTCTTCAGATTCAAGTGTTATAATGTGCAACTTTGACTGTAAAGCACCATGGGGCCAAGGGATGGATTGTCATATAAATGAGCTAAAGGTGGCCTCTGTATAGTGAGCCTATGTTGTTTACTTCTTCATAGAAAGCTGGGGCCCATTAGCTCAAAAGCCCACTGGCACCAAACTCAAAATTTTTGCACATCCAATTGTCTTAAAATATAAGCAGATTTTTAGCCATTTAGGGGCTTTCTGTACCCTGCAAATCTGCACCTTGTGCTAGCCATAGATAAAATAAGCCCTGAGGCTACAAACAGAGCCCAAGCTGCCACAGCCCTGGGTGTTTTCTGACCCAGAGGTCCCTGGCTGTGCTCACCTGGACATGTACATCCCTCTCTAGCCCCCTCTTTCCCTGCCCCTCCTCTCCTTCCATGTCATAGCCTCTAGACGGTCTTATGCCATGACAGTAACAAATAATACAAAATACAGGGACAGATCTGACAGAAGTCTCATACTGAAAACTCCAAATTATGACTAGAAATAATTGAAGAAACGTAAATACATAGAGAGATATACCATATGCATGGATCAGAAGACACAGTATTGGGAATTCCCTGGTGGTCCTGTGGTTAGGACTCTGAGCTTCCAATGCCGGGGAACCTGGGTTCGATGCCTGGTCAGGGAACTAAGGTCCCACAAACCACGTGGCATGGCCAAAAAATTAAAAAAAAAAAAAAGAAAGAAAGGAAGACACTGTATTATTAAAACATCAGTTCTCCCCAAATTTATCTATGGATTCAACATAAGCCAAATCAAAACCCCAGGAAGATTTTTAGTAAAGACAGACAAACTGATTCTAAAAATACATGTGGAAATGCAAAAGACATAGAATAATGAAAATAACTTTGTAAAAGAAGAGAGTTGGAGGATTAATACTATCTTTGAAAGACAGCCTAAGGCCAGTAATCTGGAGTGCGTGGTATTAGTGTCCAGAGAAAGAATATATCCATTTATTGTATGTCAAATAAACCCATAAATAAAAAATACCAGAGAACATTAATTGGGTCATGTTAGGAAGAAAAACTTTAAGAAAATACCTGGAGTCCTATGATACTGAATGAGAAGTGAATTTAAAGTTCTCATCAAGGAATATAATGTTGAACATACACTGATACCAAAAAAAATATTTTAAACTGCATGTTGTATTTTTTTTTCTGGGTCATATAGTAAGAGCGTGTTTTTTAAAAATTTTTATTATTTTTTTATTAGAGTTTGGTTGCTTTACAATGTTGTGTTAGTTTCTGTTGCACAACGAAGTGAATCAGCTACACATATACATATATCTTCTCCCTCTTGGACTTCCCTCCCCCCCATCCCACCCATGTAGGTCATCACAGGGCTCTGAGTTTAGCTCTCTATGCTATACAGCAGGTTCCCAATAGCTATCCGTTTTACACATGGTAGTATATATATGTGCTTGGCATTATATACTCTTACATCAAATCTTGACCCTACTATTTAGGACATTTTTATCTAATGTTTCTGAGCCCTTCATATTAATAGATAATATTAATATCTTTGCGTGGTAGTTGTTTGTGAATCAGCAGTTGAGCTAATAATATGTATCAGAGGCAATCTGGTGCATATTAGATGTACAATAAATGTCAGATTTCTCAATTTTTTCTGAAAGCTAAAGGATAGGGTTTGTGCTTGCTTCATATTTGTATCCTTTAAAACTAAGATTTTGGGGGGCAGAATTTCAATAAATGTCACTTGAATTAAACCGTGAATCAAAATAATCAGGGTTTGAAATAATTGCAGGAAAAACAACCCCAAAATGTGTAGGAAGAACACACAGAATACAGAAGAATACCAGCAAGAAATGTCAGGTATTTTAGGGCAAAGACCGTTTACGAAAAGCAAGTTGTACACTTTCAGGTTGGCTAATCAGAAGATTAGAAACTAAATTTTCATTGAAAACAGGCTTTTTGTTAAAATGTGATCTATATTTAATTTTTAGAAGTATAAAGCTTTAATATCAAAAAAGAATAAAAGTCGGAAATAAAAATAATGCTGCTGGAGCCTAAAGACAAAGTTTATGCTCTAAATTCAAGTAATAAATTAGATAGCGCTAAAATTAAACAACAAGGGTGAAAAATTCAACATCACAGGATTGAATAGTCCTATACTAGTATCCTTCAAGATTTCTTTCTTTCTTTTTTTTTTTTTCCTGTGGGAGGAAATAGAAAACATCATAGCAGGAGATAATATGATTTTTAATTTCCTTATTCCTATGTGTTTCTGCTTAAGACAGTGAATATATTTAACGTGAGGTTTAAACCTGACTTCAGACTTTGTGTCTGCAGGACACTAACAATTTGTTGTGTGATAGAGAGAATATAATAAAGAACTGTGTCTTCAGGGAAAGGAATTCTAACAGAGTTCCTAGGACAGAGCCTGCTGTCTAAATGACATTCACAATATTTCTGAAATTGATCTGTTCATTTGCAATCTTAGATGTGCTGATTTGACTAACAGAATAGGAAAAACACTGAAAAAATTCCCAGCTGTATATCTGAATTGAATAAATGTACCAGTTGAGAGAAAAAGAAATGACCTATATTTTGCCTTTGTTATAGCTAACACTCAACTGCATAAAAAAAGCAGCTGTTCAATTTGGTTAACAAATAGTTTACACATATTTTTGGCTACGAATAAAGTGGAAAACTTGTATGTCTATCTATGCAAAAAATAATGGAGAGGCAATCCCACTTTTTAAAGCAAATACATAAATTAGTGATGCATTTTGGTATGGGGGCCTGTAATATTACAGCTGTCTCTATTCCCCAAGTCCTGTCTAATAATGACCTTTATTTTAAAGATAATAAAATATATGCAATTACATTAATGTGAACATGATACTTTGGGACTTGTGGGAAATTTGTATTTGCTAGTAGGAACATATGTTGATATAAAATTCATAAGAATACACATATACCAATTTCTGTTATAACTATCGTACTCATGATGTGTTTGAAACATCTAGATATGGATATGGCTTGGATATAAATATACATGTAGTTAAAAAGACTGATTCAGGGCTTCCCTGGTGGCGCAGTGGTTGAGAGTCCTCCTGCCGATGCAGGGGACACGGGTTCGTGCCCCGGTCCGGGAAGATCCCACATGCCGCGGAGCGGCTGGGCCCGTGAGCCATGGTCTCTGAGCCTGCGCGTCCGGAGCCTGTGCTCCGCAGCGGGAGAGGCCACAACAATGAGAGGCCCGCGTACCGCAAAAAAAAAAAAAAAAAAAAAAAAAAAGACTGATTCATTCACTCACAGATTATACTGATGCTTCTGACTTTTTAACACAATGATAAAAGCCCTACCACCAAGGGCAAGGTTGATTATGCAGAAGAATTGAGGGCAGAGGTAATGGAAAGATATGTCATAGTGTCAACTAAAAGATAGTTACCTTGGACTTCACAGTTCGGTGAATAATAATGACATTCTCCACATAATACTTTCTTGATAATTGCAATTTAGTAATTTACCTGGTATTGAAATTAATCTATTAACATTCTTCCTCTTCTCTGATTTTTCCCTCATAACTTCCTTAGGAATTGAAACCACATTTAGAGTAAAATTTGTCTGGTAGCTAACACTTTTAGGTAATGAATCTGAACAAGAAATCATTATTGAAAATAGACTGAAATATGTAAACCCTAACCAAAAATGCTTTATTTAAGAGGGTATGTAACCTATATGCTCAAATTGCCTTTCACTGATGTTTCTAATTCCAGTGGTAAAGATTTAGTTTCCACTAGCAAGTCAAAAGAAAGAGAACAACAAAATCCTTAGTGACAGGCATTGTATTAATTTCCAGTGCTCCAAGGATAAAGCTTTGCTCCCTGCTCTCAAGGAGCCAATGCCTAAAGAGGGAGATGGAAAAGTAATCCATTATGATAGAATTTTGTAAATAATGCTATGTTGTCACAACCTGGGGACATTTTCTTGAGGTCATGGGAAAAATGTCTCAGAGGAGTTGCTACTTGGAATGCATCTTGAGACCCAGATTGTTAGCCACTAGCAAAATAAAATACATCTCATTTTCAGAAAATCAATTCATTCAGAATGGTTAGAACCTAGAGTAAGGGTATAGACGTCGTGGAAGAAGAATTTGGTAAAGAAAGTGCTATATATCTATGCAGAACATGAAGGATAGATATAGAAAGAAGATATGCAACATGGAGGAGGTTGGATTTTCATTCTGAAGATAATAGGAACCAGTAAAGAATTTTAAATAAGAGTATTACAGCATTGGAATTGTATTTTTGAAAATTCACTTATGATGCATTGTGAAATATGGATAATTCTCAGTTAGAAATTATTACACAAAGAAAATGATAGAGTACAACCTGTTGCAGTGGAGATGGCCAAAAGGGGAAAATAAATTCTATTTTGATGTGGAAAAGTTATACATGAGCAAGAAAGAAGAGCTATGTTTTATACCTCCCAGGCTTTTCACCTAAGGAATTAGGTAATTGTTGCTGACTTGTATGGGCAGAGAATACAGGACACACTCATTATGGGGGGAAGTAAGTTTATTTTTATTCATGATGCATACTGGGCATTCACGTATAAATAGAAGTTGAGTGTGTGAGACAAAGAAAATAAGAGCCCTGAGCATAAGATATTGATTGATTTGAAATAAATTAGCATATTACAAGTGGAAACTGAGTGTTGGATGTTGAATAAATTTCCCAAAGAAAAGGGTTAGGGTGAAATAAGACGAGTAAGGATAAAATTCTGGGTTTCACCAGTCTTTAAGGACCAGAGGAATGAGGAACAAAAGAATTAGCACAGAGTTTAGAAAATACCCTGAAGACGATGTCTTTTCTTGGCTATGAGGAGAAACTGAGATTTATCCATTCAGTGTATCTTTATTGAGTATCAACGACACACATCCATTCCAGCAGATATTCTAGATACCCATAGAACAAGGGTCATTAGTAGAGGTAAGAAAAGAGGCTGGGAACTTAAGGAACAAAACTATTGACCATCTTCTCTTCTTCAACTCTTTTCTGTTTACATCCCCAAAGGATAATTTTGGAGGGATTATTCGTGGTAGACTGAGGATTAAATTGGATCCAGAGGAGAACGCTTATTCTCTTTCAATTTAAGTGAAGGTGAGAAGGAGATCTCCAAACAGGAGGGTTAAAATACTGGATCTGCTACTTACTAGCTACATGAAAATGGTAATATCACCTAACTTCTCTAAACTTCAGTTTTATTATTTAAAAAAATGGTAACAATTTTAGTATTATTTCAGAGCGTTGTTGTCATTATTGAAAAACAATTATTGATCATGACTCTGTTAAACACTATTCTTTGTGTACATTAGCCCAGGGTGTTATTATGTTTTTATTATTTCTGAGACTGGAGGGAAAGGTGAGGGCATTTCCCTGTGGGTATAAAAAGTTGAGGAAATTTATGAATTAGGAATTATCATTTGAAAATTACCCAGGGGATGATTACCAGATGGGCATCTGAGGTGATAAAGTTTCAAAGGGCAGTTGAGGAGACAGACTAAGAAGCAGAGTCAAATGTCCTGAGGAGAAATTAAGACATTAAGTTATCGAAGTATAGATATGCAGGGTGTGTAATTTTCCCTGGCAGTGCTGGCTGCCTTAGATGTAGGATAAGAGACATGATCTTTTGTTGGTTTGCATGTTTTGTTTAGGGCCTTTTTGTGATTGCTTTTTTGTTTGTTTGTTTTGGTCATCAAGGAATATCTCATGAAGCAATTGCCCTTAATTACCAACTAGAAAGTTAGCCATGATTTATTAGGTAATTTGCAATATAGAATGTTGTTGCAGAATATGTGTGAAGAGAACATTTTGTAAGTATTTTGAGGGAGATTCATGGCATTGATGATTCCCAGGACAAGCCACTGATGGGCCGCTGCAGGTTCAAAGGCATCCCAGAAATACTGCCGTAGCTCTGAGTCCCTTAGTAGGAATTGGGGAACGATGCACCAAGGTGGGGATAAAAGCTACTAAGACGGGGGGAAGGATGCCAGAGGTAAAGGTAACTGGTAAATGCTCTCCTTTGACTTCTCCTCTTCTTCCCTCCTCCTCTTGCTGACCTAAATCCTCCTTGTCTTTATTTTATTTATTTATTTATTTTTTGCGGTACGCGGCCCTCTCACTGTTGTGGCCTCTCCCGTTGCGGAGCACAGGCTCCGGACGCGCAGGTTCAGCGGCCATGGCTCACGGGCCCAGCCGCTCCGCGGCATGTGGGATCTTCCCGGACCGGGGCACGAACCCGTGTCCCCTGCATCGGCAGGCAGACTCTCAACCACTGTGCCACCAGGGAATCCCATCCTTCTCTTTCTTTATTTCCATTTTTTTTTTATCTCAACTAGGATTTACTTGTTTGCTTAACATAGAACTTTGAACACAGTGTTTTCAAGAAATGCATTGATTTGAGTATAACATGAGTGACTCAAGTAAGCAGTCACTTTGTCCACTTAAACTTAAATTCATTTATTCACTTAACAAATATTCATTAAGTTCCTTACTATGTGATAGGCACTATTTTGTGTACTGTGTATATATATATATATATATATATATATATATATATATACAAGGAGAAGCTTGTATTCCAATATTTAGTAAGCTGGTTATCTTTTATTATATGATTATAACTTATTTTAATCATAATATAAAATTAGAAAATACTATAATTTTATTATAATTTATAGTGTGCCATACTCTGTTATGCATTTTGATAGCATGTTAGTATTAAAATTATTTTCCAGAAGTATCCAGCTCCAGTTTTATATAAAGTTAAACAGAAAACTAAATGAAATGTAAAATAATTTACCTAAAGGGTAACTCTCGAAGATTTCATCAACCAGTAAAATTTTATCTTAGACTGTGAAATGATTTAGAGAACATATCAACAAGCCATCATTTCTTTCCAAAGAAGCTTGATACCCAGATGTATCAATCCATAATTATGGATAATAATATTTTCCTTTCCAGGGTTATAAACAAAAATTGAAAATATCATAGACACATAGTTTTCCCAAGAATACGTGCTCTAAATCTTCTCTCAATTAAGTACAATCATAATTTTTAAAAATGTAACTCTCTAAATCATTCTGATGCAATATCCTTTCTCTCCTTCTGAATGGTTCTTATAAATAAACTTACCTTCTAATAGTGTAATCCCTGAGTCCCACTCAAAATTTTAAAGCTCATAAGATTAAACAAGTCAAAGTATGAAAATATATGCAAGAGCCAATTGTAGCACTAAAGAAATGTCATTCGTACCCTCTGCCTCATTGTAAGTTATGTGTAAGCACAGTTCATTGTGAGCAGTCAGTTTGAGAATTATTTGCAGAGTAAATGAACAGATATCAGGTCTATTTCATCGTTTTCTACTAAAATGTTTTATAAACATTAATTTTAAAACTTTGACACTCTAATTTTGATAAGCTGATTTACACTTTTTATTTTCATAATGATGTATAGACATTAATGATACATAGAACTAAAGTAATAAAACACATTGGCTAATCCAAATGTAGAGGTTACATTGTGAAATAGGTTTTTTTTTTTTTTTTTAATTGTCTGCATTTTGCTTCTGCTGTCCCAACTTTTTCTTCCAACCATTTTCTGTTCCCAGAGGTCTATGTCTTTCCTTTCTGGTTCCTTACTTGCCTGGAGACTGTATTTGCCTAGAGATGAGCAAAACTCTGCACTTTGCAGCATCCTCGACGCTCTCTACACAATGAAGTTACTTTAACCCAGGTTACAGTTTCTCTCAGTCAATAGTGATGTTGGAATAGTGATGTTCAATAAATGGACCCTATTAGAGGATACACCTGATTATGACTGAGGAATCTATGTAGAGGAATTTGCATCTTAACAGAAAGAGCAGGATGACTTAACCAGAAATATTAAATGTTTAGTTGTTTAAACAATATTTGGAGAAATGGTGAAGACATTTAGAAAGTGAAGAAAGATATGTGTATCTACTATGTATGAAAGATTATCTCAGTATATAGATGTGGCTGTATCTTGATCAATTATAATAATCCTAAATATGAAAAAGTTAATCTCGGTGTGCTCTAACAAAATTCAGAATTTTATGTAGTCATTCTAAAATGAATAATTAAGATAATGGGAGAATAAAAATACAAGACTGGGTATTTTAGAATAGAATTCTGATGGGAAAAATGTTAATTTAAAAATTTTATATGCAGGGGTGAGATTTCTGTTAGGAATTTATACCAACTGAGAGTCTACTTTGTATATATTAAGATAAAAAATAATAATGGCTGAACTTTGTCAATATAGAAAACATTTACTTGTTTTCTCTTGTGTTTTCCCCTTTACTTCTGTTCCACCAGGATGATGACAGTACTTTTTTTTTTTTTTTGCGGTATGCGGGCCTCTCACTGTTGTGGCCTCTCCCATTGCGGAGCACAGGCTCTGGATGCGCAGGCTCAGCGGCCATGGCTCACGGGTCCAGCCGCTCCGCGGCATGTGGGATCTTCCCGGACCGGGGCACAAGCCCGCATCCCCTGCATCGGCAGGAGGATTCTCAACCACTGCGCCACCAGGGAAGCCCGTCAGTACTTTTGATTGATGACATTTTTAATTGGTCTCCTTGGTGACATGCTCCATATGTTTATTATTTCACCTTAGTGAAACTTCTGTCTGAATTTAATACAGTACATGAATGTTAATTTTTCTACATTTTAAATCTTTAATACGTGGCTTCTCTTTTACAAAGACATAGCTAGTAAAAATAATCTCTTTTTATCATTTTCAGAAAATCCTGTCCTTATTTTTCACACTTTTTTGCATAATTGTCTGGAAAGATTTCTCAAATAACAAAGAAGTGAAACATCACTGGGAAAGAAAAGTGACTCATTTAGTTGTTCTCAAGCATCTGGAACCATTTTAAGAATGTTCTCTAAATAAAACATCTAAATACTTCCCTGAATGTAACTCTTCAAGATTCAATTTAGTTTTGTGTCAAACTTAGTTTTGTGTCAAAACTTAGTGTCAAATATCAATTCAACTTACTTTTGTGTCAAACATCAGTTCATGTATTCTATTTTTATTGTATTGCTGTCTTTCTGAGTAAATTAATTAAAACACATCTTTAGAAATATTGTATCTTTATAGTAGTTTGATGTCTTGCTTCTGATTATCTGGATATATAGACAAGTATTAGTTTGTATTATCTGTAGCTAAAAACTAGTAAGGGCTTCCACAGCATAAATGTAAACAAAGAACCAGTACTGATACCACTGTGATATTTTAGATAAATGTCTGAGCCTCTGTCACTTAAAATTAGGGGTAGGCTTTTTTGTTTTAGACACTTAGTTTATATAAATTCAGATACTTCAAGTTGGTAGTTGGTGTCCTGGTTGGAAGGTATACAGGATGGTGTGTATATGAAAATGTTTAAAATTAAAACTTCTTTGTAAAACTCAAACACCGTCATGTCCTAAGCTAATCATACTTGGGGATCGTTATTGCTACACTGACCCAATGTTGAAGAGATGTGCTACACTTTTTTGAGTTCAAACACTAAGCAGGTTTGGATTTGCCTTATAAAAAGGTTTTAATGCCCACAGTCTTCAATGCTAATCTCCCTCCATCTTCACAGCCTCTAAAGCTCAGACAGGTGGGAAGCCCTACACATTCCCAGCTGGCATCCAGCCAGGTACATTGGAAGGAGGCAAAGCTATTTCTTAAACACACAATGCTTAGTATAAAAGATTGTGCTTTAAACAAGGGCAAAATCAATAGACTAGCAGACTTGGTTTAAAAGAAGCAACTGTATTTTTAGATCACGTTGAATAGGGCAAAAACTATAAAGGGCACACTGTGTAAGATCCAGACCAAACCAGAATTATTATTTCAGGCACATGGGTGAAGAGTTTCACCATATCCTCGGTGAGCAGGAAAAGGAGATTGGTAACTCATTGTGTGGTCAGGCTCTCATTTCAGAGTGTGAGTTCAGCTATCAAGAAAGTATTTTATCATCTGTACAAAATTTTAAATAAAAGAATCTGTGTAGATATTTTTACACGTGAACATTTTGAACGGTGAACACTACATGGCCCTTTACTGTCAAATTATCTGCAGTACAAAGCACACAAATCCAGGGAGGTCATCCCTGTTCAGAGTCTGGATGAGGTCAGCTACGTTAGCTTTACACTTTGCTCACGATCTATATGGAAAAATGAACAAATATCAGGTGGAACTTTCCAATCTGAAAGCTGTCCAGCAATACAATGATCTCCCCAATAAAGTAGTGAATTTCCCACTGCTATAATTGTTCAAGCAAAGACTATTAATCTTTTTTTTTCTGGTTATTACACAGGAGCTTTCTGCATTAAGGGAAAGGACTCTTTCTCATATTAAGAATCTAGGTTTCTATTATTCAACTTTCTTCTCCGTAAGTTGGCTGGCTTTTAGGTTGTTATACTGTGCTTTTTCTTTTCCTTAAAGACTTTATTTTATTCTTTAACCTGAATACATATGGAGTTAAGTGCTGTGGTGAGAAAAGGGGAAGAGAGAGATAATTGTCTCAAAGTGACCGTCCTTATTAATGAGAAAGAAGATTTTAATAGTGTTTGACTTTCAAAATTGTCAGAATTCTCTGATAATGTTGAGAGTATATGGAAGGGTGTAGGTAGATGGCCCAAGACTCTATAATAAATTTGTGAAATGGAAGATAGGGTGAGAGATTGAAAGGAAGATATGAATAGAAGAAAACTTATTCATAGCCGAACTGGGCATGTTTTGGAGGATTAGGGGACTAGACTGAGAAGTTTAGCTGAAGTAGACTTGACAAAATGATGACTATACTCTTTAGAGGATCAGACCTATGGCACAGATTATGATTCTGATGAATGAATTTTTAAAAATTTATAATTAATGTTTTTCTTAGTATTTTGTTGGTGGATTGTATGATGTTTTGCTATGAAAAATTTTGTGTGCCACATTTCTGGTTAAGTATTTTAGGAATGCTGATTTTGAAAGATGATATGACTTGAATTGCCTGCTGAATTTGAAAGATGCTATGACTTCAATAAAGATTAATATTTATAATTATTTAGGTTGTCACTATGTGACTTCCATTGGTCCAGTGAAAGATTTTTTATGGCTTTATTAAGAGATAGAAAATAGCTTTCTCAGGTGTTCTGAACTTGTTAGTATGTCCTACAAACTTGTTTATATGACAAGGTGTTTACTAAACAAAAAAATCACGTCTTATATACAGCTATCCTTCATTCAGTAAGAAAGATAACTTTGTTGATATCTCCCATGCAATGGTGAAACAAATTAAAATTGAGTGAGCCCCTGAATTCATAGTTAACTCTCAAAATGAGCTTCTTAAGAACTAATTTGAGTGTAAGTTATCCCAGAAATAATACAGAGAAAATGTTTAGAAACACCACAGTTACATGAAGTAAAACCCTAATATTAAATTATTAAACTATTGAAACATTGGATGTTAACTCCAGGGCCACCTCCAAAACTATGGCTCCACAGAATTTCCTAATGTGTCCTAAAACAAAATCTAAGTTGAAGTCTTCCACTTCATATTAAAAATATGTAAACCACAGTGAATGATCTTGAATATGGGTCTAATGAAAAAAAAAACCAGAAGAAAATTCTTATCGAGTCCTAAAATGAGTTCAAAATGGCCAACTAACCCATAAATATAATTATGCAGTATTCTGATGAATTAATGTGCCATATTGGTTCAAATTGAGATGAATGTTAAAAAATTATGTAACACAGCAAAAAAATATAAAATTCTGTGTGATCAGCTGGGCACTTTGCTACATTGGTTCCTCCACTCTCATCTGTCAATAAAAATTTCAAAATTACAGATCACATTTTAAAAATACTCCATCTCTCAAGCTTATAATTTCTTTAGATTCTTTCCCATAAATTAATAACTATTTAAAATATGTGGGATCTAAAAAAATGGTACAAATGAACCTATTTTCAAAACAGAAATAGAGTCACAGATGTAGAAAACAAACTTATGGATACCAAAGGGGAAATGGGGGAGGGATAAATTGGGAGACTGGGATTGACATTACACACTACTATATATAAAATAGATAACTAATATGAACATACTGTATAGCACAGGAAACTCAATACTCTGTGATGACCTATATGGGAAAAGAATCTAAAAAAGAGTGGATATATGTATATGTATAACTGATTCACTTTGCTGTACAGCAGAAACTAATACAACATTGTAAATCAACTATACTCCAATAAAAATTAATTTAAATAAATAAATAAAATATGTTGTGTTCTCCCTATATTTCCATTTCCATTGGTTTTAGTGTCTAATAAAATACAAAGTAAATTAAAAGAACTTACTGATATTTGCAAATAACAAAGGTATCGTATACATATGACATAATCATGCAATTATATTTTTATCTTTTTCCTTTAATTATTCTCTCGTATATCACATCATATAGCTAAATAAATATAATAGTACAATATGTATTTAATATGTATAAATGTATACCCTATATTTAAATATGATATTAACTTAAGTTTTACTGGGTATTTAATTGTCAAGGCCAGAAGATAAATATATTGCAGTAACCCAGATAGAGAAGTTGCCAGACCTAGAGAACTTTAGACACTACGTCAAGACCCTTGTTATCAAGTGAGTTAGGCATATGTTCACAGAGAATTCTCTCAGAGTTAAGCTGCCATTTATTAGTGTCAACCATTGTGTAATATATTTTATTGACATCTGGACAGAATCATACACCTCAGACTACCTTCATTTATTCAAAACAACATATTTATGTGGATTTTAAATGAGTTTCCAACAAATGAATGCAACTAGTAAATTGAATTAAGTGAAACATGCTATTTTTCCACCCAATTATAGTTCTTAAAGATCTACAAGAGAAACATCTGTTTGAACCAGTGATCTACCTGGTTGTTGACTGAGAACAGCAGGAGAGTCTGCATTTAACCCTCTGCTCTCCTGCAAGGAGCCCGGCTCACCAACCTGAGTTACTAAGGAGGGCTTCCTGAAGGGTAATACGCCATGCCGTCTCCACGGAAAACACAGGTAAGCTGGGACGAAGTGAGAGAATGGCATGGACATATATACACTACCAAATGTAAAATAGATAGCTAGTGGGAAGCAGCCGCATAGCACAGGGAGATCAGCTCGGTGATTTGTGACCACCTGGAGGGGTGGGATAGGGAGGGTGGGAGTAAGGGAGACGCAAGAGGGAAGAGATATGGGAACATATGTATATGTATAACTGATTCACTTTGTTATAAAGCAGAAACTAACACACCATTGTAAAGCAATTATACTCCAATAAAGATGTTTAAAAAAAAAAAAGTCACAGCAGAAGAAATGGGAACTGGCACTTCAACAAAAGATGGAAGGGTTTATTGACAGTTACCTTGGTAGCTCCGTGTTTGCATCAGCACCTCTTTTGAAAACATGGACTAAAACCTGCCGTACAGTAAGGTATTAGTCTTAAATATAGCAAATTAGTGAATTACTCTATCTCAATAAGATATTGAATAAACAGCATATTGAATAAACCTGTTTAATCTGTGTACATGCAGCACGGAAGGAAGCCAAACAAATGATCCAAGTTGGAAGCAGATGTAGGCAAACAAGAAGTGGGGCTGAGTGCATTTTTCTGTAGTAGATGCCATCTGTTTACTCAAAATTCAGGCTTCACCTTTCTATTAAATATTAGGGTTGAGTATAAATGTTTATAATTTCTAGATTGTAAACATGAGTTAGAAAAATGAAACTAGAGGAAGTCTAAACACATCTCTCTCGTGTCATTTTTGGTTCTATGTAGTACACTTCCAGTGCGGAGAACCTATACTTTTCCCCCTTCCTTCCTTCCTTCCTTCCTTCCTCCTTCCCATACTTCCTTTCTATTTCTTTTTGTTTTCTTTTAAATTCACTTTAGAAGAAACTTTACATCTTCTTCAAAACATAGTTCCTTTAGCTTTCTCTTTTATAGGCTAAATCGTCAACATTCAATTTTCTTCATCATTTATATTTGCCAATATAATACTAATTTTTATGGATTCTCATTTATAGCTCTTTGTGTTCTACCTTAATATCTCACCTCTAGAAAACAGCATGGACTGAGTTTACTGAAACTAATGAGCTACTACATCAATATTTCCAGCATTTGAACCAAAGAAATTATCACATAAATGGAATCATAGGCACACATTAACCCATGGATCACAAATGGACACATTGATTGAAATACACTTTATTTTTGACTGGGAAACAATCAAATCTTTAAATAGTGACAGATGGACATTTTGAAATTCCCCGATTATGTATCTTTATAAATGTCTCCAAATCTGATTTGAACTTCTGTTTATGGTTTGGGAATCAGAGTATACTTATATGATGTTAAATTTGAATGTCTCCAAGAAATCGTTTCGATTACTCCACAGACTTTAGGAATTAATGGAATTTCATATTTTGATGTGCTACTCCAAGCCATTTACCAGATGAGTAAAAAACGGCAGTTTTGAGTCAGGCGTGGAATAAAAGGAGCCTTTGCCACAGGTTCAGGCTGCTGTATAACAGTCTGCTCTGACTCCTGGGCCATATGGCTCAGCACATTTGATGGTGATGCTGTTGAAGGCTTGGGAAGCCTGTCATAGGTAAATCACTACACAGACTATTAGGATTTTGGAGCAAAGCCCTGTGGATGACTACACTCTTTTCGAGAAACAGCTTTTGGCTTGCTACTGGGCTTAAGTAGACACTGAAAACTTGACCATGGACCACCAAGTTACCATGCAACAGGGAACTGCCCATTATGAACTGGGTGTGTCTGACCCACCAAGTCATAAAACGGGGCAGGCACTGCAGCGCTCCACCACCAGATGGCAGTGGTATATATGAGATGGGGCTGGGCTGGCCCTGAAGACACAAGTGAGTTGCTCAAGGAGATGGTCCCACTGCCCATGGACTCCTGCTATATAGACATCTCTCTCCCAGTCCACGTCTATGGTGTCATGTTAAGCTCCCTACAATCAATTGAATGAGGGGAAGAAAAACCCTCAGGTCTGTTATCTGTGGTCTTGCACAATATTTAGGTACCTCTCAAAGAGGACAGTGGCAGCTCTCCAGCTCCACTATGGGATAGCCCTGAAGGACAGTGATGAAAAGAAACCTTCCCAATGGGCAGAATGGGAAAAGTGCACCCTGTTGTTCATTTTGCTTAGAATGAGAAATAACCAGAGGTTCAGGTCTATAGTGATACATGGTCTATGTCCAGCTGTTTGCTTGGATGGTCAACTGGTGACAAAAATCCTCCAAACAGACACACAGTTTGAACATATTTGTGTCCCAAGTGAAGGTTTACTGGCTACAGGCACTGCCAAGTGCCCGATCTGCCCACAAGACTACCTTATGTATGTACAGAATGCCTTATTCATCACCATGCTCTTCCCCAATGCGCCGAATGTGCCATCATTGACCGAAGGACTTATTTCACAGCAAATGAAATGTGGCAATGGGTCCATTCTCACGGAATTAATTAGTCCAACCATGGTTTTCCTTACAGAACCACAGATGTAATGGTGGAATGGTCTAAGGGAGACTCAGTTATGGTGCCAGCTAGATGGCAATACCTTTCAGGGCTGAGGTAATATCTCCAGGGTGTTCCGTATGATCGCCATTCCTTCACATATAGTGCTATATCTCCCATAGTCAGAGTTCCTGGGTCAGGGAATCAAGGGAGGAAAATGGAAGAGGCTCCTCCACTATCACTGCCAGTGATCCACTAGCAAAATATTTGCTTCTCATCTCCATGACGTTAAGTCCTGTGAGATCTTAGTACCAAAGAAAATAATGCTTCTGCCAGGGAACCTGACAATAATTTCATTGAAGTAGAAGTTGAGAGTTTGACCTAGCCAGATGGGACTTCTGAATTAACAGGCAAAGAATGGGGTTTCTGCACTAGTTGGAGAGATTCTTCTATCAAGGTGAAATTGGATTGCTACCAAATAATGTGGGCAAAGGAGGGTCTGTATGGAATGCAGGAGATCCTCCAGGGTGCCTTTTAATACTTTCATTTCATATGATTAAAGTCAGTGGAAAACTATCATAACTCAATTCAAGTTGGGCTGCTATGGTCCAGTTTCTTCAGGAATAAAGGTTTGGGTAAGTTTAGCAGGCAAGAGTCTGTGACCAACAGGAGCGCTTGCTGAGGGTATAGGGTGTACAGGATGGTAGTGGAAGAAGCGTGTTATACATACCAGCTATGATCATGTGATCAACAGGAGAAACACAGACTGTAATAGTTACGAGTACTTCTTCCTTATTTTGATATGAATATGTTTGTGTGTATGTGTGTGATAAATCTCCCCACCCCCCCACACACATCACATCACAGAATTTTTTTCTTTTTGTTCTCCTCTTTCTCATACTCTAATCATGTAAAATAAGATACGTTAATAATATCTAACTGTATATCTCCATATTTAAGCTGCAGGATATCAATGAGAGAGTATGAATGAACTAATAGAAAATGACTATCACGCAAAGACAAAAAAGGGACTTTGTATCCCTTCCGAGGAAGGGATTCATCTGTTTTCAGTTGGACCTGGGATAGTTGTACCGTGTTAGGTGGAAGCATGACTTGGCTGTTTTCAGTATTTGGAGATCAATACAGTTTAAGGAGATTTGCATGGGTTGACAAGGGGTGAGCTATGGTGGCCTTGTGATGTGGCCACTTGGCTAGGCCTTACCACACTTTCCAGTATTTCTTTTCTGTGTGTTTCTGGTTAGGGTGGGGCATAGCAGAGTTTCTTACAGGGGACTGGAGGGGAAATGAAGCAGCAGTCATTTTATGTCCTCACTGATCTGCTGGCTCATCTCATTGGTGAGAGACAGTGGCCAGGTCTGCCATTGCCCACCTTCCACTGGGCCTTCCTTCAGATTCTTCTACTCTGGGACCAGTGTGGGTATTTAGTTCCATGAGGAAGGGGCTTGACTTCTTCAGGAAAACTACACAGTCAAGGTCAGAGGCAATAAGGGCTCACATAGGTTTCATTCTGTTTTTGTGGCCTCTAGCTTTTTTTTGGTGTATGGGTTCCGGATTGTTGCTACTTTACTTTACATCCATATTCTCTCCCTCGCAGGCTACTTTGTGACCCCCAAGCTCCAGCATCAGACACAGTCCTAAGAATTCGACCTTACACAGTTGTCTAGGTCAGACTGTTGCCTTGCGTCTGATACTGGAGCTTGGAGTCCACAGGACGTGAAGTCAGAGAGAGAAGATGGGCAGATGGGCATCATTTCTTAGTAGTTCTGCTTCTCCTGTGGAACCTATACTGAAATATTCCCTTTGTATTCTGGAAATGAATATTAATACATTCTTTCTTAGAAATATAGAGGAAAGAAATATGATGTCATTAACTTATCCTTAACTTCCCTAAAGATCCGGAATTTCACTGTGCCTTTTTCTTTGAAAGTCAGGAGTAACATAACACCCTAAACGTTACTTATTTGCTAGCAATACTTAACAGAAAAAAAGAGGGAAAATTTTGCAGTCAGGAGAAAGACAAATGGCTTGGAAAAGACACAAAATAATTGTTAGCTCCTGAAAAAGTCTTTTTTTAAAACGTTTTTCTCTTTTTAAAACAATAACAACTTCCCACCACAGAGAGGTGCTCTCACGCTTACTTCTGCAACATTTGCAAAGCATTCAAGTCCTAAATGTGCCAACATTTTTCAAACACAGGATTAAAAATAGAGTATTTTTGTTTAAAAATAATTATATGCCATAACATGGAAACAAATAATTCTGTAGTCTTTGGAAAACAATGGTTTGCCTGTGGATAAACTCACCCTCTCCCTCTACCCTCAACCATCATGTCAAAGGAACAATAACCTCCTAATGTGTTACGTTCTCCATGCATTGTGTTTTAAAACAATGCTTTATGAGCACACCATTAGTGAGCTTTCGGCATTATCTCAGTATATGGTACATCTACAGAAATTTTTTATTTATACTTGTCCTTTTTTTTTTCCCTAAGGTACTTGAATCATTCTGCTTTGTAGTAATTTTTACTTATTTATGTTAAATAATATCACATTTTGTAAGCCACTGGCGATTTTGCCTGAAAGGCTGACTGTTTATAAGAAACATTCTTCTCCTTTTATTTGGCTGAGTATTTTGTAACAGAGGAAACATGGCACTGGGGTCAGGCATCAGGCTTCAGAGATAACTACTAACTTCAAAGTCTAGCTCTGCTCCCAGCCTGCTCTGCAACCAACAGCATGCCTTAACCTCTCTGTGCCTTATTTCTTTTCATTGGAAAAACTAAGATGATAACAAAATATCTACTTCCAAGATTTGTTTTGTAGATTAAATAAGCTAGTTCATGTAAAGTCCTTCACATAGCACCTGGCAAATGGTAAGTGCTCAATAGATATCATCCATAATAATATTGTCTTCTGTGCTTGCTAATAAACTATGAAACTATATGGATCTAAAGGACAAGGCCTATAATTAACCAAAAAAAAGGGGAGTAAAGACCATAGTTAATAAAAGTAAAATAATGTATCTTTTAAATATAGAGATATTGCTTCTACACAGAAATATTGCTAAAATAATAAATGTCAGACCAATAGATGCACATAACTGTTTTATAACTAGCAGTTGGATCCTTCACTCTCTATAATTTTGAAATGGAGCTGCAAAGTACAGTACATTTCCCTCAGTAGTTTCTCCAGATTCCCTTTGAATTTGTGCAGGGTCAATAGATACACACAAGCACTATTTGATAAAACACTATTTTTCAAAAAGTGAGAACAGCACATAATTACCTCTACATGATATTTCTTTGGTAATTGCAGATAAATTAATAAAAATATTTCAACTAGGCCAGCAGGCTATTGACTGCAACTTACTAGGCTGTAAGAAAAAGTGATTTTTCTCTCAAGTTTTAATATAAGTACTTACTTGTTTTATTTACAACAAATACCAACCTTCTCATTTCAGCAGCTCAAAGTCTTCATGGAAAAAATCACATGATCACTAATCCTCAAGATTGACTCTTTGTATTTTTTGCAAGTTTTCGCCTACTTATTATGTTCCTGCTGGGCAGTTCCTAAAAATTACATTTCCTATAACTGGATGTTCTTTCTATCAATATATTTTTAAAGTGCAGAACCTTCAGAACTTTCTGAATATATTCTTTCTAGAAAGGAAAACAAGGAGGTCAAAGATTCTTCTTTTTCCTTTAATATTTCTCAACCATATGCTCACACACACATTCCCTTTATATCTTACAAATTCATGAGAGAGCTCATTCTGTTTGCAATTTTAATTTTTGCCTTTGTTGACATTCAGTCTTCCTTAAGGAAACTTGATTATTCTTTTATACTGAAGGTAAGCTATGTACTATATTCATTTTAATTGGGGATGCACTGTTTGGAGACTATATCGTCTGGTTATTTACATTTTTCATTTCTTCCTTGAGTTGATCTCCAAGGAAACATGTGTGCATTTATAGTTCATGTATTACTGATAGCTATCCTGAGTATAACAGCATTGATACTCAGCTCTAGTTATAACTTGTTTTACCCAACCAAAACCACACTTTTCTACTGATTATAAGGTTTTAAATTCAACTCAGATATCAAAGTGAGAGAGTACAGTGAGACTCAGTTAGCTTATGGAGGGGAGCTGGGGGTTTTATACTTAACTGAGGGAAACTTGATCATTGATGACACTGGTTTATGATAATGTCAGGATGGCATTCGGCAGCTCTGACGTGATAACTCTGGGGCACAGTTCTTCAGCTCTTGGGAGGTAGTGTGAACATCTGAGAAGCATAGCCAATCAACTGTGTCTCCCTACAGCCATCATTCTTCCTCTAAAATCTAATGATGCTCTTAGTTCCATGGCAGAATCAGGTCACTCTAGGTAGTTCTATGTTATGTGAACAAAACAATCACTGAGGATGGTAACAACTAATTTTAATTTATCAAGGATCATACGTTAAGCATAATATTTTATAAATCATTTATTTTACTCTAAAATTAGTTGACAATTTTTTTCCATAATTTTATTGGCACATTTGATAATTTGCACAGAAATGTACATGATAAGTGAACATAATGATGTTAAATAGTGGAAGATTGGAGCTGATGCAAAAAGAAAAGTTAATTAAATATATAGAAATTATACTTTTTCTGGAATATAGTCTTTTAAGCCAAAAGCACTTAGAATGGTCATTTTAGAGATTATTAGAGAGGAATTATAGCCCAGAGAAAACCTATATGTAATAGGTAGCTAGGGGCAGGCTTACTGAATGACATTATTTAGCCAACAAGTTGATACATCATCTTAAATCTGAAATTTTGAACAACTGCAGATAAAATGTCCTAAAACATATGAAGCAGGATGGTGTCTTCAGTTTCCCTCACTTACTTTATCTTTCTTTCCTTTTCTCACTCTTACAGGAAGAGAATCTCCCTTTAACTCATTATAGTTATGCTATAAAAGACTGAGTGATAGAAAAAAATAAGTTTATTTCAAAGGTGCCTCACTCTGAATCATCTGAATGACATGAATCATTATACTGAAGAATGGGACCCACTGAGAGCATATATAAAGGAGCCTTATTTTTATCCTCCACTGTCCATTCCCCCTGTGCTGTGAGATTTGTTTTGCCTTTGCTTCCTTGGGTGAAAAGCAGTGCACATCCCATACCTGCCATGGTCACTTTCAGATCACAAGAATCCACCAGTAACTTCCAGTTCCACACACAGTCTCAGTTCAATAATTATTTTGTTCAATCCACTGTATTAATTTCAACACTATGAATTCCATTTAAAGTTGAAATTCCACCCACCCCCCATCAAGGGAGAAGTTTTCAATCCACACTAGCTGTTGGAGTGTGGCATGAAAGCTCTTACTAGATTAATAATGTTGTGTGTGCCTGGTAGATGCTTAAAGCTGACACTTTCTCTCATGGTGTGTGGGTTCTTTGGAGCCCACTGCCCCATCACCGGGAATCTCTCACACGTGGTTCCCTTTAGGGTTACCAAGAGCAACTCTATTCTGGATGGTTAGTTTTAGCCATTGCCCATATCTTTTTTTTTTTTTGCGGTACGCGGGCCTCTCACTGCTGTGGCCTCTCCCGTTGCGGAGTACAGGCTCGGGACGCGCAGGCTCAGCGGCCAAGGCTCACGGGCCCAGCCACTCCGCGGCATGTGGGATCTTCCTGGACCAGGGCACGAACCCTGCATCGGCAGGCAGACCCTCAACCACTGCACCACCAGGGAAGCCCAGCTATTGCCTATATCTTTTCCTATGCAAACAACCTACCCAATCCATTGCCAGGAAACCTATAGAACTTTAGGTCTTATATTGTCAGTAATTTATTTAAAAATAACTCATCATCACATGTGTGACATGTATGGAATACGTATTTGTATTATACCCTCTAGGTATTTGGTTGACACTTGAAATACTTTAATCAGGAATATTCACCCTAGGGGTAGTGAGTCAGCATTTGAAAATTAGGAACTTTCGATTTCTACTGAGAGAAATAAGGAACCCCTGGAAAAATCATAAAGAGGTAGATTTCAACTAAAAACGATTGAACTATCATTATCTCAATCTGCAATCGAGGATTTGTTAAACAGCCTAAGGGAATTTACAAATATGTATGTATTTGCTAAACGGGTAGTGGTTGAGATATGTTTATTGACTAGCAAATATTTGCAGATACTTGGCCTTTGGACAAGTTCTAGAGAACTCAAGGTGTAACATTTTCCCAAGTGGGGGTTTTAGCCCAGGTGTTTATTCCTTCGGTGCCACCGTGATATGGAAGAATCTGTCATCGTACTAGAGGAAAAGGTACTAAATGTAGAACTGAATACCGATGAACTTATGGGATATAGGACTGAATATGGCTGCAACAGTACAACTCAGGACTGTCTGGGATCTGTTTGTCAATTCATTTTTCTATGAGTGATAGAATTTGGTCTAAGCCTTGCTTTCACTGTAACATCTCACCGGGCTGTGGGATTTTGAGAGAGGATATTTACAGCGTTCATGTTCCTCTAATCATTGGAAGCCTCTAGCCTCCGGAGTGGCCGCGTGAAGAAACTGTCAGAAGGCTGATTTCAACTCAGATGCCTCTGCCCTTGATCTGACTTAATACCACCTAGCTATCCAGTCTTTTGTTCCTTAGGAGGATATGAGTCAGATGAGAATACACTGTGCGCCTCAAGCTGAAGGGGGGGCCGTAGTAAGCTATCTGAGTGGTCTTCTTAAACTTGTTATCTTTTCACATGATATGAAGAGGGAAGTTCCTTCCACTTTGTTTCCTTCAGGACTGCGATTGGGACTCACAGCACTTCAAGAACTCTCCCTTAAAATCTTCTCTTAATCTCTAAATCCTGACACTTTTGTTGTCTCTACGTAGTTGAGAAGCTTTAAATTAAAAGAAAAAAAAAGCAAGCTTGCTTTTTACTGCATTTCAAATAGTCGAATCACAATTCAACTTGGGATGTGGAAACAACTGGCATTTATTGTGCTACGGTGTCAGTCTGAGAAGGAAATAGTTCAATTTTGTTATCCTACTATGCATAATAAAATGTAACTTCTAGAATAATACTTTCAGGTAAGTCTTTTTTGATATTTCATCACATAATCTGTAGTGAACCAATAATTTTCAGGCTACAACTGGGCTATTTGCTATGGAAAAACAGTGATTTAATCTAGTAAACCGATTGATTATGCGAAAGTATAACTTAAAAATTATCTTATACAAATATAAATGTAACTAAAATTATTTCATTATTGAAGGGGGGCAGAGAGATAGTAAAGCTGGTTCAAAGAACATTTTAAGACATTTATAAATAGTAGAATAAGAAATAATAAAAATAATACCATGAAAGACATGACACTAATTAAAATTCTCTGGGGCAATAAAATCATAAATTTGGGTTTATGTTGTTCTTTTTCTTTTCTTTTTTACTGGTTAGAAACCTGTAAACTAAGATGTGACTTTACAGTGGTGTCTGGGCACTAATCAAATAGTAAAAAGCCAAATCTAACTCAGGTACATTTTCCTGGAGAATTACATAATCTTTGGGTGATTCTTTTAAGCAATGCCCCTGCATGACATTGAAAGGACATACCACATTCCCTTTGTCTTACTTGCAAATTTTGGATAATTTTTCCTAATAAATGACAATGTATGCCTCCTGATGTGATTATGTAGAGCACTTTAACTGTTTTGGATAATTAAATGAGAAAATAATGATGGACGCTATGTATAACATGGTATAAAATACATATTTCATATTCCTCAATTTCTTTGGATCTCAGTTTCATATACTAACAATAATAAATTTGGAATAACTGGTTTTTAAGGTCATATCTGACACCAAGAGCCATTCGTTTATTTTTCTAACTGCTTGAACTGTTAGCAGCTTTCAACACTGTGGCCTTTCTTTTCAAACTCTTCTTGGTTTCACTGACAGCTCTTCATTCTGCTTTTTATTCTAAGTATCTGGTTATGTTTATCTTTGTACTCTTCTTAGCACTATTTATAGTGTTTTCTCATATTCTTCTTTGCTGGGATCTACCTCTTCTTTGCTAAAATCCTACCTCTTCTCCTGAGCTGTTAAATGTCGAAGCAATTAAGACCTGGTCTGAGACCCCATTTCTTTCACTCTGCATTCTCTGTCCTGGTAATCTGATCCATGTTTATTGCTGTAAATGTCATCTCTAGAAAATAGGCTCCAAATTAGCAGCTCTAGTGAGAATCAAACATCACCAAAAGTTGCTTAATCAGTATCTACATATGGATAAATAAAAGTCAACTCAAAGTCAGCCAGTCCTAAACCAAACTCATCTCTCTCTTTTGCTGTTTTTTTTTCTTCACTATTTTCATTTTAATGAACAACCCCCTAGTAAATCCAGTTGAATAAGACAGTAACATAGGCATTGTCCTTAATGCTTGTCCTTAATCCTCTCTTCTGTATATAATTCACATTGAGATTTTTCAAGTTTACTTTCTAAATCTGTCTCAAAGTCATTCATATTTTTCAACATCAGTACCACTTTCACTGTAAGCCAAATACCACCATTTCTCACTTAGACTAATACTGATTCTATCTAATTAGTTTCGCTAACCTGTACCTTTTGCTCTCCATCCAGTTCTCCACACTACAAAAAGAATAGCCATTTTAGAAATCACATATGTTCAGGTTATCCTTTAAAACCCTTCAGTGGATTCTTATTTCGCTTAGGAGGAAGAGAAAAAGAAATCCTTCATTTGCCACACAAGTCTTGCACGATCTTTTACCCAGCTGTGTGAGCGGGTTTAGTGTAGTTGTTATAGACAAGAGTTGTGGAGCTACACTGCCTGGGTTCAAACCTAAACACCTTCACACTTTAACTGGATGAACTATACAAGATGTTTCCTTCTCTGAGCCTCAGTTCTCAGAAAAGTTATTACTTGTACCTACTTCATATAATCATTTAAAAACTCGACTAAGCTAACACAGGTAAAGTACTTTGAGCAGTGGCTTTCACTCAATTAGACATGAATTTACCATAGTATTAGTATTACCTTTCTTTCTCATTTCATGATTATCTCACTCTCAATCTCTGTAGCTTTTTAATTTTAGTGCTGAAAACCCATGCTCAGTGCCCCCTCCCCCCTTCATTTGTACCTGCTACCTCCTCTACTTGGAATGTTCTTTTCTCCCCCTTACCTCTGGGGGCCTTGACATTTATGGTGATTCCCCTTAACCCTGGCCCAGCTTCTCCAAGTCATACCTTCATTACATTATCCTCTTTGAACCAAGGGAGTTGAATTCTCTTTCCTGCCAGAAGCCTGACTGATGCAGAAGCTCTGCCCGTTGTAGACACTTAGGATCTAGGCTGATGGAGACTCATCTTCACACACATGCATCTAAGATCCTTATGGCACAGGGAGAGGGTATAAATATTAATTCACTAGGTCTTACATCTCCCTGCTGCAATTGACTTCTGCTCATGTTTAACTGGTCAAGCTATATCGTATGTCCACATCACTTCAAATGGAGCAGAAAAGTACAGTGTTACCATTTTCTTGGAAAAGAAGGGGAACTAGAACACATATTACCCTGTTATGACTACAAAACAAAGCATAAGTAAGGGCATTAGAATGTAAAAGTACACAAACTGTTGGAGGTTGTTGATCTAGTGTGAGGTGAGCTTGACAAATATTCTAGGAATCGATGGAAACACCTGTGAGGTCAGCTCAGTGAGGACTCTACGTGTCATGCAAAATTTGTGTGGTGTCCTTTTCTTAGAATTGAAAAGGAGGCATAGGAAAAGAAATTTGGGAAGGAGAAGACAGGAGCATGTCTATATTTTGGAATATCACAATTTAATCATTCTATCCTGCTCGTAGCTTCTTTAACTAAGGGAGATTATATAAACTGTTTTCAAATAAATTTTAAATATCTTGGGCTCATTATTTCAGCATCTGGAATGTAGAGTCAACCAAGATAACAAATTGTATGATTTTCTCTATTTGGCAGAGGCTTCTACAAGGAAATTAGACGGATCAAGTTACTAGTTTATTCAATTAGCACTGACATTATCACAGTCTCAGAGAAAAAAAAAAACACAAGATTGTTTGCAATTGAAAATGTTTTGTAAAATAGCCCTTAATCAGAATAATCATTTGGAAATATTCTAGCAAAAATGTATATGTAAAGCAGCACTGCACCTCAGACTTGAAAATTTCCAAATAATAACAAGTAAAAATTTTACATAAATCCATGGAAATAAAATTGGAGTGGCCAAAACATTACTGAAGAATTCTGAGATAAGGACAGGAAATTGATGATGCCCAAATAAAATGACATAAATACCTCTATGCTCTGAATGTAATTTAATTATTGACTCTCACATAATAGAGTATCATCAATCACCATAGATAATATTTTTTCTAAGTCATCAAATCTAATTATAGTCAGAAATCTCTACTCACTGAGACTAAACATTACACTACATTAAAAATCAATCTATTATGTGATGTCAGGAAGTTCTGTTGAGTGTAGTGATTTTTTATGAGCCTCAAAATTCTATGTTAATTACCTGAATATTTTACATAGATGTGTCAAATAGTCCTTGTAAGTAATAAAAACAGTGGTGATTTGTATTTCACCATTGCTAAGATAATTTTCAAATTAGAATATTGACAGAGGGGAATAAACTGAAATACAATAGGAAAATGCAGGAAAAAGGCAGAAGTAGAACTAAATGAACCGTCTTTTCACTGAGGGCTTCTTCACTTTTCCCTAAAATGTGTCCCACTGATTCTAAGATTGTGTCTACACTATGCTAAAAGATATTTTAAGTTTCCAATAATTGGCTCTTCCCAAGTACTTGTATGAATCAATTCAAATCTGATACTTCATGTTCAAAGAATTTTAGAGACAAAAATCCTCAGGAGATTGGAGATTATCTAATTCATTATAAACACAGAGGTGGAAAATAGGGTAAGTAGAAAGGTTTTCACCATGAGCGGCATAGTTAGAACCTGTGAACTAGTTAAGAGAAATATTTTTACCAAATGACAAATAAACATTGAATGCTTACAATTATATTTGTAGCTAAAATAATTTTTCTCCACTTAAAACAGTAGTGTATCCTTTCAACAAATGATGTTGCAGCAACTGGACATTCTCATGCAAGAAAATGAATATAGACACAAAACTTACACCTTTCACAAAACAAGCCAAAGTAGATCATAGACCTAAATATGAAATGCAAAACCATTAAACTTCTAGAATATGAATAGGAGAAAACTTAGATGACCTTGGGTATGGCGATGACTTTTTAGATATAGCACCAAGGGCACAATCCATAGACTTCATTAAAATTAAAACTTTTGCAAAATTGTTGTTTCTGACAACACTAAACATATTCTTACCATTAAATCCTGCAATTGTACTACTTGGTATTTATCCAAAGGAGATGAAAATGTATGTCCACACAAAAACCTGCACACAGATGTTTATAGTAACTTTATTCATAATAGCTAAAAATTTGAAAGCAGCCAAGATGTCCTTCAGTAGGTGACTAGATAAATAAACTGTGGTATATCTAAACAATGGAATATTGTTCAGCACTAAAGGGAAATAAGCTATCAAGCCATAAAAAGACATGCATTTTAAGACATTTAAAAAAAATAAAAATAACTACTGGGTATACAGAAAAATACCTAAATGAAAAAGGGTCTTTATTTTCATACAGTAATATGAAATAAGAATTTTAGTTTAAGATCATTTATACATTTAAAAGCCTTTACATTTCCCAAAGAAATTAATGTATTACTATTGAACATTTTGTTAAAAATGCCGCAGACAAGACTATGAGACTCTCTAAGTATTACTTCTATCATCTTACTAACATCAGTAAAAATAAGTTAGTGTTAACACATTTCAGCTTCCTCTCTCTAGAAATAGAACGAGAAAAAAAGCGATAATAATAAGAGACAGTAGCTTCAAATCTTTTTAAAAAGTTATTCCCAATTGCACATCCATTATCAGCCATAGAAAATGTAGGGGCTGCGGTAGAAGTCATGGTGTCCAGCACTCTGAAAAGCACATTATTTTAGAGATGGATCAATATAAAAGAAGAAAAGTACTCAAATCATCTGAAGATGATGTGGTATTAAAAGCTTTGGGGGAGGGCTTCCCTGGTGGCGCAGCGGCTGGGAGTCCGCCTGCCGATGTAGGGGACACGGCTTCGTGCCCCGGTCCGGGAAGATCCACATGCCGCGGAGCGGCTGGGCCCGTGAGCCATGGCTGCTGAGCCTGCGCGGTCCGGAGCCTGTGCTCTGCAACGGGAGAAGCCACAACAGTGAGAGGCCCGCGTACCGCAAAAGAATAAAATAAAATAAATAAGTGAGTTTCTTAAAAAAAAAAAAAAAAAAAAAAAAAAAAGCTTTGGGGGAAAATGAGGCTGCAATTTGAACAAAACTATCCACTTACAAAGAAAGGAGGACATTAGTTATTGTCTAAGAGTTACCATAAAGACACTAAAAAGAAAAAAAAAATATACACACACACACACACACACATAATCCTTATATAACTAGTAACTTAAAATTAAAAAATAATATGTCTTCAATTTACTTGTGATGAATAAACCTCACTTGAATTAACAGAGGAAAGCATTTAAACATAAGAAACAGAAAAAGAGTTTCAACAGTTTTAAAATATACCTAGTTTATATTGTAAAGAAACGCTATTGACAACAAAATGCTCCTAAGAGGAACTTTGGTGACAGAGTCCAGTTGAAAACCACTGTCTATTTACAAGGTAGACTTGGGGTGCTGCACTGAACAGTGTGCCCCCAAAATTCATGTCCGTGCAGGATCTGTGAATGTGACCTTGTTTGGAAGGGTCTTTGCAGATGTGATTAGTTAAGATGAGGTCATACTGGATTAGCATGGGCCCTAAGTCTAATGGCTGGTGTCTTTATAAGAAGAGGGAAATTTGAACCCAGAGATACAGACACAAACAGAGCCAAATAGGCCATGTGATGTCAGAGGCAGTGACTGGAGCGATACGGATAGAAATGCCAAGAATTGTCAGCAACAACCAGAAGCTGGGAGAGAGAGGGGCATAGAACAGATTGTCCCTAGAGCCTTCAGAAGAAGCACGGCCCTGCTGACACCTTGATTTCAGACTTCTAGGCTCCAGACCATGAGGGAATAAAATTTCTGTCATTTGTGGCATTTGTTACAGCCACCCTAGAAATTAATATACTTGGTAAAAATTCAACCCAACAGTCATTTTTATTTTGATATAAATCACGAAACTAAACCCTAACTAATGCGTTTCCCGTTTTGCCTCCATCTCTGATTTTTTTTAAGCTAGCAAGTATTCGTTTCTTGCTTATACCTTCAAAAGAAAAGTTATGATTTTGATGACATGATAGCTAAAATCTTTACTCATTATTCTGGTCCATATACATTTACTCATGACATCAAAATTCATTTACTTACATCTAATATATATTTTATTCTAAATCTCATCTTTGATTTCTCTAGTAGTCCAAACCTTCTCATTTGTGAGTAGAGTTTCAAAAATTACTTGGCTAAATGGATAATTTATTGAGTGTCCCAAGTATTCTCTTGAGTTAATAATTTTTAAAAATTATATTACTCCATTTCAGAAGAGAATGACAGGGCTTTTTCAAGAAATTATCATTTATTATATAGGAAAGATTCCAAGTATTCTTCTGGATCATCTGCCGGTTCAGTTTCTAGTTGCACAAAGGCACCACATGACATACTTAGCCACAGTCTTGGATGATTGCTGTTGGCAGCAGAAAATTTCTGCTCAATAGGATCTATGGACCTGTGATCATTGCTACTACTTATCAACACCATCCTCTTAGAAAATTATCATCTTAGAAATATTTCGACTATCATGAATACTACTGTACAAGTACTAATTCTGCGAGTATTGATTGCTGTAAAAATGTAGCATGTGATCTGGAAATGATCTACCAGTCACAATCTGGACAATCACAAATCTAATTACAAACTGCAACATTGAAAATGTACTAGAGGAAAGGTATGGAACCCTGCAGAACACACTACTAACATGTATAACTTTGTTGCAGGAGATGGGGATGCTATTTGTATTTTACATATATATATAGTCTACATTTTCAGACTTATTACAATGAACATGTGGTTCCTTTGTCATTTAAAACATAGATTGAAGAAATTGTAGACGTTCTTTTTTAAAGAGAAGTTGTTCTTTTTAATCCTATGATGGCTTCTCTGTGATCACCTTTGATTTCTGACCCCTGACTCAAAGTTTTTGAAATATTTCAAAGGGAAACAATAAATAATTGTTCAGGGCGTGAACCTTCCTTAAGCTTACTGGGCTCAAGTTGTTCAGCCACCTGAAATTGGAAAACTGGTCACTTAGGACACAGGTGAAACTGGCTCTTCATTAGTGGGGAGAGGAAAGACCTGAAATACAGAAACACCCACCAAGAAGATCAAGAAATAATCTCTCCAGGAAGAAGATCTGTAGGGAGAAAATGGAAATTTTAGGAAGCTAAAATGGCTAACCTTATTTTTTAATTGAAATATAGTTGATTTACAATGTTGTGTTAGTTTCAGGTCTATAGCAAAATGATTCAGTTATACATATGTATTATTTTTCAGACTTTTTTCCCTTATAGGTTATTACGAAATACTTTGTTAAACAGTAGGTCCTAGTTGTTTATCTATTTTATATATAGTAGTGTGTATATGTCACCCAAACTCCTAATTTATCCCTCCCCCCCTTTCCCCTTTGGTAACCATAAGTTTGTTTTCTATGTCTGTGGGTTGGTGGGAATATAAATTGGCGCAGCCACTATGGAGACCAGTATGGAGGCACCTTAAAGAACTAAAAATAGAGCTACCATATGATCCTACAATCCTACTCCTGGGCCTATATCTGGAGAAAACCATAATTCAGAAAGATACATGCACCCCAATGCTCATAGCAGCACTATTTACAATAGTCAAGACATGGAAGCAACCTAAATGCCCATCAGCAGATGAATGGATAAAGAAGATGTGGTATATGTATATACAATGGAATATTAGCCATAAACAAATGAAATAATGCCATTTGTAGCAACATGGATGGACCTAGAGATTATCATACTACGTGAAGTAAGCCAGACAAAGACAAATATCTATGTAACTGTTAACTTCTTTATTATTTCTACTGCTTGTGATTACACAGCTTGAGAACAAAGTGTGTTCTCTTTGTTAATCAATGTTAAAAAAAATATACCAGCCTAGAAACGGTTATTCTAGCAAAAGTAGAAACAACAAACAAAAACTGAATGTTCCTCTCTGTACCATGTATTGGTTAATTTCTATAAAGACCAGATAGGTAGATACACTAGGACAAGTGATATGGGGCCAAGATCAAACAGCTATCAAAGGGCACTGCTGAGTCTTGAAACTCGGTTCTGGTCTGTATCCTATATTGTTTTTATAATGATCAAAAATACATATTTTATCTTAGGAAAATATTGTAACTTAGTAGTACAGTATAAGTGAAACAATTCAATTGTCTATTTTCTTTAATAAATAAAAGATGTCAGATTGATCTTTAAAGAACATGACAAAAAAGAATTTAGACCCCTCTTTTTAATTCTTTTCTCTGTCTATGACACAGGGATAGAATTCAATAATCGTAACTGTTACAACACTAAGATTGTCCATTTTCAGCAATCTGAGTACACATGGTAATTGGAAATGGATTCTTAAAGAAGCAAATGCTAAAGTTACTCCACACAGATTATTGCTAATATTAAACATAGATTCTTAGCTGCTTGAACTCAGTGTTAAAATAACTAAGAAACATGTTCTTTCTATTTCTAAAGTGAAGCTAGAAAACCATATTGTATCACCATTATTAAATACAAATTCCAAAACGTATAAGAAACTTTTTTTTTTTTTAAATAGCACATCTTCCTTTCTGGCAATTAACACCCAGATGAGACCGTCATATTCAGTAAGGTACCGCCATGATAAAGGTTTTTGTTTACCTGTTTGTTTTTGTTTTTCTTTGTTTGGTTTGGTTTTTAAAACCTGCCTCTGGTTACAATGTATTTGGAGTGACTTTACAAGTCTGGTGAAGTACATATTGAAAGCAAATAAACATAAGAAAAAATAACAAGTAGTTTATGGTCATTAATTAAAAATTACCATTGTTTGTTTCTTCACTTAAATTGGCTAAATTTAACAGGAAGCTATTGCACAAATAATCTAAGGCTGAACTAGAAGTAACAGAAGGCTAGTTAGTTACACATATTTATGTTTCCCCAAATGTGCGTCTCTAATGGACATTATAAAGTGGCTAAGCACATACATGCTAGGTCTAAACTCTATGGGTTCATCTTTCCACCTATGTCATTTTCTATCTTTGTGACCTTTGGCAAACTGCTCAAACTCTCCGTATCTTGGTTTTTGCCTATACAATGCACGATGCAGATGTGTACCTCATAAGGTTCTCATATCTCTGAGTTCATAACGTATTTAGACCAGTGCTTGACACACAGTAAACACTCTTATCATTAGAGTATATTTTCTTCTTTATTTTGTGCATTCGACACAGAGTTTCCTTTGATTTACAGAATAAAACACTTTGATGTCACTCCTTTCTCCTCTATTCTTAATAAGTCTATAGTAGCTTCAGATCCCTTTCAAAGAATAAAATGTTACAGCTATTTTAAGTATATTTTCAAATGAATAAAGTAAACAGAAAAGAGAAAGGAATCACCTATCTGGTAGGTTTTACTTGGTAGAATGACACGGTCCAATGAATTGATTACAAATTGATTTATTCAACAATTAATATGTGCCTTGAATAGCAAAAGAGTCTGGGGATGCAAAGAAAAATACAATGTTGGCTTTGCCCTTGGGAAAATTACAGTGGTGAGCTAGACAATAAATCCATGATTATTGTGTGATAAATGGTATTGTAACGGTGCACAAAGGATGCTCTAAGGGCAGTAACTTCTTAGTCCAGTTTTTGCAGGAATGGAGGATGGAGGAGCAAAAGCAGATGATGGGTGGCTGAGTTCTGAAGGACAGTAACCAGGTATTGAACAGGGCAAAATGTACCAAGGCCAAGTATGCAGACAGAAGATGAGAAAGAGATACAGAAAATTCAACAGGACCAGAGTGCTGTGCTAGGTGATTCAAGAGATGAAGCTGAATACGGAAGGTGGCCACAGAGCATCTGGTATTCAGTTTACACTTTAACTGAAGGTTATGTGTAGATATATTAGTCAGAATTCTCCAGAGAAACAGAAAAAAATATATATATAGATAGATAGATCCACATATACATTATATATACATAAATAGAAATACACATATATACACACATACCTACACACACACACACACACACACACATACATACATATAAAGAGAGAGAAAGCTCGACCCTCAGACAGGCAAGGTTTCTATATTAAAGTCTTGAGAATTGCATTTTTTCAGGAAATCTGTCTTTGCCTTCAACTGATGGGATGAATCCCACCCAGGCTGTGGAGGATAAACTGCTTTACTCAGAGTCTCCTGATTTGGATGTTAACCACATCTTTAAGAAGGCATTCACAGCAAGATCTAGATTATTGTTTGACTAAAGAGTTGAGCACTATAGCCTAGAAGGCTCACATATAAAATTAACCGTGATGTTGAATTTCTAATCAGGAGAGTGGCAAGATGAGTCCTGTGTTTCAGAAGATAACTTTGGGGAACGGAAGGACATCGGGAAGAGAGCACGGATGAAGGTGGACATGTCACTAGGAGGATGATGCATGAACAAAGATCAGAGATGATAGAGATAAACTGGGTTGTTCTTGTTTTGATGGAGAGGACTATGTGGGTGGTTTTCAAAGCAGTGAGATTAACAAGGGTTGATAAATGATTGTGTATTGGATGTAGGGGAAAAAAAGGAAGAGGTAAAACTCTACCATCCTCCCATAATTAATTGGATTTTAAAATAGAAGCATTACTATTCTTTCACTTTAAAGCAAAGACAACCTATTGCTAATTCCCACTTATAATTATCTCCCAGAACTCTTAATCTGCAGTATTCATCCTCTTCTGAATAGCATTCTTCTGAAGTCTATTTTAGTTAATTTATTTCTCTTGGTTGTTATTTTTTTATAACCAGGCTTCAGTTACTTGTGAGGTAAAATTTAAAATTGGCAGTGAGTTCCAGACCATTTATACAGGGCTTTGTAGCTCTGAAAGCCTTTTCACATATATAAAACAGTAAAATATTCCTTTGTTACAAGGATATGATCCAGTTAAGTTTTATAAGTGATGCTTAGTGTAAGAAAAGTATAATACTCCAACATATTCCAAACAGGACAAGTAACTTTGGTAACATAGACAATGTAATAACTTGATAAGAAATAAGGGAAAAGTGACGAAAAGGACAGCTCGCTTTTTGCAAATAATTTCTTTTTCTCTAAAAAGAAAAATTAAAATAATACTTCTGACATGTCATTTTCTTGTTCTTATTACCTATCTCTTTAATAATTACTAAAAGAGAATTTTCATTCCCTGTCAGGTAAAATATAATTTAGCATCATAATGATTCCACCTCCTCAGCAACATTAGGCTACTTGATAGAGGGTGTGATTAATGCCTGTGTAGAATCATTAACTGCAGGAAGTCTATTCCAAACAGTAGGAACAGAACCCTGTTCACTCGTAGATAGAACTGTGGTAATGTGCTTTTCGTCTAGGAGTGGTGTGTGGATACTTAGAAATATGATTTCACTTGATCTAGAATAATATGGGATAACTCTCTGAGTTCAAAATGCTATTAGGTCAGCTAATACTGCAACCTGTAGTCACCTTATAGGAAATATATATTTGTCAAATAATATTACTTGTTAAAACAATTATGATGAATGAAGCAAAATTTAAAAAAAAATATATATAAAGCTAACTTCTTCAATGTAACTATGGTCATGTTAAAGAAGTGTTTTCACAATTTATTCATGTTTCCAGATCAGAGAATTATAGTTTTGCTTTAAAAACTGTAACCATGCTAAAATTGTAGGAATAATACATCTTACATCTATTTAATATTAAACAGAGGTAAAGATATCTCTAAGAAGGTTAAAAATGAAGATTTAACCTATTCATAAAGACATATCAGGAGGTGAACAATTCAGTTCAGATAGTCGGTTCTTTTGTTTTACAAATATTCTAAGAATTGACATGAAACTTCTTTAGAGATCTAAATAATTTATTTAAGAACGTTTCCTATTTGGTGTTCAGTATGGCGAAAAGACTGCAATTTTAAAACTGTAAGGTAAATGAACCCTGCGAGTTGAATCCTGATAAACTAGTGTGGTTCTCCATCATTCACTCCTAAATAGGACAGCACAATATTTAAGCCTTAGGATTATTACCCAGGTTTAAATAAGCAATTGCTGTCCACTTGGTTAGTCAAAGTCATTTAAAATCAAATAACACAATGGCAAATAAGAGTCTGTTGTAGGTCAAAATTGTACAAAAACATTTGACATATATATTTAATATTACTCACAGTGAGCTTGTGGAATGGCTATTTTAATTTCCATTTTACGACGGAGTAAAATTGGACAGGTAAGGCATCCCAATTAATATTACCCAGCTCAGTGTGAAGACAAAGAAAACCTAAATCCAGGGTATTTTTTTCCAAATTTCATTTACTTCATATTAAGAGGAAATTTCAGTAAAGTTGACTTTACATCAACAAATACTCGAGGCATTTTTAGACCAAATTGTACTTGCAGGAGAAGAGATAGGACAGAGTCAGTGGCTTCCAACTGGGGAGACAGAGAGTTCAGTGAAAAATAAAACATAAAAGTTACCATTAACAGGGAAAAAAGAAAAAATGTGAGAACTAGCTACAGAAATACTCTGATTGCTTGTGACTTTTGAAGTTAGACTTTAATTCAATAATTACAGGCTCATTTGAATAATTCTAATCTTTAATATCCTATTTTAAATAAAATTTGTGATATTAAATAAACTCCGTTCTTTGATAAGCATCTGAAATTACTCTATAGGGACTGATTTGCTAAAATGGATGTTAGTATCATCAGAGTTTGATGTATTTTGGGTTTCACCATCTTGTCCTTTCTGTTTTCCAGAATTTCCACTCTTCACTAGAATGGCTATGGTTACTGTAAAGCATTTTCAGGCAATTTTAAAAAATCTTGTGAAGAGTTTTTAGGTGTTATATTTGGAGAAATGATTTTCACATAGTCATAATGGTAGTAAAATCCCTGTTCATTGA
Source organism: Phocoena phocoena (assembly GCF_963924675.1). NCBI lineage: Eukaryota > Metazoa > Chordata > Mammalia > Artiodactyla > Phocoenidae > Phocoena > Phocoena phocoena. The sequence goes on along the minus strand of NC_089219.1, from coordinate 180,968,338 downwards.
GCTGGTTCTACAGAAATTCTTTGATATTATTTTTCTAAAACTGTCACAATTTGGGGAGAAAATTGGGGAGTTGCTGTTACATCTGATTATTTGGAGACTAGATGTTGCTGTTAATACTGTTTTGCCAGAGTGAAATATCTATTCTATCTCTGCATAATTAGCTCTGAAAATGTTAGATATTTGGATATAATATCTAGGGCAGGGCATCTGATAAGGTGAGCCTAAGTTCGGGGCAACTGTCTACCTCCAGGTGGGTGCTAAGAAATTAAGTATCTGAAATATTTGTCTCTCAACAAGCTCTGGATAGCGGGACGTTTTCATGCATCTAAGTAGTAGTTCATATGCTGGGCGTCTACAAAATTATCAATTTTCTCCTGCTACACAGGAATAATAAGGTTTTGTTCACTTAAATGCCCACTTGAAAATTATACAAGGTAAGACCAAACTCTGTTCCAAAACAAGAATTTGTGTTTTTTTATTATAAGATAAATATGTTGATTATAGAAAGTTTGAGAAATACAGAAAATTATTTAAAAATGCAGAAATAAAAGGTACCAGATATCCAGGTTGAGGTAATCTAATCACATGGGCTCTTTAAAAGCAAGGAGTTTCCTTGGGCTGGTAACAGAAGGAGAAATCAAAGAGATTGGAAGTGTGAGAAAATTTTGGCATAGAGGATATTCCATTGTCGGCTTTTAAGATGGAAGAGGCAAGATGGGAAGGACCTGAGATGAGGACCTCAAGGAATTGGACTTTGTTAAAAACCCAACTGAATTTGGAATCAGATACCTGCCCCCAACCCCCAGATCCTCCACATAAGATGCTGGCCTGGTTAACACCTTCATTTTGGCCTTTTGAATCCCATAGAAAAGAAAACAGTTAAGTCCACCTAGACTTCTGACCTGTGGAGCATCAGATATTGAATAGGTGTTGTTATAAGCTGTTAAACTGGTGGTAATTTGTTATAGAGAAATAAATAGGAAATTAGCACAGGAGACTTCCTCTATTCAATGGTTCTCAAACTTTAACATCTCAGAATCACCTGTCTAGCTTGTTAAAAAACAGATTGCTGGGTTCTGTGTCCTGAGTCTCTAATTCCATAGGTTTGAGGCAGGACCTGAGAAATTCCCTTTCCATTCAGTTCCCAGTGATGTTGATGCCGCTGATCTGGGGACCACATTTCGAGAACTATTGCTTTACTGTAATACTCTTTGCCTCAGTTCACACCTCTCGGAAATTCCTTCCTAAGGAAAGAAAAATAACTTACCTGGTTACGGAAATTGGTAGAAGGAATTGGCCTTTCTAAGGCCCTTCTCTGCTCTCATTCCTGTGGCTCTGCCAGCCTGCAGACTGGGAACATTCTGGTCTGCTCATGGCCTTGAAGTCGGCTGTTTGCCTCTGTGAGAAGTGGTCAGTGATTTCCCAGGACTGCCAGTGACTCCGTGAGGAAGTCTGCTAATTCTGAGAGAATGATGCAGAAGCCCATTGGGACGCCTCATCTTCACCACATCCTCCAATCCTGTTTTTGAGTAATAACACTGATATTTAATTTACTATTGTGTTTATCTCAGTGGGTTTGGGCTTCGGTAAGCCTATATGATATTATTTTTTGGCCCCATGAAATCTCAACAAACTATAGAATAATTGGAACTCATTTTAGCAGCCTGCAGCTCGCTTCAGTTGCCAAGAACTACTCTTTCCCTAGTCAGAAGAGAGAGAACTTTTCGGCCAGTAGCCAGTTTGGAAGACATGCAACTTTGTGAGGCGAACTCGGTAAAGCTGTGGATTTTATTAACTGCTACTAAACAGGCCAAGCTAATTCACTGCTTTATATCACAACCAATCAATCACACTTATTCAAAGGTCAAACCAACCTTACATATTCATAGCAAAATTAAGGCCCTAGAATCTTCTATTGTAAATCTGATAACCATCTCTGAAGGAAAACTCATTATATGGGGTATAAAAGACCCAACATTTATTTCCCCAGCCTTTTGTCCAGCAACACCATCTTTCCTCCTAGAGAGATGGAAACAAAGTGAAACTTTCATTTACTGAATATTCACAATATATAAGACTCTGGTGTTTATTATCAGGGCATTTATTTCTATCTCCATTTTACAATGAGGATCAGAAAATGTAATAAGTTTCCTAACATCATACATCCTGAAGTGGGGTGACCTGGGGCTCAAACATATGGTCTGTTTGATTCCAAAGCTCATGCTATTTCTACTCTGCCATTTTACCGATAAAGAATGCCGTTTTAAAGCAATGTAAGTTATTGTGGTGGGAAAAAATGGACTTCCTAGATATACTCCTCTAGCTGAGGCCAAGTTAAAAGAAAAAGGACAATTTTACATAAAATGCTTACCAGATGTTTTTGAAAAAACATATTTCAAGTATTTTAATGATGCACTTTTATAAATCACACTGTAAGTCTCATATCCTCTGTCTTTAAATAGATTCCTATATGAATAATTACTAAGAATGATTTATCATGTCATACATTATTTAATGACAGTTCATATTATTTTTTGATTACAAAGAAATTAAAAATGTGGAAATATAAAACGATGGAAAAGGTAATATAAATCCACTATTAATATCATATGGGCAAAAATAATGATATTTATTGTAACCTAACACTTCCTAACTGCCAAGCTGATTTTCCAGTTCTTTTGGCTATTTCCATCATAGATTTCCTGTGTCAAGTTTGAGAAAATTAATATAATAGTATAATAGGGTTCATAAGGTCTGTTTCTGGCTCCAGAAACACACTGCATACATTTTCTAGTTGTCTGACTCCAGGAAAGTAATCCATTTTATATTTCTTTGCTCAATATGAAGTGGAAAATAGTACTTGCCCACATGAAGAGTTTGTTGTGAGAATCAAATTTATTGATTGAATAGTATATCAGTCGGATGATTACTTAATTTAAAAAATTATTTGATGTCAGCCATGGGCCAGGCATTGTGCTGGGGTCACAGGCGTTACAAAGAGAGATATAATCATCATTCTTGAGTGAGACACAAATACGCACAGATACACAAGTCTTACTTTGGGATATGCACAGACTATTATGAGAGTCAATAAAGGCCATCTCACCCAGCCTGGGGAGGTTAAGTAAAGTTTTCAGGAGTAACTCTTGAATCAAATTTTGATTATTGAATAAAATTAAAGGAGGGAAAAATCCAAAGAAAAAACATAGCAAGATATATGGAAAACTTATAAGCCTTTTACTGTTGTATCATGAAATGTGAGAAAGGAAACAGTGTTCAGTGTGGCACAAACAATAGGAATAACTTGAAATTATTCTTACAATACCTACCAAAGCCTTTAAAGTTACACTTTTAACCCAATATATCATCTTAGACAAAACTAGGAAATAATCAGAACTGTGGACAAAGGTAGGTACAAAGGTTTTTATATAAAAATTGTAATAAAATTTGGACAGATGAACTTAGAGTACAGGACACTAGTATTATGGTGACAATGAAATCTTTTCAAAGAATGTTTAGTGATATTGGAAAGTGCTCACAATCATTATATTATATTATATATACTATATATTATAAAAACATTATATATATTAATTATATTATTATGTTAATACTAAGATGTAGACATCAGATTATCTACATGTAAGAGGATGCCAATTTTTAATTTGATATATATATGCTTATTTATGGGTAGTGAAAGTCTCATAAAGGGATGCATCTAAATGTTTACTGTTTTGTCTGGCAGAATAAATTTTTATGAGTAAGCAAAATACTAACATGTGTTGGGCATCTATACAGATGTGTTTTATGTCTAGTATGTGAGATTACAGATATTTAAATTTTCTTCTGGTTTTCTGTCAAAACTATATGTATAAGAAAATTTCAGAGTTAAAAATCAAGAATAAAAATATCATTAAAGAAAAATTAGATTAATGGATATAAAGTGAAAGACTGCCTGAATATAAGCTATGAGTACAAATAAGAAATAGCTGATTAGTTTTGGGGACTTAATTTAAGTCTAATGAGTTTAAAAACTTCTAGATTATTAGGTTAATACTATGGCAACACAAAAGTGATGTAAACGGGCTTCCCTGGTGGCGCAGTGGTTGAGAATCTGCCTGCTAATGCAGGGGACACGGGTTCGAGTCCTGGTCTGGGAGGATCCCACATGCCGTGGAGCAACTAGGCCCGTGAACCACAACTACTGAGCCTGCGCGTCTGGAGCCTGTGCTCCGCAACGGAAGGCCGCGATGGTGAGTAGCCCACGCACCGCGATGAAGAGTGGCCCCCGCTTGCCACAACTAGAGAAAGCCCTCACACAGAAACGAAGACCCAACACAGCAAAAATAAATAAATTAATTAATAAACTCCTACCCCCAACATCTTCTTTAAAAAAAAAAAAAAAAAAGTGATGTAAACTAGGAGTGTCTATCATGTATTGTAATAAACCCTTACTTAATGCAACCCTAAATATTTAAGCATTTCATATAAAAATAAGAAATTGCTATTCTAAACTTTGCACATATTAAAATACTAAATTTAGGGTAGAGATAAATGAGTGAAATAAAGTTCTTTTCAGGCCATTACTCAAAGACACAGTGACTGGTAAAATCACTCAAAGCATGTTTATTCAATGAAAAAATGAATGAATAAATGAATGAATGATTGACTTGGGGAACATAGTCTTTTGCTAACGATGACAGTGGTATAATAATTTAGGACTTGATTTAAAAGTTATTTGTGTTTATCAATTATTGTCTTCTTGTAATTAGTTAATATCCATGATCAATCAGCTTGGCTAAATTTAGCTCATGGCAAGCATAAAATCATTTGCAGTTATCAATATCAAGTCCATTCCAGTTTATCTATTAGCTTCAAAGCCACGATACCCATCACAAACAAAACAAAACAAAACCAAACAGAAATTTTGAGATGGAAAGAAAAAGCAAAAACAAAAAAAATCAAAACTGAAGTAAAAAAAGAAATACTAAACTAATGTAACACTGTTATCCAATTAGCTAACTCTATATTTTAATCCTTACAGCATATAGCATCAATTATAGAAAATATATAAGGTATAGGACAGTAGCTGATAGTTAAACTTTAGTGTTTTAAACATTAAGGGAAATTGCTGTGAATGGTGTAAAGTTTGTGCACTAGTGGACTAAATAAAAAATTATTCACGAAGACCAAGCTTAGGACCCTATTGAATTGAACAGATCTGGGATTTGGTACAATTTTCAAACTATAATATTCACTTCCATAAAAGAAAAGCTGTTTTCACATGGAAAATCAGGAGAGGCTCCAAGGAAAAGTCGTGTCTATCACAGACAGTTTTTGATAAATATTGGCTCTTCTCTCCTGTCATCCCTATCACCATGTCCACAGGTTTACAGTCAAAAATATAATTTCAGGCAAAGAAAGAAAACATGGCTATGCTAATCCTCTAGAAGTACAACTTCTCAAACTATTTTGAGACTGTTTCCTACACAGTCTGGAAAAGTCACAGTGAGAGAGTGAGACAACCATAAAAGTCAGAGGAGGGAAGCAAACATGATGTAAATCACTTTAGAAAACCCTGAGACCAACGGTGACAAACTCTGACCAACATGATCTTAAAAACAGAAGCTGACGATAATAAACTGGGACGTGTTGCTAATGCAGTCAAGAACAAAACCAAAGAGAATGAATGAGAGGATTTCAAGAGCCAGGAATTTTTACTTCCCTTTTCTACTCTCAAGTGGGGAATAGTAGGTCTATTTGCAAAATGTGTGATGCCCATAAATTTCAAAAGAACTACTTTTGAACCATTTTCAATACCTAGAAAAGCATTAAGTTATGTTTTTTTATGACACTTCTAGAAAAACAGGAAACATCGAGATTTGTTGTTTTGTTTTAAATTCTGCTTAAAATAAACTTTAAGCAGTTTGCTATTACATAGTAATTTAGTTAATTTCGTTATTTTGCTATTTTCCTTTCACTAGTTGAATTTCTATAATCTCTGGATTTTCTTTTTCCTACTAATAACTCAACTTGCAATCATTAACTGGCTATGTATTTTCTTTTCTTTTTCTTTTTAATTTTTTTAACATCTTTGTTGGAGTATAATTGCTTTACAATGGTGAGTTAGTTTCTGCTTTATAACAAAGTGAATCAGTTATACATATACACATATCCCCATATCTCTTCCCTCTGGCATCTCCCTCCCTCCTACCCTCCCTATCCCTCCCCTCCAGGCGATCACAAAGCACCGAGCTGATCTCCCTGTGCTATGCGACTGCTTCCCACTAGCTATCTATTTTACATTTGGTAGTGTATATATGTCCATGCCACTCTCTCACTTTGTCCCAGCTTACCCTTCCCCCTCCCCGTATCCTCAAGTCTATTTTCTAGTAGGTCTGCGTCTTTATTCCCGTCTTGCCCCTAGGTTCTTCATGACCAGTTTTTTTTGTTTGTTTTTTAGATTCCATATATATGTGTTAGCATAAGGTATTTGTTTTTTTCTTTCTGACTTACTTCACTCTGTATGACAGATTCTAGGTCCATCCACCTCACTGCAAATAACTCAATTTCGTTTCTTTTTATGGCTGAGTAATATTGTATATATGTGCCACATCTTCTTTATCCATTCATCTGTTGATGGACACTTAGGTTTTATTTTCTTTTTTAAAAAAATCATGAAAATCTGTGATACCTGGAGATGGCAGTGGTCAAAATCCATGGGTAATAATTCTGTTTTTATTGTTTGGATTCTAGAGTGATCTATTTAAATTATTACAATTTATTTAAAAAGTGTGGTTTCATCAAAAGCTATGTAGAAACATTCTGGTATATTTTTATAATTTACCTTACATGGACTTTAATTCAAGGAGGGTCATGATTTATTAAAGATAGGTCAACAACACAGTACTACATCTTCAGGGCTACAGAATTATGAATCTGAGAACTGCTGTGTGTATCGTTAAAAATTATTTTAGAGAGAGTTCTAAGAGGTTAATGATGTTTCTCCCTTTCTATCCTCACTTCTGAATAGATTCTGTTGATCTTAAATTTTATACTAGTTGCAAACATGGGATGTTTTAAAAGCTCAAAGGATGAGGTATATAATTCTACAGTGAGCTGTAAAAATGTAGGAGAGAAGGATTTGGCAGTGAAGAAGTTTAAACTTGTCTTGAGAGAAATAAGGAGGGATTCTCTGGAGGGACATTCATTTTTTGCTACAACTATTAGACATTTAGCGAACGTAGAGCCCTACAAAGGAGAGGACAATTCTGGCGCATTTGTAGCTTACAGTCTAGTAAAGACAGGAATTCCTGGCAGAGGGAAGAGCATAATTAAAGGTACAAGTTGTGAAATAACTTGAGGTGTTCAGAGTAAAGCATTATTTATAAGACTGGAATAGAGTATATGTGGGTGAGGGAAGCAAAAGGAAGGAATAGAAGCATATCAGAACTGTATTATGTGATCATTCTACACATCTAGTGAAACCATCTTTAAAAATTCTAGGGGCTTCCCTGGTGGCGCAGTGGTTGAGAGTCCGCCTGCCGATGCAGGGGACACGGGTTCGTGCCCCGGTCCGGGAGGATCCCACATGCCGCGGAGCGGCTGGGCCCGTGAGCCATGGCCGCTAAGCCTGCGCGTCCCGAGCCTGTGCTCCGCAATGGGAGAGGCCACAACAGTGAGAGGCCCGCGTGCCACAAAAAAAAAAAAAAAAATTCTAAATTACTATGGAACTTATGAGTACCTAAGGGTAGATAGTAACCATGTGCAGTTTTGCTATGTGACACGTCTTGTATGTTATCTTGCCTTAGTATTTATATTTCCTATGGGTATGAAACATTCAGAAAATATTTGACAAAAGAGTATTATTTATGGCTTTCTAAATTACCTCCCTGACCACTGAGGAGATGAGTCAATCATAAGCAAGATTTTCCTAAATGCAAATGATTACATAATTGAGTGTTTAAGAATTGAAAATCTCCTAAGTTTACTATTTAGTTTTTTTCCAGTAATTTTCTATGTTCAAAATAATTGATAGCATTTATCAAGTCTTTCTATGTGAGAAAGCACTGAGCAAGGGACTTTACATCTAACGTGAATGCCTACAGCAATATTACAAGGTAGTATTCTCAATACTATTTTAGAGAGGAAAAAGCTGTGTCCCAAGGAAATTAAATAATTTTCCTAGTGCCACATAAATAAGTACAGAAAGTAAAAATCAAACTCTAAAAATCAAATTTCAGTCTGAAATTCACACCCCTCCCCACTCCACCGACTCTCTCACATTTGTTTTATTCCATCACACTGCCTTTTACTCTTACTTAGATGACCTATATTTTTTTGAAAGTTAAATGATTTAGAGTACCTTATTTTTCTTGAAGTGACTTTAGCAATTATAATGTTTTGGGCTTTGGGCAAATTATTTATAAGTATATAAAGCTTTATATCCTTGTCAGTAGTATCATAAAGAAAGGTAGTTATTTTATTTCTCTCTGAATCTCTCTCATCCAAGCTTCTGAACTATATTTGTACAGGAAACATGTGAAGCATTCATGCTGATTCTTATAGTTCCTAACTAACTGGTTAATTCATTTGGAATTATTCAGAACTTTGTATCTGAGCTTGAAAACAGACCAAAAAAACTTGCCTATTGCAATTTGACCAATTATGCTTCAAAGTTATTCTCTAATATACACTAAAAACTTTAGATTTATTGATCAAAACATTCTTTTTATGACCTTTTTATACCGCTTTTAGTTGTTTGGGATTTCAGTTTTATTCTAATTATAGTCTCTAATTCTGAAACCTGAAATGAAGTGGTATGCTTAAAATTTTTTATAAAAAATATTCTTTAACTTCTTTGTTATTTCCTTTCCCACACATCTTTTTTAAAACTACTTTAATCCATGCATATCAAAAGTCTTCTGTCCCAGGGCTCTCCCAACACAATCCTAAATAATCCTTGAATTATGAGTGACAAAGGGGTCTCTGTCTGAACCTGATCATGACATATACAAAATGTTTCATGGATACTGTAGTTAGGAGTCAGTACTATGTATAGGTTAGATTCCAAGTCACGCTTCATGACCTGTTCAGTATTTTCATTCTTCTGAATCTATTCACTATTGAGTATCAAGGAGCTTACTTACCTTTCTTTTTGTTAGAATCTAAGAACCGTAAAAATTTGCTTATCTTTTATCTATGATATTTTCTTGAGTAAGCTAATATGATTTCAAACAAAATGAAATATCTTTAGATTTTTGTATCAATATTTTCCCTTTACCTCTGAGCATAAAAGAAAATGTGAAATTTATTCCAAAGTAATGAGTATAAGAGCACACATTTTATGGAAATTTATATTTTACTATACAAATCTATAGCAAGCTATATCAATTGATATTTATCAGTATCAATGATCAATTTCATATAAACTATGTATAATATATATGGATATATTTGCATTTCAGATATATGTATATATGCATATAAGGATTATTTAATATATTATAACATAATATTTCACATATTTTCTCTATTTATATGCCATATAGTATAATAACCCACTGTTAATTATAGTTAAACTCCCCAAAAGCATCCTATTTGTATACGTATCCATACTCAACTAATCTGCAATAGGGCAATTAGTATAAGTCTATCAAGACAATTCAACTCTGTGATTCCCTGCATATTTAAAGGCAGTGAAGTATAAAGAATGAATGAAACTTGAATAAACAATATCATCATTTAAGTCTGTGCTGAAAGTTAGGTAGGACTCAAAGGGATAGTCCTCTGTCAAAAATCTTTATGAATACTTACACAAAATATACTTACAGTTCCAATCCTGTAGCTGACGGAAGCTAATTAAGCGTGTATTTATTTTAAATTTCAGTAAAATACTAAACAAACTCTTTTAATCCTAGTCATCTTGAAATGCATCAATCGTCTAAAAGCAAAGTTTCATGATACATCTACATTATAATCAGGGGTAATCAGAGACACAAAACATGCTTATCAGTGTCTCCGTACCCCATGTATAGCCCTAGGCTTTAAAGAAGAGAACTCCTAAGCCACTGCCATAGAGGAGAGAATACTGAAATCGGAGGATGCACATAAAGGTCTTTATTTCTTATAAATCTCTTGGCCTCAGTTTTACTATATTTAAAATGGACTTATTAAAACATCTGCTGTTGATATAACAAGGTACTTTTAAGATAAAATGAGCTTCTACATATAAAAACTATTCAAAAATACATAGAGTTGAAGCAGATTTATCCCAGGACTAAAATCAGTTATCATAGTTCAAATTAAAATGGAGAAATCCCCATGGAAGAATATTTCACGAATTAATCTTTAAGAGACATAAAGTACATTTTATTAAGGACAGTTATAACATTCTCTTAAAATTGATAAGTAGCTGACATTTAATAAACCTTAATTGTCCAAGTGTCCTCTTTTTCTAATTTTATGTTATATGCAATATGTATTATATGTATAACACATAATATATACTCAGATTTACAGGGAAGTAGCAAAGACAATATGTACAGTGTTCCTATTTACACTTTACCAAATTTCCCCAAATTCTATTTTTTTCCCTAACCATGGTACCTTTGTCTAAACTCAAGTGGGAACATTGGCCTATTACTCTAAACTACACTGTACACTTTCTTTGGATTTCAGCAGTTTTTCCGCTAAAGTCCTTTTTCTGTTCTAGTATCAGATCCAGGATATCACATGGCATTTAGTCACCATGTCTTCTCAGGCTCCTCGGTGATGATTTCTAAGTCTTTTTTTGCTTTCCATGACCTTGATGAAGTACCTTTGGGAGCATACTAGTCAAGTGTTTGACTGTCTTTTCTTTGATCAGCACTCCAACCCTGTACACAGCCGGGGCAGCTACTCAGCAGGGCAACTCACAGCATGGCAGCTGACTTCCTTCAGAGCAAGGAAGAGAGTAAGAGAGATCACCCAAGGCAGAAGCTACACTCTCTTTGTAACATAATCTCAGAAGTGACACCCCATCACTTGCACCATATTCTATTCTTTTCTGTTCTTTAGAAGCAAGTCAGTACAACCAACCTATACCATACCAGGTGCCTGGGATCATCAGGGATCAACTTAGAGGCTGCCTGCCACATAAATATGTACATTAAATTAAACACATTCAAAAGAAAACTGATGACTGCTTAAGTCATATACACTTAATAAAATATAAGAATGTCTACTAGGTCAAAGAGAGCATGTATTCTGGGACATCATGGATGAAAGCAAACATTTTTTCTTAAAGGCCTCTGTAAGTCTAGGTAAATTGGGATATTATGTTCTTAATACCATCAGAGTTTAAATACAACATTGCAATGCATCATTTTGCTATTGCATATGTAAATTTATACATAGTTCCTAAAACTTTTAATTGCTTATGTTACTGCAATATGAAAAGAAAAACTTGAAAGTTTTTTTTTTAATCTTACTTGATGTATCTCTTGTTACCTTTATTTTGTGTTAAATATTATTTAATTCACAATGCCGATTCTTGGGAGCCTGATCATTACGTGATGGCTGTAGTGAAGTGAATTGTTCCTTTTAAACATCTTGATATTTTCAGATAGTCTTGTAACTGTTAAATTTCTGAAAATTTGCCATGTCTTGCAATAGTAAAAATCATGAAGAAAACACTTTTGTTATCATTATTAGTGATCATCGTCACAAAGTGAAGCTATTTTGTAGTGCTTTGTTCTTTTCAAGATACTTTTCACACTGAAGAAACTCATTTGGCTTCTCAGAATTTTATGAAGTTACATTATTCTCACTCTTTTCCACATTCAGTTTTGATTTAGAATCCAAGTGAACCAAGAGTTAACTCATAAGCCAAAGTTTTTTCCATCTCAAAGGACTAATTTGAGGGCTAAGCACATAATTTGACAAAATTGTTTTCTAAAAAATTCTTGGGACACTGCACTTTGCAATATATATGGTACCCTGTTGAGAAGAATGATCTCTTCCTGATACAGAAAATCCGACAACGTTGTAGAAGGTCAAAAACTATTTTCACTTTAGAATGTGTATTTCTTTAAAGTTATTGTTACTTAGGTTTCACTGAATTTTTAAAGCAATGCAGAATCTTCTTTTCTTCAGTATGTACAAAGGATGAATCTCCCTCTACTCAATACTCTGTAATGACCTATATGGGAATAGGCTAAAAGAGTGGATATATGTATATGTATAACTGATTCACTTTGCTGTACAGTAGAAACTAACACAACATTGTAAATCATCTATACGCCAGTAAAAATTAATTAAAAAAAAGAATCTCACTTGGAACATTTGCTTCCAAAAGAAGAACATGTAGCTACAAATATTCTTCTTTTGATGAACATAGAATATACCCTGAGACAGTTATTAATCTTGATATTATGACTCCTCTGTTTTGAGATATCAGGAGATCATAATTTTATAAATAAATAAGTTCTCATCATAAGAAAAAAAATTTTTATAACTATATGGGGTGATGAATGCTACTACAGTGTTGAGTCACTGATTCTGCCTTCCTGGGTTCTAAGTTTTGAAAATCAGGCATTCTTAAATTTATCCACAAGGTGCTTAAAAGTTAAAGCACTGGCTAGTGGTACAAAGGTACACTTGTGTTCTGTGTTTATATATTCATCAAATTGCCTTGTTTAACTTGCCACTGTGAACTGGCAGCTTATTTTGGAGCCAAACTGGGGACCAGCAGTTGTAACGGCAGGTAGAGAAAGGAAGTAGGAAAAAGGACATTTTTTTCTCTTTCTACTATGACTAAATCTATTTAAACTGGAAAATATATTGGGTATCTTACTCACAATTTGAGTTCTACTTGTTTGAATTTCACTGCTTTATATTTTAAATGCCAAATTACCAAAAAGAGATTTTTAAAAATATTTATTTATTCATTTGGCTGCATCAGGTATTAGTTGCGGCACGTGGGCTCTTTGTTGCGGTGCGCAGGCTTCTTTCTAGTTGTGGCGCACGGGCTCAGTAGTTGCGCCGTGCAAGCTTAATTGCCCCGCGGCATGTGGGATCTTAGTTCCCAGACCAGGGATTGAACCCGAGTCCCTTGCACTGGAAGGCGGATTCTTAACCACTGGACCACCAGGGAAGTCCCCCAAAAGAGATATTTTAATAAACTTAATCCATTCCAGGAAATTATTCATCTCTTGGTTCAAGTACTTCTACACAGTGGGAGAAATCGACCCAATTTACAGTTGACTAGTGACTAAATTAATGATCTAAGGGGGTAATATGCTATTGATATTATTTCTTATTATTAGTCTGGTTCAAATGCACTAGAGCAATGCTCTTTATGACCTAAATATCCCATAGGTTACTTAAGAAAACAACCTTTTCCAATAAGATAACTCCCACAGGGAATCGCTGCTCATTTAAAAAGCAACCATAAGGATTGCTTGTTCTTTTTTGTTTGTTGCTTTTGTAAATACTTCTGCCTATTTCCCACTGATAACAATCTGAAAATTAGCAATTTTTGAAATATTTCTAAATCATTTAGTGCGTGTCTCCTTGTTTTCTTAAATAAAATGTAGAAGTGGCACCCTTTTGATAAATGAGGCTATCGTTTTGACCTGATGTTATACTGAAAAACTGTACTTGCCCATTTCCATCCTTGTAGTTTTCTCTGATTTTACAAAACATCCTATTTAAATTTGTTTTTTTTTGTGTTTTCTGCCTTACAAGAAAGCAGTTATTCATGTTTTATAAGTAAAAAGGAAATAAATTCTGAATAACCACCATGGGGAATCCTCTTTAGAGTCAAGTGTTTAGATTCCGATGCTGAATTTTAAGCAAGTTTCCTCACTCTGTTAGCTGCACTTTAAAATGGTGTTGGAAATTACTGTTGTTTCTGCAAAAAGGGAAAATACCAGAAAATATGAGAAACTTATGCTAGGCTACTTTATTTTGGTGGTGGCATCCTTACTTTATCTTGGCATCAGAAGACTAGACGTGTTAGTCAAATCCAGTTTGATAAACTCCTCTGAATCATATTTGTTTGTAATTTTTATATTTACAAGTTTTTCAACAGAGAGTAGTGAATAGGGGGAAAAGGTGTCATCCTTAAATAGGTCCTCTTGGTACCATTTCTCCCCTGAATTGAAATCTGAAAATTATTTGCTAAATCCTGAGTGAACTTTAGAAAAAGTAGAATTCCTGAAGTCTGTGAATTGACACGTTAAAAGCAAGCTCTCAGTGGTGGTTGCCAAGGCTTTAATCAGAGAAAAGTGACTCAGTTTGAAGTAGTTTGAGCTCAAATAAAAGATGTGCTAAGATTTCAGATATGGTACTTAATTTTGAAACTGTTGCAGCAGATTTAATCTGAAAATCAGTTTAACGACTTGTGAGCATTACCTATGGAGCTGTATCAGGAATGGTTTCAGATTTTATGTTGAATATCATCTACTCTGAGATTACATTTTGTGACAGATAGCATAAAACATAGAGTTTACAGTTTTTAAAATATTTGAATGATTTGTGCTATATCTGAAAATTTATAAGAAATAATGAAAATACTAACATTCTATAATATTCATGTAGAAACCAGTATTACATTTTTTTCCTGCTTGTTCAAGTTATAGTTTATTACCCATCCGTAGATTTAAAAGAAAAAAACACTTATTCCATTCATGTGATTTTCTGCTTTTATGAGACTTTTCTGCTCCTCTCTTAAGAGGAAGAGATTGTCACATTTTACAAGCAGCTGCTCTATTCTTCAGAAGCTGAACATGCCTTGCAGAACAGTGCCTGAAATGTAATTACTGTTTATGCCAGTTTGCTTTTCATCAATTTGTAGCAGAATGAAATAGACTGCTTTGGATTCATTCCCTGATTTTATATATGTCAAAAAATTATTTTTTTCTACATTAGGTTTTAAATGCCTATCTCTATGTATTTACTTTGGAATAAGGGAATATGCTAATTGAGATCTTTAAGAATTTCAGAAGTTAGTTAACTAACCACCATTCTTTGAAGCTGGATTTTTATTCGGAATACAATTTAGAACAAATTGCTGGAAGAAATACATAATCATTAAGACATTCATTGTTAGTAATAGGATATATACCATAAGGAAATTTATATTGATTAGGATATTAGAATACATTATTTTATCATATTTTAAGGCAATTTATTTATTTATTTTTATTTATTTATTTATTTATTTTTGCGGTACGCGGGCCTCTCACTGTTGTGGCCTCTCCCATTGCAGAGCACAGGCGCCGGATGCGCAGGCTCAGCGGCCATGTCTCACGGGCCCAGCCGCTCTGCGGCATGTGGGATCTTCCCAAACTGGGGCACGAACCCGTGTCCCCTGCATCGGCAGGCGGACTCTCAACCACTGCGCCACCAGGGAAGCCCCATTTTATTTATTTAGTGCAAAAATTATAAACTATATTTTTACAAGAATGTTGATCCAATATTTTTCAAAGCCTTTAGGAATCTTAACTTATTCATGTCTTAATAGTCCCTAATATTAAAAAAAATATTCATTGGGGGACTATGGATTGTTATGTGCTATAAACCATGTGTGGGTACTGGATGTACTCTGCTGATCAAGGCAAAAATGTTTCTGTCTTCATGGAACTTAGTTCTTATCATCAGTGCATTTAACTCATGCAATAACATTGAAATTTAAGTGAAAGGTGTTAAATAGAACATAGAACATGTATAAATTATTCAAAAATTTTAAGATACACTTTGTTACTTTTAAAATACTGAAACTAAAAAGTGTCAGATATACAAAATGTTTGGTGGGTGATATATGGAAAAGTCACTTTCTCTAGGTGCCATGTTATCAGGAATGTTCCTAGCCAACTGGGTAATCTCCACTGCTCTGTCATCCTCCCTGTCTGTGTCTTACTCTGGTAAATATCTACGATGATTTCCGTTAGCAGTGAAAACCGGAGGACCGCGGGCCTAAGGAAACGTGTAGTCTAAATGTTTCTTTTTTTCTTTTAAGTTGCTTCAGTCCCCTTAGAATGATTTAGAAGACTAATAGGTATATCATTCCTTAATTATACCCAAAGATCCCTTTAACCCTTACTCTTTTCTCTATATTCTCAAAGTAAAGGCACAGTATTATCTTAATCATAATCTATACGGTTTAATATTGCCAATGATATACCAATAGCCAGGAAAAAAATAAAAGGAAAACACTAAGCTTTAAAATAAGCTTAACTGCTATAAAGGCAGTAGCATTAATCAATAATAGTCTTGTAGAAAATGAAAATGCCAATCAGAACTATGTCATTTTTAATAAATATGCAGATAATCAAATACTAGCAAATTAATGCAAATTTACTTTAAAATTCCTTTTTCCCTTTGTTTCTTGTTGTTTTATTTCTTGCTTTTGCTGCATTACTTTTTATATTTTACCTGAGAATGCCCAGTTTTATTATATGTATATGTTAAATAGGTTTTTATAGGTTCTCTGGGATTTTTACCATAGGGGAAGTCTACATGATGGAGATAATGTTAAGGGCTGTTAGACAGAGAGGTTAAAGTAAAGGATGGTTCTTTTCCTTGAGAAGACCATGGTTTAGTAGCATAGAGAATGAATCAGGATTTATTGATTCACCTTAATAGTAGAAATGCGTAATAATTTTAGAGATATGGAATATGCCCCGTGCTAGTGCTAACTTTGTATGCTTGACATATTCTTTGATTAAAAATTATTGTATTGTGCCAAGACATTTTAAAGCATGGGTTCCCTTAACATTCTCTTACTGAGATTTGTTTTTGTGCAATATTGGAAAGGCCCCAGAAGAACTGGGAAAACTGCACTGCCACCCCACCATCTTAGAAAGGAACTAGGGAAGATATTGGTCTTACAAAAAATGCTCAAGGACTCCTTCGGATTTCAAAGGCACGTAAGTCCAGGGACGGTTAAGTTACAGTACACCAGCCTGTGAAAATGGCATCTCCTGTATTAGGGTCTGGTTTAGAAAGAGACCCACTATACCAAATGTTGCTTTGTCTACAGTGATATAGATTTTTTAAAAAATTAATTTCTAAATCATTTTGTATGTTGAATTATAGATATTCACATGCTTATTTATCTTCAAAGAGAGTCATGTCTCTAGACATAGTGCCTGGCGCAGTATCTTTCTTATAGTAATGTATTTGTTTGAAAGTAATAAAAATCTTAAATTTAAATTCTAGAAATAGAACTGAATTAAGATTCTAGTTCTGGAGGTTGAATTCCAGGTTTTTGCTTTAAATCTGTACGACGTATATATGAAATAAAATACTGAAATTGTTTTATACTAAGGTCAAAAAATTATTGAGCTAAACTTTTGTTGATGTCTGTCAATATTTTTACTTTGTACTAAAAATTATTTAAGGATATCGTGTATATCTTGCCTTAGTTATTTACAAATGCAGAGACTCCTGGAACCAAATAGCATGTGAAAATGTTCAACAGACATGCTTCTTTCTGGATTTCTTTATATACTTACTATCCCTTGATTTACAAAGTCATTAGCAAATGTTGCCTCAGGGGAAACACATATAGCATACGAAAAAAATGTCACAGATCATTTTTGAATTTCAAATGAGACTTTTCCAGGCCCATCGCGAAAAGTTAGTCTTGAGAGCTACCGCTTTATGCAGAAGTCTGCCTTTTGGAAAATAAAAATATTTGTTAAGCTCAAAGTTGACAACTAGGAGGACTCAGACTACAAATGGTACAGTAGACCCAAAGGTTCTTTGTCACACAATCCATCTCAGATTGCAAATGGCAGGTGGAAGGCTTGGTGCATTTAGTAGGACTTGTGTGTAGTCCTGGCTGGGTGCTCAGATGATTCCTGTCTGCATCTTGCCCTCTCCTGGGGTCAAAACCCTTCTTAGAGAGTGATAAAGCCCCTTAGATTTGTCTGGGATTTCCAGAGCAGTGATGCCTGTGCTGAACTTCTGGTTGTGACTCTCGCCAATGTCAACCTGGAAGCAGTCCTAGTGGCTATGAAATGGAAATAACACACCATGTATTTAGGCAGAGAGGGATCTGAGAGTCTCCTACTTGCCTGGTTTTCCCGATCTCAGTCAGCTTCCACTACATCTGCTAAGTTTTCCCTTCTCTTCTGGGAGGAAGGAAAACCAAGGGAAACCTCTTTTCTTCCCTCACTGTTGTTCTATGTCTTTGCCTTTTATCTTTGGGGCCTGGAAAGTGTTTCTAGATAGCCTGCAACAATATGTAAGTGTGGACAGTTTTGGAATCTGTTTGAGACTGTTATTCCTTTAGTAAGCCAGACTTGGGTTTAATTTATAAGAATCATAGAGTCGAAGTGCAAAAATCTGTCCACATAGTCTATTTTGTTCTGTCATTGAAACATAGGTGCTCAGTAAATTATATTTTCTTAATAAGGACCATAGTTATTTTTTAAAAAGAGCAAATAATATCATATAATTAAACCTGACATTTCTAAGCATTGGATATGTGACTGTAGGGTCCTAAATTTGATTAAATTTAATAATGATAAAAGTATATTCTATCACTTTGTTTTTTTTTTTTTTTTTGCGGTACACGGGCCTCTCACTGTTGTGGCCTCTCCCTCTGCGGAGCACAGGCTCTGGACGCACAGGCTCAGCGGCCATGGCTCATGGGCCCAGCCGCTCCGCGGCATGTGGGATCTTCCCAGATCGGGGCACAAACCCGCGTCCCCTGCATCGGCAGGCGGACTCTCAACCACTGTGCCACCAGGGAAGCCCTCTATCACTTTTTATAGCACATTTTACCATCTTGATCATCTTCATAGTCATTTTATCCACTCTTCCTTTGAGAATGGATGAAACTGATCACACAATCATTATTGGCTACAGTCTTTTCTGGCTTTCTTTTCCTACATAAAACAACTTCTATAGCTTTCATTGTACATAGTTCCACAAAAGTAGTTTTAAAATAACCGTCTTTTGGGTATAAAGCATCTGCAAATTTTGTAAATAAAGGTTACTAAAAAAAAATAGAAATTGTTTGCAAAGTGAAAAAGAGTCATTGTTTTGTCCTGGTGTGAACTCCCACATTAAAGAGGAACTTAGGGATTAAAAGTGTGGGTTTGGAAGTTGTGCAGCCTGGGATTCAATTCAGCTTTGCTGGTTTTTATCTGTGATCTTGATCAAGCTAGGAGCTCCTAGAAGCCGCAATTCCTCTTCTCTGGAAAGAGGATCAAATGAGATAATGCATAGAAAGTGCTAGCATAGTTCCTGGCTTAAAACACACATGGAATAAGTGCTAAGACAAATGTTCTTGAGGGCAGAACTCAGTTCTCATCATTTCTGTCTCCTCGATGCCTAGTATGTGCTTCACATATAGTTGACACAATAAATGTTTGTCAGAGAAATTAGTTTCAATATAATTATTATTATGAGGTTCAAAGTAGACTAGAAACCTGTATAAACAAATACAGGCATAATTGAATACAACAATTGTGTTAGATCAGAGAATGGGCAGAAAGAAGACTTTAATAAAACATTTTAAAATCGAGATATAATTGACATATAACATTATATATTTGTGTCAAGCATACAACATAATGGTTAGCTCTTTGTATATATTGTAAAATGGTCACCACAATGAGTCTAGTTGACATCCATCATCATACATAGTTACAATTTCTTTCCTTATGAGAACATTTCGAATCTACTTTCTTAGCAGCTTTCAAATATTCAGTAGTGTATTATTAACTATAGTCACCATGTTGTATGTTGCATCCCCTTGACTTATTTATTATGTAACTGGAAGTTCGTGCCTCTTGACCCCCTTCACCCATTTCACCCCCTGTCAACCTGCCTCTGGCAACCACCAATCTGTTCTCTGCATCTATGCGATCAGTTTTTTTTTGGGGGGGGGTATTTTATTTTGTTTTTATAGACTTCACATATAAGTGAGATTATAGAGTATTTGTCTTCTTCTGTCTGATTTAATTCACTTGGCCAAATGCCCTCAAAGTCCATCCATGCTGTTACAAATGGCAAGATATCCTTTTCTTATGGCTGAATTATAATCCATTGTGTGTATATACATATATGTATATATATGCCAACACAGTTTTATAGTGAAGGAAAACATTTTCATTAACAGAAGAAATTCATTGCAGTCAATAATTATAATTATTATAACATCAGTAAGAAAATGTTGATTTGACAAGTAACATACATTTTTGTATTTGTAAAAATTTTAACAAATTAATTTTTATGTAAGTGCAAACCGATAATGCCTATGTACATTACAAAATATTCAGTTTATTATAGTAAATAAATATGAACTATAGCTTTGGCAAACATTCTGCAAAAGCTATTATATTTTTAATTTAATTTTTTATTGAAACTAAGTTGAAAAAAATGAATAAAAAGAGAGAGAGATCAAATTCACAAAGAGGCGCTTAAAAATACTTTTAAAAAATACACTTCGATGACATGTATTTGCATTAGTAATGCTTTCTAAAGCCACAAACATAATAATGTCTAGAATAGCATGCTGTTTTCAGTCTGGTAAGAATTTGTAAATTATTGTTAGAGTCTTCGTAAGTACTATTTATTTAATTGAAAGTATATAAAAAATAACATTTCTTCCATGTTTATGGCTAAATATTTCTAGACTACTAGACCAACCCTGAAACTCTATAATAAAGTCATAATCACAGTCCTTTGATTGACATTTGATTCTTAATCCACAGGTAATTGAATCAGGAATCAGCATCTTAGACAAAGGTAGTTTGGGACTGGACTTAAGACCATGCCTTTTTTGGGGGGATGGGGAGAGTAATCTGATTTACTTATTTATTTAACTTTTTACTGGAGTTTAGTTGATTTACAATGTTGTGCTAGTTTCAGGTGTACAGCAAAGCAAATCAGTTATACATATACATATATCCATTCTTTTTTAGATTTTTTTCCCCATGTAGGCCATTACAGAGTACTGAGTAGAGTTTCCTGTGCTATACAGTAGGTCCTTATTAGTTATCTATTCTATATATATATTAGTGTGATAATGTCAATCCCAATCTTTCTGCATTAAACAAACAAACAAAAAGCAAAAGACAAGAGCGCAAACACACACTTACCCGATAGGGATGATCTCAGTTTGATAGTGACAAAACAGTGTAACCACATCCTCTCTGATTGGGAGTTTTAAATATAATGCCCAGAGAGAAAGCCCAGAAACAGGGCAGTAGAATCGGTACTGAGCCTAGGAAGAGGGGAGAGAGACAGACAGAGGAGAGAGCTGGGTTGGTAAGATGCGGGTGTCACCAGGACAGGAGCCCCAATTTGATACCTGAACTGGAGTTGTTGGCAAAGCCTGCATCTGTAATTCCTGAAAAATACTTTTGTTTTCTTATTTCTTTGTGCTCTCTCTCTCTGAAATAAACTCATCACGAGGGAGAACTTGGAAATGACTCTACTGCTTTAACTTGAAATAACATAATTTGCTTGTACCTTCAGAAATATTGTAAGAATTTAAGCCACTGGGTTCATCTTGAAATCATAATAATTCAAAGGCCTTTTCCACCAAAAAAAAAGAGGCACAGATGAAATAAAATACAGCCATTCCACAGTCTAATGCTAGTTGGAGGCATCTTATAAAATTCCAAGCAACTTAAAGTTTTCAATAACAATTTTGTTTAGAATAAATATTAGCTATATAGTTGGGAGGAGTCTCAGTGTTAATAGACAATTTTGGTTTTTCTCTTTCGTAGTGTATGCAGCTTTGTAGTAATTATGATAATTGAATTGCATGAAATTTAGAGAAATATTTTCAACATATTTTAGTCTCTGCTTTGTTAATAAGCCCGAGCTAAACCTTAATCTTCACTCTCATACACATGTTTTCAACCAAGTGTTAGAGTTAATGTTAACAATATTTGAATTAAGATATCAAAATGCAGTAGCTATTTAAAATAATAAAGCTCTGCGGACTTCCCTGGTGGTCCAGTGGTTAGGGCTCTGCACTTCCACTGCAGGGGGCATGGGTTTGATCCCTGGTGGGGGAAGTAAGATCCCGCAAGATGCATGGTGCAGCCAAAAAATATTTAAAAATAAAATTAAAATTAAGATAAAGTTCCGTTTCCAGGTCTTCTCAGTTATTTTGTCATAATGATATAAGGGAGCAACTGGAGAGAGGCACTGTTTCTCTGTAAAGAGCAGACCAGAGCAAGGCCCACCCTTTCCTTACACAGAGTTAACTGCTGAATGGCCTTTTTTTTTTTATAGTTGTGCAAATGTAAAGCAAGTAACCACTCATTTCCCTGTAGAACAAACTAACAATACATTTGTAGGCCAGTGAAGGTGCTAAATACGCTTGGAATGGCAGTGCTGAATACTAAATTATAGGCACCTTTGCCAACATGCTCAAGGAGTTTTTTAGGAAGAAAACAATTAGGGTCAGGACCTCTTTTCCCTCAATATTTTTGGAACCTCCATAATGGGATGGAAAGCTTCTAATTCATGTCCTCTGGAAAGATAATTCTCCAGATTCTTAAGAGGAAAGCATCTTGAGGGAAGTGGAGGTCTTTGTGGCATCCATGGATAAACACAGTGGTCTGACTGTTTATGTAGGGGGCTGGCACTGAGGTTACAGCTGAGGTTTTAAGTCCCTGAGTGCAACCACTCTGGCACTATATCATTCTTTACAAACTATACCTTAGCATGAGAGAGTGATCTGAATGAGCTCCAATCCCGATCTCAGAGCAGCTTCTAGAAACATAATCATCAAGTATCACTGGACTTGCGTGGCTAGTTTTGATTATTTGTAGGGGTAGAGTTATATGCATCTCTGACTTTTTAGTATTTTATTATCCTTTAATACATCAAATTTTTAAAAGAAACACATGCAATGTTTGCAATCATATTTTAAAAAAATCATAAAAGTTTAGGTACCGTTTTATAAAAATATTGAGAAGAGTCAAAATAATTGCATAGGTAAATTTAAAGCCAAATCATAAAAATCTTAATTGCTTTCAACACTATATCTAGTAATATGATAACGTCATTAATTTTAAAGTCTCTCACTTATTTGCTTCAATAATTTTTAAGTAAAGCATAAGAGGGCATGAAAATAGCTGATGTCTCTCTCATCTAAATATTAATCTTTCTAATTGAAGGCTAAATACAATTTGGGTTGAAATGATCATTTAAATCACCTTGATACTCTACAGAAAATTCCTTTGACTTGTATACACAATGTTTGGGATGATGGTACACTGGAGAATAATATTATGA
This sequence comes from Phocoena phocoena, assembly GCF_963924675.1. Classification (NCBI taxonomy): domain Eukaryota; kingdom Metazoa; phylum Chordata; class Mammalia; order Artiodactyla; family Phocoenidae; genus Phocoena; species Phocoena phocoena. The sequence continues at coordinate 180,945,082 of NC_089219.1, read as the reverse complement.
ATGAAAACAACTCTGTTACCTTCTGGATAAGCAATGGTTTATTCCATTTATTCCATTTGCAAAAATATATTGAGTCCCTACTACATGTTGGTACAGTTCTAGGCATCTTGTATACAATAGTGAGTAAAACAAAGTCTTTGGCTTTGTAGAGCTTAAATGTATTTATTTGGGAGAGAGTCAGAAAACAAAATTAGATAACATCAGATGGTGATAAGTATCCCAAAGAAAGATGAGTGCAAGGGACAGGGCATGTGGAAATTGTTGCTGTTTGACATAAGGGTCAGGGAGGGACTCTCTCAAAAGGTGACCCATTTGAACAAGCACCTGAAGAAACTGAGGATAGGAATAGCAAGGCCCTGGGGCCGTGTGTTCTGTGTCGTCCAGGGAAAGCAAGAAGATCACTGTGGATATTTTGGAGCAATGTTGGATGTTATTATAGGAAATGAGATCAGAGAGTTAGTCCAGGTCAGAGCTTGTGTTGCCATGTCTAAAACTGGTTTTTACTTTGGCTTTTACTCTGTATGAGATTGGAAAGCCACTGGAGAATTTTGAGCAGAAGAGAAACATCTATATTCAGCAAACAAAAAACACATGATGCTCAGTTAAATTTGAACTTCAGATAAACAATGAATGAATGTGAAATAAAACATGTCCCAAATATTACATGGGACACAGTTTATTCATTTTCTAAAATTAAAAGAACAGGGTATCCTGTATGTTAAAGAAATTCTCTCACTGCTGTGTGGTAAATAAACATTTTGGTAGGGAGGAAGTAAAAGCTGGTTGAATCTACTTCAGTAGATTCAAATATTTTCACTCTTCTTTAATCTGAAGCTGCTCTAAAAACTAGTTTATAACTTGGTGAGATGTGCTTATGGGACGGTAGGAGAATTTGCCTTATTTTAATAAATATCTACTTTATTCAACTTTCTTTGGATAGCAATAAGATGTTTTTAAAGTAGACACTATAAAATATATTCTTGCACTATAAATTTTATTTATCATTAGAAAAATAATTATTTTATATAAAAATAGATAACTTTAAAAAGCAGAAAGTGGACAAAATTCAGTCAGTAAGTAACTCTAGACTCTACATTATTTTTTAAGCATATATAGTGCATTTATAAGCACTGTAAGCACTGCATTTACAAATATACTAGACCCGAAAGCAAATCACAAAACCTTTCAGAAGTGAAATTAAGACATTTTAAAAATACAATGCAATTATATTACAAATCAATGGCAAACTACAAGTAAAATACCCCTCACCTCACATTTTTAGATATTAAGAAATACACAAGTGTATTAAGAAAAGATTCTAATTGATAACAAAATAATGCATATCAAATCTTGTCTGAAAAAGTAAAACAGCATTTTTAAGGAATTTGTAATTTTAAATGTATACCTTAGAAATAAAGTATCACCTGAAAAAGTTGCAAAATGAAAAGCAACCTGGGTCTAAAAAGTGGACCGAAGAAAACATTTTTGAGAAAAATAATTAAATAGCAAGTGTACATGCAGCAAAGTTCAACAAAGCTCCAAAAAATGTTTCTTCTAAAAGAATAATACAATCAACAAAACAATGGCTACTTAATGGAGAGAGAAAAAAAGAGAAAGAGAAAGCATAAATATATGAATATCAGTTATGACAGAGAATGTGTGACTATAGCTGGAGAAAACATTAAACAGGTAATAAAAGGGCATTATGAACAATCTAACAGCAATAGATTTGAAAATAGATGTGAAGAGTAACTTGCTAAATTTCCCATGGAAAAAAGTTAATAAGTATTATATATTTTAAAGAAATGGAATGTTATCAATATTTTTTCCACAAATAAAACTCAAGGTCATGATGGCTTAGCTTTTATTCTACCATACAAATGAGGAAGAAATGTTTCCAATCTTATAGAAGCTCTTCTAGAGAATAGATGAACACTCATTTCATGAGGCTGGGAAACCTTAACACCAAAATCTGACAAGGATAGTAAGAAAAAGGAAAATGACTAGTCAGTTTCACATAGGAACATGGGTGTAATAAATTCTCAAAAAAAAAAAAATCAAAACAAATTCAGAAATATGTAAATACATCTTGAAGAAATTTGATCTATCTAGGGGAATATAAGTTTTATTATTAGAAATTAACAAAGGTAAATCAATATCTTAACTGAATAAAGAGTAAAACAATGGGTTCACTGCAGTAAAGGTAGCATATTTGTAAAACTTCAGCATTCATTTATCATAAAAAGAATAACAATCTCACGATTTTTTTAGCAAAGTAGGTATAGAAGAGAACTTCTTTAACTTGCAAAGGTTATCTAAAAACATAACAAAAAAATACAGATTATTTTATTTTTTTCTTCAAAAATGGAAACAATAAAAAAGAGGAAATATTCTGAAATCTCCTAAACATACCTACTCGCCTACCAGCATCTCAATCTTATGTCAATACTATACCTTTTCTTGTATAGTGATGCTCTTATCTAATACACAGGTTCTCTCACTTGTCTACAAGGACATGGCTTGAGAAACTCTCCATACTTTTTGATCAAAAATTCTCTTCTTTTTATTGAATCATTGTCATCAGTATAAACGCTTTATTTATCTTATTTTAAAAATTGTCTAACAATGTCTGTAAACACAATTCGCTTTTTAATAGAGCCAACCATCTCTTGCTGAATAATAAAGTGTGGAAGGGTAGATGAAGCAAGATTAAGTCATCCATGAACTGTTATTTTTCCACTTTAGGTATGAATCTTCCCTTACTTTTAACACTTATGAGGATAGTGAGGTTTATGAAAGAGTCCCATACATCTTCAAGTTCATTGTCTTGTGCTCTACTGATTATTGCTTCATCTACCTCATTTATTCTACTTCATCTTGAACAATCTCTCTTTTCTATGAGTCTAAATCATAGAAAATATAATTGTTGAATGGTAGAACTTTTTTTCAGCATTATGGAGCTGGGTTTTTAAAAGGTCATTTTATACTTCCCTTACATTCCCCCCATCTTTATATGTCTTATGTTTACAATTAAGGGAAACTTGGATAGCTCTTTTAGCATTGTCACAACTAATTTGGGAACATATTATTTTTATCCATATTTATATTTATATAATAATAATTTAGGGAGAATCATAAAATTGAAAAGAGAAGCCTTGAACATCTGAAATAAAATTTGGTGTGTGTGTCATGAAAAAGTTATTGGTTTCATATCTGGACATTGGTTAAAACTCAACAGAGTGAGCAAAGTGCAGTGAAGATGCAGGTATTTGTGGTACATGTTTATTAAGATGGTACCCTATGTACTATTGGAATTTGAGGTCTATTTGTACTTAAATTTGCCATAAACTTATTAGCAAGGAAAGAAAGTCATAATTTACAAAATGTAAGAGATTATTCAAAATTTTGTTGATAGTATTTTATTATTCTGTATTTGCATCTCAATCCCACTCCCACTTCTTCCGTTCTTGGCCTTTTTCTCTCCTCTGCTGTGAGCCCAGGTAGACTGGCTGCTATGAAGGTCATTGCCTGGGCTTTCCTACTGGCTGATTTTGTGTTGGTTTAGCTAATGAGACTGAATTTCTTGAAAACAGACTTTGAGATGGAGCATTCTTTAGAGATTAATGGTGATTCTCCCTAAACATATATTTGCAAGGAAGTATTGGCACAAGGAGAAGCCGAGCTGCACTGTGATGACATCTGAAGCTTCACTCACCCTTGGGAGAGCTCTAGATCTGCAATGACCCTTCACAACCGTTCCCATTTCAGGCAAGGGTCAGACCTTTGTAGCCCCACCTCTGCACATCACTTATTGTGCCTTGTTCCCTGGGAGACAAGATTCCTTTGGTGAGGCAGTTCCCTGAAGCCACGGATATGTCCCAGAGAAGCCTGTCAGTATGAGCCATCAGCAGTTAAAGATTCCTAGGAGCAGGGGGATAAGTGCCTAAGTTTTTAAGTGGTGATTTAGGTAAAGCACCGTAAATCAACCAATGAGAGAAATCACAGGATAGGAGCTCAAAATCCTTACATCACATCTTTTTTTTTCATGTAAGGTGATATTCACAGGTTGTGGGAAATAGGTCCTGGTTTCCCGGGGACATTCTTTAGCCTCCCATAAACATGGGCCCCATTTGGATCTCTCTCAGTTTGGTAAGTGCCATATTAATAGTTCTATTATGCGGTTGGCTCACAACTTACCTATCTTTAAATTGAATTGACAAGGGCTGTCTTTCCATGCGAAACAACTTGGTCAGCATCGCTTTGTGCTTAAAATTAAATACTTCAAAACAAGTAGCAGAAGAGTTTAGGGAGAAAATAAAGCATTAATAAGATAGTGATGTCATATACCCTATGTCTGTTAAATTATTTTCCACTGTGCCCTTATGAAATAAATATTGTTATCTCCATGTAGTATGGGAGTAAAGATGATTAGAAGGGCTAAGAGATTTTCTCTAAGGTCAGGTTTAGGCTTAAGTCCACATTTTTCTAAGTCAGTGAAGTCACAGTGCCTTAAAAATAAATACTAAGGATAAAAGAATATACTCCACAGGATGACTTACATAATAGCATAAATTTCAATATGAAGTTTTCCTTGATCATTAAAATATCAGACCTGGTTTAAGATGAAAAAGCTAGCAGTTTCCTTTTCTTCCATTTGTTAATGATAAATGTGAACTGTAAACAGTGCCAATCTAGCAATAAATGGTATAAGCTTTCCGGTTTGTTTTGCTGATGCTTTATATAAATGAGCACTTAGGAGAAGAGTTTTGTGGATTCCTTTATTTATTACAGCTTACATGTTGTGAAACATTGTGAGCTATGCAATCCTAATGCCAACAAAAAATGAATAATTATCTAGTACTGGGGTTCTAAACAAGACCCATACCAGCAAACAGATGTCAGTAGGATTTTGGCTCCAGGTTTTTGCCTGCAGGAAGTCATTAAAAGATAAGTGGAGAATCAAGTCTGTTCCCCTGGTAGCAGAATTTCTACCCTTTGGAGCCATACAGAGGGGCTTATTTTTGGACAGAAGCGATAGCTCCCACATTAGATGGCAATCACTCTTGTATTTATAGACTTCGTGTAAATCAATCCCAGACAGGCAATAACACGATCCTCTCTGTATTTATTTTTAGGCTATTTAAGAAAAGGAGTTCTGAACAAAGCAAACGTGTTTTAAACAATCCTATCCCTCAGTAAATTTCATAGTTCAATCTTCCAAAATCATATTGTGGTCTATTTATATGCCCTTAATGACTTTCCACTATCTGGAAAGTAGCATTGTATTCCAGCTGTGCAAGCACTGAAATCTGTATTCCAACACGGTCGATGCTTCCACAGAATGTCGTGATTGAAAGCAGGTGCAGATCATTATACTCAATACTCAGGGCTTTTCTTTCTCTCTTTTTTCCATCTTAGCATCCTAATGATTCTACAAGTTACTGTTTGCAACTTACAAGTTTGCAATGACCTAAAAGGCTTATTTGCTTTTTTTCTCAGATTAAATAAGTTAAATTTCAGATAGTCTTCATAACATCTTTTCATTAACACATATTCTAATGGCAATGAACCACCAAAAGAGTGTAGGGCAATGAATATGGAGTGATTTTTCTGAAGCAGTAAGTAGCATAAGACAATAAAGAAAAATATATTTTGCTTCAGAAAAGATCAAGAACTATGTAAGAATTAGGGGATCAAGGATTTCTAAAGCTATGATGCCACACACTTGCCATTAATAAATTAAAACAATGTAGTTATGTTTTCCCTGGTTTTGTTCATAGATAATGAGTCAATTATTCCTCTAAAGTCATGAAATGTCAGGCTTATTTTAATATACTCTTGAGGTACCCAAAAGTTTAAAAATAAAAATACAAGAATAAAATGTCTTATTTTTATGTTATTTTATGTATGCCACTTAATGCTCAGCCTAAATTGTGATATCACATGCCAATCATGTTGGTAATATACATTAAAAATCATATGGGTAAATAATATGTGCAAGAGGAGAGCATTTATAGACAGTATTTTCCATTTTAAACAGAAGAATAAAGTTTAAAGGAATTACTTTGTTAACAGCCAAATGGAATGTTTATCCTCTTAGCTGTTACATCCTGCCTTTTTAGATGTTACAAATGAGAAAGTTTAGGTAAAAGCCTACTTAAATTTCAATTGTTTCCTACTTTCAGTTTTGTGGAAGAACAGGTGGGAAGTCCTAACCAACTACACAATACAGTAAAATCACTGCAGCATGAATCCCAAATTCAAATTAATGTTTCAGCGGCTTCAATATTTAAGTCACTAAAAGCTTCCTAAGGCAGATTTGCATTGTGCTGTTTTCCACAGCGCTCATGCTGACAGATGTTTTTTTCTTACTGGGAAGTTGTGTTTGGGTATAAAGTTGTGATAGATACATCTTATTCCAGTTTTCTTTTTCTTGTTATTAATATGATATGAGTAAAAGGTATCGGTATGGTTGTGACTTGTTTGGTTGTTATTACTGAGTCCCATAGGTCAAAAATCTACAAACATTGTTAAAATAGAAATTGTTTATGTGGTCAGGGATGAAGTTAGATGGACTGCCTCGTATCACACAGATATGAGGCAGACCTAGGATATAAAATCAGGCAGTCTAGCTACAGAACCTACTCTTTTAAGCCCCAAAATCATAATGTCTTCGTACCTGGTCATATCGGTTAACTTCTCCTGTGTAACAAATGACCTTGTGGTGGATGGATTCCAGGTATCCGTGACCTTGTATAATCTCCTGCCCTGAGTGTAGGTAGAACCTGTGACTTGCTAACCAACAGAATATGGCAAGGGTGATGTTGTATCACTTCCCTGAGGATGTTATTTATTTATTCATTTATTTATTTATTTATGGCTGTGTTGGGTCTTCATTGCTGCGCGTGGGCTTTCTCTAGTTGCAGCGAGTGGGGGCTACTCTTCGTTGTGGTGCGTGGGCTTCTCCTTGTGGTAGCTTCTCTTGTTGTGGAGCAGGGGCTCTAGGCACCCAGGCTTCAGTAGTTGTGGCATGTGGGCTTCAGTAGTTGTGACTCATGGGCTCTAGATTGCAGGCTCTGTAGTTGTGGCACATGGGCTTAGCTGCTCCATGGCATGTGGCATCTTCCTGGACCAGGGCTCTAACTCGTGTCCCCTGCATTGGCAGGAGGATTCTTAACCACTGCACCACCAGGGAAGTCCCAGTCATTGGAAATTCTGATTCAGAAAAAAAAGGATATTATTTAAGGAAATCTTGGTCTTGCTGGCAGATTCGCTCCAGAGATGCTCTTTTCTGGCTGAGTAAGGAAACAGCCATGTTGGCAAAGCCCATATGGCAAGGAACTGTGGGCAACCTCTGGTGATGGAGGGCAGCCTCCAGCCGAAAGGAGGCAAGAAGATGAATCCTCTGTCCTGCCACCGCGAGGAAATAAATTCTGCCAACAACCTGAGTGTGTTTCAAAGTACATTCTTCTCCAGTCAAACTTCTAGATAAAAGCAGAGCCTTATTGATACAATTTTGACCTTGAGAGACCCCTAGCAGAGGACCCAGCTAAGCCATGCCCTGACTCCTGAACAGTGAAAACTGAAATAAGAAATGTATGGTGATTTAAGTTACTAGGTTACTAAGTTTGTTGCACTTTGCTACATAAGAGGTAACTAATACAATCTCCAAATAACTGTGGTTTAAAACAACTAGTCATTTAGCTCACAATTCTGCAGTTTGGCAATTGGCTTTGACCCTACTGGAGAATTCTGGTCTGTGCTGATTGGTTCATGTGTCTGCCAGCTGGCAGGTCAGCCACCGTGGATGTTTCATAAAGGAGTTGGTTGGAATGGCTATCAATTTGGTCCTCTCTCCATGTGTACAGGGTATTCTGGAATTGTTCTCAGGATGGCAGGAGAGTTCTAAGTTCTTAAGCGAGCAAACTAAAATTCACAAGTACTTTTCAGGTCTCTGTGGTGTGAAGTTAGCTAATGTTCCATTGGCCACAAGTCACAGAGACCTAAGGACTGGGTGATAGATTCCACCTCTTGAGGGGAGAAATGGAAAAGGGTGGCTGTGTTTACAATCATCACACTGGTATTCTCCATCTCTAAGTGATACTGCAAGTCACCCAGCTGATGAAGTCTGAAAGCTAGGAGACATCATTGATTCTTCTCATTTTCTCATTCCCCACTTCACTCCTCTATCTGTGTAACCTAAACATAATTGGCTCATTTCTTTCCATGATTATTGTATTTTAGTAGAAATACAAATGACTGGGTTGTATGTCTCAATGAAAAGGGGTACTTTGTGCAGGAATAAAACACAATACTTGCAACTTAGGAAATCTTATGGCTGTTTGTCAGATGTCTATCAACAAGCATTGAATGTAACCTAGTGTATGGGTTTTAGTGTATGTTCCTAAAATAACTAAAAAGTGGGAGTCTCTTAAAGGTCACTTGGAAAATGTGATGTACTTGTTGGGATTCTCTAAGGCTGCAGTAAAGAGTACCATAGCATACTCAGTTTTTACTTACAGGCTAAACCGAATTCACTCTTATCAGGGGTCAAAAAGTATGATCTGTAGACCAAATCTGGACCACTGCCTAATTTTGTAAGACAAATGAGTTAAGAAACCTGTTCAGATTCAATGGGAGAAGAATTAGAATCCCCCTTTCAATAGAAAGAGTCTCAAAGACTTTGTGGCCATCTTTATTTTACCACAGGAATTTTGTTGAATATAATTTAATAGATTCATGGTTGCTGAGAAGTTGCACCGCATCTGCTTAGAAATGATGAACGTGGCCTTGGGCAGTCAAGTAGTCAGTGTGAAAATCCCAGTTGTTTCCATGTTTAGCTCTGTGATGGAGGAAGACACTTGTCTCCTCTTCAACTTCCTCATCATGGGGCTCATATGCCTGCCACAGACATGTGAATTTTGTTTGTGATACTGATATCCTCAGCGTAATCTCTTACGCTGAGGCTTCTGCCCCTAACCAGATTATTCTGCTACTTGATATCCTTTTGATTTATCGGGTTTCAGATCTAGCCAGAAAAATACAAAACCAGTTAGACTTCAATATTTGGAATCTTCAAATGATAGATTGCCTATTTTCTCCCAACACTGACTTACTTAATTTAGAGGATTTTAAATGTTGTCAAGCAATATTAAGTAACACTTGTATTTTAATGACATATTGTGCTTTAAAATCCACGAAGTGATTTTATACACATAATACCACCAACCCTTACAATGACAACGAGTGGTTACTATTTTGTTTTTTTAACATATAAAGAAACCAAACATCAAGAGAGATTAACTTACTTTCTGAAGTTCACATTGCTAAGGCAGGTTCAGGCCTCAAACTCAGGTTGTAAATTTGAGTCACAAGGAAGAAGACAATATTTTTGATATGTCATTTACTGAGAAACTTAAACACGTGTGTAAAGGAGAGAGGAGACCCTAATGTGTTATTAAACTTCTAAGTAACATAAATACTGAAAACTGTTACATTTATAAAAAATTAACAAACATCATGTGAGAGACTATATTAATATTACCTAATTATCACTGAGCTTTAGGTTACATTCAACCCACTGACAGTTTGTTTAGCACCTTCAGTGTGTTTACTTCTGCGTACGCAGCATCTAAAAAAGAATCTAAGGAACACTCGACCATATGAAAAAAATAATTTGGAAATTCAGAAGTGATTTAAGTCTCATTATCATTCTGCTGGTACAGAGTGCTAAGAATAGTGTTGAGAAGCATTACTTTTACGTTAGCATAATTTTTGTCTTGATGCCACCATTATGGTTTACCTGACAAATGACTGCAGCCCACTGCCACACCTGCTACCTTTTCCGTGACAGCAAAGAGTGTTATGCTATTCAGCTTTCAGAAAGGTTAATTTCTATTTTCTGCAATTATGAATGACATGGTTAGAGGAGGTTATAGGGAGCTGAATTACTGTGATTACTGTTTGCTAGAAATTATGCAAATGTATATAAAAACAAGTTTGTGAAAAATGAAATTAGGCTAGACCTGATTTAACCTAGTGTTATTAATGTTACAACTCAAAGTGTAAATAAAACACCAACATAATAAAATTCAAATCTCAATGTAAATATTATTTTATTATGAAGCACAAATAGGATGCCAGTTAACATAACATTTTTACCATAGCATTGCTGTATTTGGTATCATTGCTGAGGTATTCTGAAGCACATTAAAATCCAATCTTGCATGATGTATAACCTGAAAATGATGCTATTTTATTTTTTTTCCCTAGGAGCACTGCATACAAATATGTTAACCTCATCTTCGAGGCCGAATATTTTATTTGAGTTATGATTTAGAAAATAATCACTTGGTTCCACTAAGCATAAGTTTATGCAATTTAATTTATATTATAGTAATATTAGTAATAGCTCAATTATTCCGTATATTTGAATATTTAAATCTTTGTTTCGAGGTTATTTTTTCTAATTTACTAAATTTCATCACTAAACCATACTTCCACTCATTCTTATCTTTGGTACTTTTTCTAGTTCTTTCTTAGTTTGACAATAGGAGTGAAGGACCCAAAGTACTTTGAAAAAAATTGGGAATCATTTTCCGTGTTACTTAGTCTTAAAGAAATGAATTCATGTTAATGGTTAAAACTTTGTAAAACTGTATGTGGACAGGTGTGAATATATTATCATCAGCTTGTTGATTGATATTATGTAAAAATAAAATAAAATCTCAAAATTATATTTTATTCTGAATTATACTACCCTTTAAAATTTACTTCCAAAAATTACAACACTGAGCAAAAATAATCAAGCATAAAAACTAATATTTTATATGTCCTGCTGTAGTCACAAATATGGCATTTTGAAGAATATACCAAATGTATATGTACGTTTTATACCCTCACATATGAGAAAATAAATGTTTAAATGTATGAAAGAGGCAATCATTCTATGTTAGTTTTTAAAACTATGCAATTATGAAGAAAAATTTAAGCATTTTCATACAAGAAAAGTAATGCATAGGCTGTTTCAAAATGCTGCTGAGGCCTTAGGGCCTGTGACTGATGCCCCCACCCCCCGGGCTCGGTGGGGGAGTGACTCATGGAGTGGCCGTAAGGGATCCCACATGCCGCGGAGCAACTAAGCCTGTGCACCACAACTACTAGCCTGCACTCTAGAGCCCCCGAGCCACAACTACTGAGCCTGTGTGCCACAACTACTGAAGCCCGCACACCTAGAGCCTGTGCTCTGCACCAAAGAAAAGCCACCACAATGAGAAGCCCGCGTACCACAACGAAGAGTAGTGCTTGCTTGCTGCAGCCAAAGACTGCGCACAGCAGCGAAGACCCAACGCAGCCAAAAATAAAAAAATAAATAAATTTATTTTTTAAAAAAAGTAATGCATAAGTATGTATAAGTATATAACCCATAAATATAAGTTGATATTGCTTCAAACATTATTCAGAATTTCATGTTAAAAATGGAAGCTTTACTTTTTTTTTAACACTATTGATGTGTGTGTTTGCAGGATGTTGTTTTTAAAAACAAAGAACTCCCGCCCAAATTTACATTATGTGTTTATAAATATGGTTACTAGATATGAATATTCATGATCAACTATGAAATCATCAGTGGCTATGAGAGAGACCAATTCAACCTGCCTGTTATTTTTTCCTAGACATACAGTTAAACCAGTTTACTGTGAAGTAAGGTCACGTGACTAAGTGCTATCCATTGGGAAGCAAAGGGCAGAACACTTGCCTCTCTCAGGCCCATCGCATAAAGACCTTCTACATGTGCCCTTCCATTCGGTTTGCCTTTTGCCAGCCTGCTGCTGAAAGGCATAGTGACCCTAGAAGCCAAGCATTCAGTATGGCAGAGCTTAAGGTTGAACACTGAGGTATTATATCACTAATCAGGAGAGCTATGACTACTGGCAATAAACAGCAGTTTTAATTTTGTAAGGAAACAAAGTAAATGCCTCTCATATTTAGAAACATTTATATTTTAGGGTTTTGTGTGTGTGTCTGCTCGCGCACATGTGTGTGCTTGAGATATATGTGAGAGTAGTTAGTGTGATCTTAACTTATATGTAGACTTAGAAGACATATGGAGTGAAAAAAACTAAACAAAATTTTACAAATGATAAGAAATGAGATTTTTTCTGGTTGTCCTTTGTATATCTTCTTATTTAATTTTTTTCCTTTCTTTGATTGTACTGTCCATTATCACAACTGTTCAAATAGGGGTAGGTCTTTGACTCATGTCTCTATTTTAGAATAATGTTTTTCACTAAATCTTTGACACAATTTGGCTAAGACTGAGGGTTTACCTCAGGAATGCAAGGCTGGTTCAACACTGAAAAATCAATTAGTGTAAGTCACCAAATCAATAAAGCAAAGAAGAAAAATTATATCATCTCAATAGATACAGGGACCATATTTGACAAAATTCAATAAACTTCATTATAAATACCAACAACAAGCTAGGGACAGAAGAAAACTTCCTTAACCTGATAAACAGTATCTACAAAAATACAGATAATTTAATTAATGATGAAAGATAGAATGTTTTCTCCAAAGACCAGGAACAAAGTAAGGATGTTCTCTATCAGCACTCCTATAAAACATTATACTGAAATTTATAATCAGAAAAATATCACAAGAAAAAATAAAATAAAAGGTATACAGGAAATAAAGGAAGAAATAAAACTGAATATGTACAGTTGACATGATTATTCACATAGAAAATACAAAGGACTCTAAAGATAATTCCTAGAACTAATAAGTAAATCAGTAAAGTTGCAAAGTATAACATCCAATCGTATCTATATACCAGCAGCGAACATTTGTAATTTGACATTAAAGAAGTATCACTTATTATAGCACAAAAAAATGAAGTAAACAGGTAAAGAGCAATCAAATATGTACAAGACTTGTACACTGAAAACTACAAAACATTTATGAAAGAACTCTATTTAATAGAGAGATGTGCTGTGTTCATAATTGAATGACTCTATGTTTATAGGACATCAATTTTCTCTAAATAAATCTATAGATTCAATGCAATTCTAATAAAATATAGCAGAACTTTTTGTAGACCACAACAAGCTAATACTGACATGTATATGGAAACACAAAGAAATAAGACTAACTAAGATAATTTATTCAAGGGACTTCCCTGGTGGTCCAGTGGTAAAGAATCTGCCTTCCAATGCAGGTGAGGTGGGTTTGATCTCCAGTCAGGGAACTAAGATCCCACATGCTGAGGGACAACTAAGTCTGTGCGCCACAACTACTGAGCTTGCGTGCCTCAACAAGAGAGCTCGCATGCTGCAAACTACAGAGCCCATGTGCTCAGGAGCCCGTGTGCCACAACTAGAGAGAGAAAACCCGCACGCCACAATCAGAGAGAAGCCTGCGCACGGCAACAAAGAGACCTTGTGCCAGAAGGAAAAGATCCTGCATGCCTCAATGAAGATCCGACATGCCACAACTGAGACCCGACACAGCCAAAAAAAATAAAATAAAAATAAATTTAGAAAAGATAATTCATTCAAAAAGAAAAGAAGATTCACACTACCTGATTTATGAGCTATGATGAAGCTGCAGTAATCAAACAGTCAAGACAGTGGGAGATTGTCAAGGAAAATATACATATATGATTGGAACAGAGTAGAGGGTCCAGAAATAGACCCACAGAAATATAATCAGCTGATTTTTGACAAAGGTATAAAGACAAGTCAATAGGATAAGAAGTGTCTTTTTTTTAAAAAAAAAAAAAGGGCTATAAAATGGAATGTCTGCGTGGAAAAAAATAAATAAACCTTGAATTTATTCAAAAACTGAAATTGGATCACAAACCTGACTATGAACATAAATTTATAAAACGTCTGGTAGAAAACATAGGAGAAAAATTTTTGTGACTTTGGGATAAGTAAAAAGGTTTTAGATATATCAGTTAAACCAATCCACGGAAGAAAAAAATGATAAATTTGGCTTTATCAGAACGAAAATTTTGGCTCTGTGAAGTGTACTGCTAAACGTATTAAAAAAAAAAAAAAGCAGCAGACTGGGAGAAGATATTTGTAAATGACATATTTAAGAAAAGACTTGTAAAACGTATCCAGAATACTTAACTCTCAAAACTCAACAATAAGAAAGCAAACAACCTAATTAAAAAGCAGACAAAGTATTTGAATAGAAACTCCACCAAAGAATATATATGAACAGTAAATAAGGACCTGAAAAGATGCTCAACTTCCATGTCACTAGTCATTAGAGAAATGCAAATTATAACCCAGGGTCATCACTGCATATGCGTTACAATGGCTAAAAAATAACAAACATAGCAATACTACATATGTCAAAACACACATCCGACTACCCCAAGAGTGAAATTTACTGCGCATACTTTTAAAAATTAATTGCACAAATTTCCAATCAGCAGTGGTCACTTCCCAATAATGCACATTTCCCTTCTCTACAGCTTTGCATGTTGGGAGATTTCTCTTTTGCAGAGATGAAAACTACCTCCCTGAAATGTTGCCCATTGATCCATTTCTGTTTCAAGCAGTCACAAAAATGGCATTCAATCTCAGGTAACTTGTCAGCCTGCCTTCAACTCTCAGATAGTTGCATGTGAGTGTGAGTGTGTGTGTGTGTGTGTGTGTGTGTGTGTGTGTGTGTGTTGGGATTATTTCCTACCTCAGCACAATGTAGGGATATGATACTTCCTGCTGAATTATATGTTTTTATGTTCATTTGAAAATGTCTAGAAAGATTATTCAAATAAATATTTAGACTGGATATAAAAATAATTAAAGCAGAAGAGTTGGCAGGGCTACTTTGTTTTCATCCTCTTTTTTGTCTCATTGCTCATAAACTCACAAACCATCAAAAAAGACACATACGTACCCAAATTGCACTCCTTTGGGCAAATCTAATTCCATCACCATTCTGGATGTGGCCTCAAGCAGCTAAGAACTCTCCTACACTATCCCAAAAATCAACAGCAAATTTTTAATTAAAAAATAACTAATTAATCCCTAAGTAATTTTGGAAAATTTTACCTTCTAAGATAAAAACCAAATGAACTCACTAAGCCATTTCCAAGAGGCAGGAGGTTGTTGACAATACATCAACCAGGCTAATTAAAAAACAAATAATCAAACAGAAAAGTTGGCTCAATTCAGTGATTGCTTGGAGAGTAAACATCCTTGGCATACGTCATATTCAGGCTTTGATGAGAATTTATTGTTAGGCCCAAATTTGTATAAGTAATATATGCAAGAAAGAAAATATAAACTACTATTGAAAATTCATTTCAAACATCACTGCAGGTATTCATTTTTAAAAACAAGAAGCCTATTTTTTAATTCAAAAATAAAATATACATGATAAACCTCTGTGAAAGAAGTTATGTAAACCACTTTGACATATAACTTTCCTAATCTAAGGAATCAGATGTAGTTATTATTTTCATTCACTCAGGAAATATCTTGTTCCAAGGAATTACAAAAGGATTACAAAGATAAATAAGATACAACATCTGCTCTTATTTCCATAATGGAAAGGAACTGTGGATATTCTAAGAAACATAGTTTCCTTGAATAAAACGTAGAGGCTTTACCATATTGTTATTATTGAAAAGCAATTTTGTATTGCTTGTATGATTAAAACCTAGTAATATACTTGTCAAAGCAACATTAGTGAGTCAAGGTGTTATATAAATATTTTAAGCATTTTGATGCATAATGCCACAATATCTTCTACAATAGTTTTATAATTTCACATTACTGCTTATAAAATTGTATCCCCCATACACTCACTAAAACTCACTAACATGATGTATTATAATTTTTTAAAAAACTAAAAAAAATTAAAAATAAAGGATAGAGCCCATTATTGTTTTAATGTGCTTATATCTGATGGCCAAAGTTAAATCCTCAACCTTTTGACACCTTAAAATCTGTAATTCTAACCAAGCATTTAACCTTCAGTGTCATCTAGGGGAAGTTTACCAGAATACATATGGCTTGTCACATCACTAACTTCTAATTCCGTAGTCCTTATGTGGACTACCTACACATCTATACTTTGAAAAAGGAGCTGGGCTGATTTAGAGATGGACCTTCATTTACGCTACCTCCTGAGTTCTGATCTTACATTTACAGGCAAAATTGATAGGGACAGAGTAAAGGGACAAAGAAGGTGATTAAATAGCTAATCCCATAGGGGGTTCTAGTTAAAGAAAAAAGTATGGGAGACCCCTGTAAGCTAATGATCACTCTAGAAAGTAAGCTTGCTTGGCAACAAAACCATGCAACAGAAGCATGAGATGTGCCCCAAAACAATGGTGGCATGAGACCCACATCCTGCCCAGTGAGCTCAGTAAGTTAATGACCCCTAGAACATGTTCTCTGCACACATAAAAAATAATAATTTATGGAAAGGTGACATTTCAAAGTGAAAGACCCTCATTGTACTGAGACCTGAAATAATTTTTCCATTGTGCCTTGACTGGGTCTCTGCTTGACCACGTAGGGACAAGAAAACTCCCCTGCCTGACATAGAGGAGGAGCTGATGATGGAAGCATGATGTCTACTCAAGAATAAGGAAGAAGGTGGTCTTTTCCCCGTCCCCACTTTTCCTTTGATTATAAAACTGTAGCCCACTAAGTTCCTGGGGCACAGCACCCTCTCACCCACCTGCCTATAAGCCTCACAAGCATCCTGTTCTAATAAATCACTTCTTATCTATCACTTTACCTCTCACTGAATTCTTTCTGCACTGAGACATAAAGGACCGGAGCTCCTTGGAGCCCCCCGAAATGCCACCTAACAGTTTCAAAACCTCTGCAGGAGCACATATAGGTGAACTGTCAAGGACTCACATGAATCACAAGTTCTACCCAATGCCAAGCTTTACTTAGGATTAGCAAAATATGAAAACAAGAAACCACTGCCACTGGCTGCTGAGGGAGCTTGAGGAATCCTTTCACCCCCTCAAGGCTGGGTTTCCTTATCCGCACACAGATGACACGTATACACAGAGCACACAAGCCGGGACATATTTTGATACCAATAAAGTAAACGCAGCCACCTCCGCCCTCCTGCTCCCTTCCCATGAAGCTTGGAGAAGGTTCCTGGACTAGCATTAGTATCTGGGGTTCCCGATTCGTCAGATGCAGTTTCCTGAGAAATTCTCATTTTGGGGGCTGGGGTGCATTTTGGAAGCATGAGCGATCTGCCCTAAGACACCCCTTGACAGCCGCTTAAGGTTGGAGTCTTTAAGTTTTTATACCCCATTCTTTTATACCCCACATAAGAATCTATGTGGCTTATTTTCATTCTAAGGCTTCTGTGGCTCAGGTCCAGAAATCGCCAGTTTATTGATGATAAGGAATCTAGATATATGAGGCATATGCTGCTCAAACTCTTCGTAGATAGCAACTTGGTACCTAGCAAACCCAAACAGCCCCTGGGATAGCTTCTCCCCAGGTGAATCACAACAATATTTTAAAAGGACATCTGGTCAAGACCAGAACTTCCTCAGGCATGGAAGATGGAGCAATGACATTCATCCTTCATACCCAACCCTTAAGGTTAGAGGGAAGAAAAAACTCACTTGAAACTTTCAGAGTTTAGTAGACATTGCATATCTTTGATGACTCGGGTTATCTCTTAAAAGGTCATGAGAATTTTGACTTTTAATTCATAAAACAACTATGCTCCTTAAAACAATTTCAAAGGTAGTGATTCTTCTCCAAAATCTGAGTTAGTATAAAATCTCCCTTAAGCGGTTCCATGTTCATCATCCTATGACATTGAACATACATGCACTTGCATACCACCTGTATGTGTTTTCTTTTGCTGCAGAGTGAATTACTGTAAATTGAGTGGCTTAAAACAACACCCATTTATTATCTTACAGTCTCCATAGGTCAGAGGTCTGGGCACAGCTCAACTGGATCCTCTGCTCAGATTCTCAGGAAACTGTACTGAGGTATCAGCTGGTGCTACAGATTCATCTGAGTCCAGGGTCCTTTTCTAAATCATGCGGTTCTTTTGCAGAATTTATTTCCTTGAAGTTGTAGAACCCATGGCAGCTTGCTTCTTCAGAACAGTAAGGAAGGAAAGATTCTACTGCTTTGAGTCTATTGCCTCTAGACTCTCATCTGAAGGGCTCACCTCATTAGGTCAGCTCTACCCAAGATAATCTCCCTTTAGATTAACCTAGAGTCAACTGATTAGGGATGTAAATTACATCTGCAAAATCCCTTTGCCACAGTTTCCTTGTTATAGGGAAATTGTTAGTCCCACCCACACTAACGGGCAGGAATGACACAAAGCCATTGAAACAAGGAGGTAGGAATCGCAGTGACATCTTAGGATTCTTCCTGTCATGGTACAGATTTCTGTTTGAGAAGCAGTTCTAGGATCACTTTCTAGCATTTTCATAGAGATAGTGAAATAGTAATTGAAATATCTACAACTACTTTATTCTTTTTGTATTATATTACATATTTAAGATAGTTTTTCAATTTTTCAAATGAATTATTTTCCTAAGGGGAAAAAAAAACACTTTCTTCTGTTTGATTGCCAAAAACATTTCTGTCATTTTTGCACCTTGTACTTAAATTAACTTCTATTTAGTATTCTGTTCTTGTACAAAATAATAAATTGATGGATGCATCCTTAGTTTAGCTATTTAATAAGTTAATGAATTTAAGAGCGTGATTAATTCAAATAATGTTGATGGCAAAAATACCAGTCTTTATATTGATTCAAAGTAGTGCATTTCACATACCAAAATAGACACTAAGCATTTCTTTTGGTGACCAATCTTTAAATAAAATAGTCATTTATATCAAATGATCTGATTGACCAAATGTGATAAACTAGTTCAAAATATTTTTGCCAAGAAGTTACATTTTTCTGTAGAATGAGTCGAATTTCTCAGAAATCTCAATAATGAAGTTGGAGTTGTGTTCAGAGAGCAGGTGAAAAAGAAAGAGACAAAGGTAGTGTGTGCTAACTTGCTATTAGTTGTAGTTTGTTTTCAGACGGATTGTGAAAGCTAGAGCCTGTGTCTTCCTCTCACTAGTTTGGAATCCAAACTCATCTAGTTCCATGGTGATAGATCCTATTTTCAAGACAAATGAAGGCTCTTCAAATGTGAACTGTGACAGAATGTCTCAGGTCACCTGGGCTTGCTTTGAGATGCTTCCTGTGACATTTCCTCTCCGCAGATCTAACGGTGGTCCCATTGTCTATGAAGGTGAATATGTCAGGGAATTGAGTGGTTAGAGAAAACCTTCCCCCAAATGAAACTGAGCAGGACCCCACAGGGCTACTGGGCCTGGAAGCCTTTCTGTGTCCCCTGTTTCTTGTTTGTAGGGAATAGGCTTCATTCAGCCTCCTTGACCTTCTACGAGTTCCAAAGGGCAGGTTCAAACAGTTGCTAATCAGGGAAGGGAGGGGACACGAGACAAGGGAGGAACAGAGTCAAGAAATAATAGTGCAGCTTTGGTGCAGGATCCTGGTTCTGCCTCAAGGCGTACACATAACAATATCTTTGAGCTCTTCTGTAGGACTAAAACCTCCAACAAATGGAAGATATTAACTACTTGATGAAGCATTCTTTATTCCAGAGAGAAGGTCACTGTTTGATAACCTTGAGAACCACAGAAGCTCACCTAGAGACCAGCTGAGGCCAGATTAAAGGAGCGCAGGCCCCTCTCACACCCTGATCCTTATCAGCAACCCTGCCCTTGAACCATTGCTATAAAATGCCTCACCAAATCCTCCCGGGGTTGGGACATACAGTTTTGAGGGCATTATCCCACTGTGTCCCCCTTTGCCTGACAAAGAAATAAAGCTATTCTTTTCTACTTCACCCAAAACTCTTTCTCAGAGATTTGATTCAGCACCGGTGCACAGAGGCTGAGTTTCAGCATCACAAACACCAAAGCAAACAATCCAGAGAGTGTCTATATCGAGAATCCTCCAATCAAGGGCAGTGTATGTTTTAGACTCTCCTTCTCCCTGCCCTGACATTTCTAGGGCACTGGTTCCAGGATGGCTTGTATGATCTCTGTTACTGTGAACTAAAGTCAGGGCCTCTGTCTTCATAAATTGACGATATTCCTAAATTCAGATTGGTCTTCTGTTAGCTCTATATCTAAATTTAGCAAGTCCTACCACTGGTGGATCCCGCTGGCACCTTCACGAAGACAGAAGGGTTGCTTTAGCTCTGTTTTGCTCCAAGCTGTACTGCCATTATGGATATCCTGTAATCTTCCTCTTGTTCAGCACTTTCTGTACAGCAATACTTGTGCCTGGAGCAAAGCACTATTCTATTCAAGACATTACTCACTCCTACTTCATGTTAATTTGCTTTTATTTATCCTTGGTGATGAGATGCTGAAGCATCTTAATGAAGGGTTTAAATAGCTTCTTCATGGTTATAAAAGTTTATTCCAGGAGACAATATATGAACTGGGAACTAGAGGGCCTATTAAGGTTTTAACTCTTGCTTGAGGCATTTCCCCATCTCAGAGCTAGAGATGATTCACCATCCCGGCATTTCCTTTTCTGACTAATAAGACTTTATCTTTGTTTTAATTTGAGGTGTGGTTAGGGAAAGCAAACTCAAGTGTTGTGTACAACAATTCTAGCTTGGTCACTAAGTGGTCCTGTGCTGCAGCCATCTGTCCAGGACTCACTCACACGCCAGCTCTGACATTTACTAAATGCATAACTTTGGGCAATTTTTTTGTTTTGCTTTGTTTGTTTTGTTTTTAGTGTAACTGAACCTCAATCTCCTCATTTGTAAAAGGGTCTTAATTTTAATACTTCTCTGACACAGTTGCCATAATGATAACATAACTGATTCACAGATACTTCGCACAATTATTGCAAATATACATATTAATTTCATCAACCTGATTAAAACTCTTAAAATAGATTACCATTAATTTTTGATAAGATGCAAGATCCCTAATAGTGCTTGTAAGACTGAGTATTTTGATCTTCTTCTCACCTCACATTAAATTACTCCTTATTATTTTGCCTTCCTCTTTCCTTGCACCTGTCTCAGTGTAAATCACCACTGTAAGGCATCAATAAGCTTTCCAAAATCCTCATTTACTTTTCTTAAAGTCCTTCTTCTTGGTAAACACCATGGAAGATTTTATTTTCCATGGATTGCCAAGGCAATATCTCCCATCTCACACTCTGCTCTGCAATGTGATGTTGCCCCTCCTCCATCATAAGATAGAGTCTATTTCTCCTTGGTTTTAAAACAAAAGAGGAAAAAAAACCAAATTATTAGGAGGGTCCTGTGATTGCCTTGACCAATAGAATACAGTGGGAAAGGATGCTTTGCTTATTTCAGGTGTATCCTTAGCTTGTTTGGCAGCTTCTGCCTCCTGTCTTGGGACGTTTGTACATGGGATGCTTTTATGCTGAAGCCAGCCATCATGCTGTGAGAAACCCCAGTCACATGGAGAGGCTCTCTGGATGCTCTGATTGACAGCTGATCTTCGAGTCTCCTAGCCAAGTGAGTACTCCGCATTGGATGAACAGACCAGGTAAGCCTTCAGCTGACTCTAACCTGCCCCTATTATATGGCAACTGCATCAAGAACTCGAAGCAAGAGCTGTCCATCGGAGCCCTATTAATTCACACAGCAATGTGAAAGCCAGTATTAAATTATGTTAGTCAAGGAAGTTTCAGAGTGTTTTTCTCTGTAGTATTAATAATCAGAGCAGATTTTGGTGAAATTTTCGGTTTTTAGCTTATTGATTTGATTTAGTAGATGAATTTCTAGAGCCATACTTGTAAGCTTCCTTTGGGACACAATTCCTAATTTTGTTTTGTCTTTGGATTCTTTTCTCACATATGCAGTTCACCTTCTGTGTACAATTTCAGGAGGTCCATAGACCCCTTATATTTCATTCATTAAATCTTTCTAGAAAATCATGAACCTTACCTTAAAAGACTTCTTTCAGAATATTTAACTTGCTTTGTAATGTCCTCCTCTCCTTGATATTCTCAACCAAGTTTTTCTAATAACACTGCAACTTAGTGCAGAATAGGAAAGAGACAGATTAAGGTATAACAGTTATAGACTGAAAACATCACTGAAGCTAATACCTGGGATATATCTTAACCCAGTACATAAAGAAGTCAGGCTCAAAACAAACAGTTATTCTTAACTTTAATTTTATAAAGGTATTCATTTATTCATTTTTAATTTTATCCATATATTTATTCACTATTTTCTCACTCATCATTTAGTAAACATGGATGGAGCTCCTAGTAAGTTCTGGACCTTGTGCACAGCAATGCAGACATAGAGATAAATGAAGAACCTTTTTTTTTTTTCCTCAAGAAATGCACAGGCTAGTTGGAAAGACAGACGTGCAAACAAACAGTGGAATTTCTTTAATATAACGGTAAAAGCAGCAGAGAACATCTTTAGTCATTTATGACCTGTATTTTGAAGACGAATGGGACTTTTCCAGGAAGCAAATAAAAAGTAATGACTATTAGGAAAGGGTAGGTGATAGTAGTGGGCAGTTAGAAAAGAGTAGAACTATTGAATAATTCATTGTGAATGTAAAGTATAGCTGGAGATAATCTTGGTGATGTAACCAGGGCCAGGTTATAGCATGCTAGGTTGTTTATTTATTTTTTAAATTGAAATCTATTTGATGTATAATATTGTGCAAATTTAGCTGTACAACACATTAATGTGATACACATATATTGTAATACGATTGCCGTTGTAGCAATAATTAGCTTCTTTATCATGTCATAAAATTTCCATTTATTTTTAGTGGCTGGAATAATTAAGATCTAGGCAGATAGAGAAAGACAAATAATGTATGTTATCACTTATATGTGGAATCGAAAAATGCCAACCTAGTAAAAATAGAGAGTAAAATGGTGGTTACCAGGGGATGAGGGTGGGGGATAGGACAGATGTTGTTTAAGGATGCAAATTTGCAATAAGTAGTAAATAGGCCCTAGAAATCTAATGCACAGCCTAGTGAACATAGACAGCGCTATTGTATTATAATCATCAAACTTGCTAAGAAACACGCTAGGTTGTTTACACTTTTTCTGGAAGGGAACAGGGAGCTATTAAGGGGATTTAATTAAGAGAAAAAAATAATCAGGCTTTGGGGACTTCCCTGGTGGTCCAGTGGTTGGGAGTCCACCTTCCATTGAAGGGGACAAGGGTTTGATCCCTGGTCGGGGAACTAGAATCTCACATACCGCTGGGCAACTAAGCCCCCATACTACCACTAGAGAGTCCATGCACTGCAACTACTGAGCCCACATGCCACAACTAGAGAGCACGTGCATGGCAACGAAGGACCCCATGTGTCACAGCGAAGATCCCGCATGCCACAACTAAGACCCGACACAGTCAAATAAATAAATTAATTAATTAAGAAAATAATAATCAGGTTTTCTTTCTTCCAAACTATCACTTTTGATGCAATCTGAAGGATGGTTAAAGAATAAATGTCAGAAAGAACACTGTGAGGGGGGCCTTTCCAAAGGTGAACTATGTTAGAAAAGATCTAAATTAATAGACAGCAGGAATGAACAGAAGAGAGAGGATCAGAGATAACATTAGAAAGCAGAATTTGCTGATCCTAAACATATTTTTTTTAATTTTTATTTTATTTTGGAGTATAGTTGATTTACAATGTTGTGTTAGTTTCAGGTGTACAGCAAAGTGATTCGGTTATACATATACATATACCTATTCTTCTTCAGAGTCTTTTCCCATATAGGTTATTACAGAGTATTGAGTAGAGTTCCCTGTGCTATATAGTGGGTCCTTGTTAATTATCTATTAATTTAATGTGAGGACATGAGGAAATAAAGTCTTGCCTATGATCCCAATTCTTAATGCAAGAAACTATGCAGATTATGGTACAAATAAAAGCATAGAAGTTAGGATGAAATACTGTTTGAATATGAAGACCAAAGCATATTTCCTAGCAAAATCTTTTAAAATGATTAAGTAAATGAATAGTTATGATTCATTATTAGATATTTGGAGTTTGATATGGGTATGAGATTATCAGGGGAACACATAATACAATGTTGGATACATACATTTTGACTCTCAAGAGAAATGTCTGGGAAGACTGTATTGATTTGGGAGTTATTGGCAAACAGGTGATTTTTGAAACCATATTGTTAGATAAATTAAGATGAAGTTAGTAGAAGTTGAATGAGAAGAAATCTGAAGACAGAACTGTGTGGAATCATAAGATGTAAGTGTCTAAAGGAAGACATTCCAGTCTTCCTTACAAGACTGGGAAACAATGGTAACTGATACTGGATAGAATTAAGGAAAATAGTCAAAGGTTTGAAATTCAGGAAAGATACAAAGAGTAAGAACTAAATGTCCAGAAATCATTGGTTACATTTTACTGGAAAGTGTTATCCAATAGTGGGAACAAAAGTCAAACAACTTGAACCATGAATGGGCAGGGAGGAAATGGAGAGAATGAGTACAAACCACTTTTCAATGAAATCGAGTTGAAAGGAAATATTCTTGGAAATGAATTCAAGGTCAAATGTGTATATGTATTTATTGGGTATAATATCGAACCTAAGGTTATCATTGTTTGAATCTAAGTCACCATTATCTTATGTGTTAATAAAAAAGAAAAAAATACCTTGCCAATGAAACTATCTATGTAATCTTACAACACAGTGTTATTAAATATTTATATGTAATACTTATATTTATAGCCAAAGCAGCCTTGAGGGGAAAAAAATGGAGCTGGAGGAATCAGACTCCCTGACTTCAGACTATACTATGAAGCTACAGTAATTAAGACAATATGGTACTGGCACAAAAACAGAAATATAGATCAATAGAACAGGATAGAAAGCCCAGAGATAAACCCATACACCTATCATCAACTAATCTATGACAAAGGAGGCAAGGATATACAATGGAGAAAAGACAGTCTCTTCAATAAGTGGTGCTGGGAAAAATGGACAGCTACATGTAAAAGAATGAAATTAGAACACTCCTTAATACCATACACCAAAGTAAACTCAAAATGGATTAAAGACCTAAATGTAAGGCCAGACACTATCAAACTGTTAGAGGAAAACATAGGCAGAACACTCTATGACATAAATCACAGTAAGATCCTTTGTGATCCACCTCCCAGAGTAATGGAAATAAAAACAAAAATAAACAAATGGGACCTAATAAAACTTAAAAGCTTTTGCAAAGCAATGGAAACTACAAACAAGATGAAAAGACAACCCTCAGAATGGGAGACAATATTTGCAAGCGAATCAACGGACAAAGGATTAATCTCCAAAATATATAAACAGCTCATGCAGCTCAATATTCAAAAAACAAACAACCCAATCAAAAATTGGGCCAAAGACCTAAATAGACATTTCTCCAAAGAAGACATACAGATGGCCAAGAAGCACAGGAAAAGCTGCTCAACATCACTAATTATTAGAGAAATGCAAATCAAAACTACAATGAGGTATCACCTCACACAGGTCTGATTGGCCATCATCAAAAAAATCTACACACAATAAACGCTGGAGAGGGTGTGGCGAAAAGGGAACCCTCTTGCACTGTTGCTGGGAATGTAAATTGATACAGCCACTATGGAGAACAGTATGGAGGTTCCTTAAGAAACTAAAAATAGAATTACCATATGACCCAGCAATCCCACTACTGGGTATATACCCAGAGAAAACCATAATTCAAAAAGACACATGCACCCCAATGTTCACTGCAGCACTATTTACAATAGCCAGGTCATGGAAGCAACCTAAATGCCCATCAAGAGATGAATGGATAAAGAAGATGTGGTACATATATACAACAGAATATTACTCAGCCATTAAAAGGAACGCAATTGGGTCATTTGTAGAGACGTGGATGGACCTAGAGACTGTCATACAGAGTGAATTAAGTCAGAAAGAGAAAAACAAATATCGTATATTAATGCATATATGTGGAACCTAGAAAAACGGTACAGATGAACCGCTTTGCAGGGCAGAAATAGAGACACAGATGTAGAGAGCAAACATATGGACACCAAGGGGGGAAAGTGGTGGTGGTGGGTGGTGGTGGTGGTGTGATGAATTGGGAGACTGCGATTGACATATATACACTAAAATGTATAAAATGGATAACTAATAAGAACCTGCTGTATAAAAAATAAATAAAATAAAATTCAAAAAAGATACTTATATTTAATACATACTTTGGTGTGTATGCAAAGTGGAAAATATAAGCCAAATGTCAGGCAATGACAAATACATTATTCTTACTGCCTACCCATCTGCCTGCAAATGTAAGACTCCACTGATGATAAGAAGCATTAAAATATCAGAAAGAAGAGAATGTGGGAAATTATGTTTCTTAGGGCCAATAAAAATGATATAATACATACAATGTATAAATGAGTGTGTGTGTGTGTGTGTGTGTGTATGTGTGTGTGTAGGATGTACATTCTCAGAAGCTAAATGGGAGGGTTAAAGTAAATATTAACAACTGACATATTCCTATGAGTGTGAGCAGAAGTATATCTTAATTATTTATTAGCTAATTCTCTTTATTGTGCCCAACAGTCAGTATTTAGTGTTAATATACTTCTACCTTTAGTGAGCCTTTAGACATGGAAAAAGAGAGCTGAGGTTTTCGTTTGACTTTGGAAACATGAAGTACATTTTGAAAAGAAGAATAACTTTATGAGCAATACTTTTAAAGGTGATAACATATTTCAAGGAGGACTTTTGGAATTTCTATCATCTCAGATGATTAATAAGAGATTTAATATTAGCTGTTTTGTAAAACTCAGATTGCACCAGGTTTTCAAACCTGCTGTGATGAATTGAGTTTCTTTAATAAGAAGAGTTTTAGGTTACCCTTTTTGCATCAAAAAAGGAGGTTCCTTAAAAAACTAAAAGTAGAACTACCCAGCATTCCCGGGCGTATACCCTGAGAAAACCATAATTCAGAAAGAGACATGTACCACAATGTTTATTGCAGCTCTATTTATAATAGCCAGGATATGGAAGCAACCTAAGTGTCCATCGACAGATGAATGGATAAAGAAGATGTGGCACATATATACAATGGAATATTACTCAGCCCTAAAAAGAAATGAAACTGAGTTATTTGTAGTGAGGTGGATGGACCTAAAGTCTGTCATACGGAGTGAAGTAAGTCAGAAAGAGAAAAACAAATACCGTATGCTAGCATATATATATGGAATCTAAAAAAAAAAAAAAAGGTTCTGATGAACCTAGGGGCAGGACAGGAATAAAGACACAGATGGAGAGAATGGACTTGAGGATACAGGGAGGGGGAAGGGTAATCTGGGACGGAGTGAGAGAGTGGCATGGACATATTACACCACCAAATGTAAAATAGATAGCTAGTGGGAAGTAGCTGCATAGCACAGGGAGATCACCTCGGTGCTTTGTGACCACCTAGAGGGGTGGGATAGGGAGGGTGGGACGGAGTTGCAAGAGGGAGGGGATACGGGAATATATGTATATGTATAGCTGATTCACTTTGTGATAAAGCAGAAACTAACACACCATTGTAAAGCAATTATACAAAAAAACAAACAAACATCCATTAATGTTACAAACTTTTTCTCCTATATCACTCCTTGGTTTTCAAAGTTAACATGAAAGAAGTTACTAGAAAAATATTCAAATTTTAGTTATTTGGTATGAATCACCAAAATTTAGCAGTCAGTTTGATTCCTGCTAATGAGTTAAATAATTACACCTCTCAGGGAATGAAAAATGATTTCTTAAAGTTTTCTTTCTCAACCAAAAATAATATGTAAAGGTACTGAATGACTCATCAAATTGATAATGAGTTCCTTTATTTTTTCTTGATTGCTAAGTTCAAAACTATAATTTGCTTTAAAACGGAGGTTACCATATCTAGATTAGTGCATTTTTATCACATAATTATTGATTTTGACTGAAATTACTGAGCACACAGATACTGAGAAAAATTTTTCATGTGATATTAAGCACAAAAGGTGAAAAAAGTGATAAAAACGTAAAGATTCTTAAACAGTGGGTAAAGAGGAGAGGTTCTACGTATATGTCACTTTTATTTAATATTATTACAGACAATCAAGATACAGGTTAGTGTGCTTTACAGTTAAGTATAGTTGTGAAAAATGACTGAGAAAAATGAAGTAATTTAAACAAGATTAAAGCAGCAGAAAACCTGGAATCATTATTTAAAGTCTAAACCTATGCTGTACCAAGTTGAAATAATTATAACAACAACAAATGCAGTAACAATAGTTATTGTGTGATATATAGACTATATATACATTATACATATATACATATACATATATAGTATATATACAGTATATATACATATATAGCATATATATATACTATATATATATATATATATATATATTAGAGCTTATATAACTCGATATACTAGAACTATATAGATATATCTGAAATTGGGGACCTGAAAGACTGATCAGAATTTGTAAAAATAACAATCTAAATAGCATTATTCAAATCCCAGGTTATGGAATAGAATAGGAACTGATTTTAGGACCAAAAAAATCCAGTTCCATAAATAAATAAGTAAGAATATACTTAGCTTGATTAGCTCAAGGTAGTCTTTTACTTAGGGTCAAAATGGATATTCATTTAAGCAGAAGTAACTAAGTTTTCTAATAGCATATTTGTTATAAAGCCATTGTCTTTGTTAAATAGACTCACATGCTCTTTCCAGAATCTAAACAACATCCCTCATGAATTCCTTGCTCCTCTCTCTCCATGTTATGTTAACTTATCTTAAAAAATAAACAAACAAAAACCCAAAAACTCTCCCAACCATATTATTTCATCTAGTTCTGGCCCCATTAAGTTCTTCCTCTTTATTATAAAACTTCTCAAAATAGTTGTTCTTTTTTTTTCTATCTCCAATTCTGCACCAAATGCTTTATTTTTCTTTATAGTGGCTTAATTAAGACATAACACACAGTTCACCTACTTAAAGGATATAACTCACTGTTTTACTATATATGCAGACATATGCAACTATCATCATTGTCAATTTTAGAATTTTCATCACAGCAAAAAGAAACCATGAACCCTATAGCTATTACCATTTTATACTCCCATTAACCCCTCAACTCAAACCTAAGTAACCCCTAATTTGCTTTCTGTCTCTATAGATTTACCTATTCTGGACAATTCACATACTATGTGGTCTTTTGTGACTAGCTTCTTTCACTTAGCATCGTGTTTTCAAGATTAATCCATATTGTAGCATGTATCACTACTCCGTTCCTTTTTATGGCTAAATAATTTTTCATTGTATGGATATACTGAGTTTTGTTTATCCCTTTGTCAGGTGATGGAATTCAGGTTGTTTCTATCTTTTGACTATTATGAATAAGGCTGCTATAAATATTCTCCTACTAATTTTTGTGTGGACATATATTTTAGTTTCTCTTAGGTATATACAAAAGTGTGGAATTTCTGGGTAATATGGTAACATGATAATGTTTCACAAACCACCAGATTGTTTTCAAATATGGCTACACTATTTTATATTCCCACCAGCAGTCTATGAGAAGTTTGAAACTTCTCATCCTTGCTAACACTTATTACCTGACGTTTTGGTTATAGCCATACTAGTGAGTACAAAGCGATAACTTATTGTGGTTTTAGTTTGCATTTCCCTGATGGCTAATGATGTTGAGCATCTTTTCATATGTTTATTAGCCATTCACATAACTTCTTTATAGAAATATCTATTCAGATCCTTCACCCATTTTTTAATTGGGTTGTCTTATTATTGAACTGTAATGGTTCCAAATATTCTAAATAAAAGTACCTTATCATATACATAATTTTCAAATACTTTCATTCTACAGGTTATCTTTTCACTTTTGTTGATAGTTTCTGTGAAGCAGAAACGATTTTATTTTTTGATGAAGTCCAATTAAAAATTGTTTTTCTTTGGTTGCTTATACTTTTGGTGTCATATCTAAGAATGTTTTGCCAAATCTGAGATCACAGAAACTTATCCCTATATTTTCTTTTAAAAGTTTTATAGTTTCAGTTTTTATACTTAGCTGTTGAATCCATTTTCAGATAAATTTTGTACTTAGCATGAGGTGGAAGTCCAATTTTATTATTTTGCATGTGGCTATCAGTTGTCCCAGCATCATTTGTTGAAAAGATTATTCTTTCTCAGTTGAATGCTGTTGACACTTTTGTTGAACATCAATTGACCATAGATACAAAGTTTTATTTTTGGACTCTCAATTCTGTCCCATTGGTCTATGTATCTATCTTTATGCGAGTACCACACTGTTTTGATTACTATGGTTTGTAATAAGATCTGAAACTGGGACCTGTGAGTCTAACAACTTTTATTTGTTAAGATTGTTTTCGCTTTTGTGCATCCCCTGCCATGCTATATGAATTTTAGAGTGTGCTTGTCAATTTCTGCAGCAGAGCCAGCTGGGATTCTGATAGGGATTATGTTGAATCTTTAGACAAATTTGGTGAGTATTGCAATCTTACCTATAGTAATTTATGAGTTCTGTGAACAATTTCCATTTATTTGAATCATTTTTAGTTTCTTTCAACACTGTTCTGTAGTCTTCAAAGTATATGTTCTGCAGTTTCTTGGTTAAATTTATTGTTAATTATATTTTTCATTTTGATGCTATTGTAAATGGAATCGCTTTCTTAATTCTATTTTGGATTTTTCATTGCAAGTGTGTAGAAATACAATTGATTTTTGTATATTGATCATGTACGTGAAAAATTGCTCAACTTGCTTATTAGTGCCAAAAGTCTTTTAGCACATTCCTTAGGTTTGTCTATATACAAGATTACGCTGTCTATGAATAGAGATCTTTTTCAGTCTTCCTTTCCAATCTGGATGCCTTTAATTCCTTTTCTAACTGCTCTGGGTAGAATTTCTAGTGGACATCCTTGTCTTGCTCCTGATCTTTAGTTGGTTAATTTCTTGTTAAATTGGTGACTCATTAATCGATTTTTCAATTTTGAATGCATTCCTGGAAATAGACCCTCTCTTCCGGAGTACCTTGACATCATCCTCTTTGCCTAAGTGGGAGGAAGCTGTGGGTCCCACAGCACTCCAGACCCACTTCTTCCTCATTTGGGTACTACTTGGGCTTCCACCAGTTTGTCCACCTGTGATGAGTTCCCCATCACTGAAAAACTTTCTAGACCATCCTCACAGAGACTATGGTGCCCCTGCAAGCCACCCTGGTTATCTCTTGGTTCTACAATGAGGGAGTGGGCACAGCAGGTGATGAGATTATTAGGCTAGTCAGATTTCCATATTTGTTCATACAGATCCTGCTGGCTATCAAGCCCAATTAAATTCCTTATAGGGTCAGTTCTACCTGTCCATGACACAACCCAGATCTTAACTGACAAACTCGGACATGGAAAAGGCAGCTACAGGCAAAATAGCAAAATTGACCAACAGAAAAAAACAGGTAAAAATGGTAATTACACACCCTCCCCTAGACAATGTGGGCAAGGATCTCCCCAAAGCGATCTCTGGGTCTGGTTTTTCAAACATGAGGTCTCAGTGGAGGAGATGGATGAACTCCCCAGGCCAGGTACAAGCCATGGAGAGTGCCATGGGTGACCCTGCTAGGGTCTTCATGGTGGTCCCCATGACTAATATGAGTGCTATGCCCTCTGACCCTTCCCATGAATCTGGAGATGAATTGGAGTGCCCCAGCAACTTTGACCCAGATCTTTTGAGCTTTCAAAAAACAACAAAACAAAATACAAAAAGACAAGACAGTACCAGAGGTTAAGCCGAGGTCCATCTACCCCCAGGAGAACAGGAAGCCCTATGCCAAGGTTACAGTCCAATAGGGAGGTAGGGAAGAATCACAGCTTCTGATATGGGGGCTGAGGCCACCACCTCTGGGACCACTGCCCAAGCTGACTATAGGTGGATCCCTTAGTGCCTCTACAAACCCCCATTGCTGCACCTCCTGCTACTGAATGAATAGGTCTATTATCCATGTGCCATCTTGCTCACTTTCGCCCCCAGTCCCTGCCAGAAAGTACTGCAATCAGGGCCATCCTCGCACGGCATAGGGAAGACCACACACCTACCCTACTACCCTCACCTAGTGCTGTTATTCCTCAAAAACAATACTGGCTGCCTGAGGGAGAAAAATAAACAGCTGCCCTCCTTGCTGAGCTCCAGGAAGTCAAAGCCCTGTCTGAGATTATTTCTCTATTCAGTAGCCCCATCCTGCCAGTGTGGAAGGCTGCAGGTACCTGGAGAGTCACCATGTGTAATGAATGGCTCAACACTGTAGCTCAGCACTTGGGGCCTGCAGTGCTTCCCTGACATTGTGATTGCTACAGGCTATGGCCCAAACTGAGGGTACTTGGTAATTGACATTGCAAAGGCACTTTTAAGCATTCCTTTCCACCAGGACGATCAGGATAGCTTGCCTTCACATGGAATGGGTTACACCTTTAATGTCCTTCCACAAGCCTGCCCAAATTCCTGGGGTCTTTGCCATATTGATGGGTTGGTCATGACTTGGAACAAGTCCCAATCTTGGAGGGAACACTTTCCACCATATAGATGACATCTTTCTGGTGGGCCTAGACCAGGACACCATCTTATGCTGAACTCCTGAATTTTCCATCCTAATAACCTCACCTAACCCTAATTACTTCCCCTAAGTCCCATATCCAAGTACCATTACACTGGGGGTTAGGGATTCAACGTATGGATTTGGGGGAAACACATTCAGTCCATAACACATATCTCCATATCTTCTATTCATCTTCCCCTGATTACCTCTTTTCACCCTATTGAACTTGCTTTTCACTGGACTCATTTCTGCCCCATGGCCTTTCATACTTCTTGTTTCATCTGCCTGGAAATATATTGCAAATATCGTCCCACATTCCACTCCCTCAGCTTCAATAATTGGCTCGCCTCAGTAAATAATTTCCTAATTCTACTCTTGAATATTATAACACTCTTATTCTCCTACCTAGTTTATTTTCTTTCATAGCAGTAATCACCTAGTAATATTCTACATAACATAACATTTTAGGATCTGTCTCTCATGAAAATTTAAACTCTATTAGAGCAGAGATTTAACTTTTTAAAAAAATTTATTGTTATATCCCCAACTTCTAGTCATATATGACACACGACTGAAAATGTGTACTTTTAATGGAATCAAATGACAATG
The DNA here is from genome assembly GCF_963924675.1 of Phocoena phocoena. Classification (NCBI taxonomy): domain Eukaryota; kingdom Metazoa; phylum Chordata; class Mammalia; order Artiodactyla; family Phocoenidae; genus Phocoena; species Phocoena phocoena. The sequence continues at coordinate 180,911,774 of NC_089219.1, read as the reverse complement.
CAGTAATTTGAGTCACCTAAGGAAATACATAACTGAAATTATTAAAATTATGATTGAATATCAGTAACAAAATTTGTTGTTTAACATCTGTTTTTCCATTTTTAGATTGTGAGCTCTATGGAGTAATGACTTTTCTGCAGTATTCAGTACTGAAATATTAGCAGTTTGGACACTGCCTTGCTTATCATTGGAGCTCAGTGAGTACTGTTGAGTGTATGACTATATCTCCATCATCTATCTATCTTATATAATGATACCTTGTTGCCAATTGGACTCCCGTTGCTGGATTTTCTGCTTTGAACTATAAAACTCTTACCTAAATTACTATGCATTGTTCTGTATTATCTATGTGGTATCTCTGTGTTACAGCAATAGAAAATCCAAGAAACTCAATTAAGTGTAGGAAGAACCCTTCCTTTTAAACTTAAAAGATAGCTTTTAGAGCAATTTTCAATTATTTTACAGAGAACTTTTTTTTTTAATTCAGCTACTTTAATAAACCTAATTTGTCAAAATAAATGCCACCTGCAGCCTTATGTATTGTGTTCATTGAAATGATTCATTTGTGGACAAATCAGTTGCTGTGTAATGTTTTCCATGAAGTCTGGCACAGCTGGTTTTTAATTTGTCCGTAAAGCAAAACCATTCCCTTTGGAGTAAATGTTTTCATTTGGATACTTCAATTTGTCATGTTTGCAAACAGTATTTTTCTCACTTTATGGGCAAAGAAAAGTGTAATAAGGGAGTAAATCTGAACACATACAAATACACCTTAAGTAACTTCTTTCCCCATTAGCTGGCTTCTTATTCTAGATAAATAGATAATATTCAAAAATAAATTAATGGCCAGAATATTCAATAAAAAGGAACATGTGGGGCTTCCCTGGTGGCGCAGTGGTTGAGAGTCCGCCTGCCGATGCAGGGGACACGGGTTCATGCCCCGGTCCGGGAAGATCCCACATGCCATGGAGTGGCTGGGCCCGTGAGCCATGGCCGCTGAGCCTGCACGTCTGGAGCCTGTGCTCCGCAATGGGAGAGGCCACAACAGTGAGAGGCCCGCATACCGCAAAAAAAAAAAAAAAAAAAAAAAAAGGAGCATGTGTACATTTGGCTTAACCTATTTAAATTATGACACAGTTATCCAAATAAACACATTTGCTTAGAACTTTACGAGACATTTCCACCTACTTAATATACTTAATACAATCTTGGCGACTTCCCTGCCAGCCCAGTGGTTAAGACTTCACCTTCTAAAGCAGGGGTGCTGGTTTGATCCTTGGTCGGGGAGCTAAGATCCCACATGCCTCAGGGCCAAAACACCAAAAAGCATAAAGTAGAAGCAATATTGTAACAAACTCAGTAAAGATTTTTAAAATGGTCCACATCAAAATAAATCTTTAAAAACAAACAAACTTAATGAGTTTGTGACAAGGAGCATTGCTGCTGTTTGGTAAATGCAGGGGAGAAAACCAAACATGATGAATTGACTTGTCCCTTAATTCCAGGGTCAAGAATAATGCCCTGATTCATTTTGTTCTAGTTCAATATTTTTTTCTATTCCGTATGTTAGTCTACACCAATTATCAGTAGGTCATGAACTTGGCTTTGTCTTCGCTGACATGAAAATATGTTTACACTTGGCTTTCAGACTTCCTTAAAATCCATACTGCTTTAAAGCAAACAAAGGTGACCAAGGAGTGAAATGAAGATAACTACATTCAAATATTAAGCCATGATTTTAATGTCATTATCATACCTGGTGAATATATTTTTTTTAATTTTAAATTTTATTTGTTTATTTTTTTGGTTATACCACACAGCCTGTGGGATTTTAGTTCCCCCAGTAGGGATTGAACCTCAATCCCTACCTCAACAGTAGGAGCACAGAGTCCTAACCACTGGACCACCAGGGAACTCCCCCTGGTGAAATTTATCTAGGCTGAAAAGGTAGAACAGTTGAGGGAAAGGCCAGGTGTGCTACTTTGGAGGGTACAGTGTGTTTCAATAACAGTGCACAGGCCCTATTTCGTCAGAGTAGTTGACAAGTAGCATGTTTGGCATCACAACCGTATGCTAAGGTTTAGCTTTATAATTCTTTCATGCCTCATTTCTTATGCATAAATCTATTTCAATAATTATGATAAAATAACGCTATCTTTGCATCTATTGTTTCAACTTGGGGGTTTACATCTATGTTTAACAGAAATCTAGGTTTTAACAGGCCCTACAGGTGATGCTGATGCAATCTAAGTCATGAGCACCACTAAGTTAGGGTGTAGGGTGAACCTTTGGAACAAAGAGCTCCCATAACAGTGGCTCAAAGATAATAGATATTTGATTTTCCTTCAAATAGGAATCTAGATGAAGGAGGGCAATTCTTATTAGTCCATGGTGCCATTGTCATAGGTGACTTTGTTACAGGGACCCAGTTGCTGTCATTCTAAGTGTATAGTTTAGCCTGAGAAAGTGGGAAAGACAAGGTATGGAACTATTGGTGAAGGAGATGCTTACCGCTCCAAACATAAACCCCTAGTTCTTGGTGGATTTACCACTTGTAGTGTGTTTATTAATTGCATGAAGTCCCAAACAGGTTGTCCTGTCCACTGGGTAGATTTCTTCTAAGAGGATCTTCAAGGACCCAGAACAATTTAGCAGTTTCTGCCACAACTTTTCACACATGAAGTCCTCAAATATATTTGTTTAATGAAAGTTGAATATGTATCCTGGGGATAGCATTAACATACAGATAATTTTCATTTAGCAAAGTTTTCTGAAGAAATAAAGTTACAATGTAAACATTTTTGCTTTTCCTTTTCATCTAGTGTTAGATGTTTCATCTCTCAACTTAACATTAGCCAGGAGGGCTCTATGGAGTCTTACTTTGTATTTAACAAGCTGTTATTAATTTAGTAAAAGCCTTCTGATTTAGTACTGTAGAATGTTAAAGAAAGCATTTACTAAAACATCGCATAGATTTAGGTAAGTGCTTTGCTTTTATTGGGGAATATGGCAGATGCCAGTCTAAATAAATTTCTGTATAATTGATTAGCAGCTGTCTCTCTGTAATGTCTAAGAAGCAACATGACATTTATCTAAGAATTCATCCTTTATTAGGTGAATAGTATGCTCTCAAAGGTAACTACGTCTCTAGGAAAAAGAAAAAATACGTAATATTTGACTAGAATTAAACCACTGTTTGTCAGGAACACTGCTAAATATTTCCCCATATAGTAGCTAATTTAACAATGTCATTGGCAGTAAAGCTGTTTCTCTAAGAAAGGGCTGGATAAAGGAGAAATTAAAGAGGAGATAGGGTAGGATGTAAAATTAGGGAGAAGGGGAGGATAAAACGTGGAGGATATGAGTTCAGGAAGACAGGTCACCGAGTTAAGGAGAATCCTCGGCAAAAATCACAGAGCTGAGAAGAAAATTACAGTAAAATCACAGGTAACTCCAATAGGCCCTCAACCACGCCCAGTAATTCTACTTTGTTTTTCCAGTTAGCTCTTTTAAGATTGTTTTCCTGTCTTCAGCGAGGGGTCTTACACACATTTTCTAATGTGCCTGGATTTCTAATTCCACCCCTACTTCCTTCCAACTCATAGTCTCAGTTTATATTTTGTTGTGATTATACTATTAGGTATAGGAGCTTCATATTTCTGATGTGACTGAAACCATCCTCTTACTCCTATTTAGGAGGAAGCATCTCTTCCAGCAAATGCCAATGCCTCCATATTTTCTCTCATCTCAGACCCTCCTATTCTCAGAAACTTCACTCCATAAGCGTGCACCCCTTTCTCATACACCGTCAAAGTAATTCTCTCTAAAAGGTAATCTCATCAGAACACAATGACTCTCAGGGTCCCCAGACCCTGCCCAGCCTTCATCACTGAGGGAGCCAGGTGCCCAGGACCCTGCGGGCCCTCAGGCTTTTCCTTTAAACTGGAGAGAATCATTTGTAGCAAATACCAGTCAGGTGAATTCCCAGCTGCCAACAATTGCCCTTCTTTGAGAACAACCCAACCACAGAGGCGGACCTGAAGTAATGCTGTGCAAAGTCCTTGCAGCTGAACCCTGACCTCTGGCCACCTCCTGGGGTGGACAACTGATCAAAGCTGGACCAAGTTTTGAAACTTCAGCAGAGTCTGAAGCCGGCTGAAGCTCTTACCTGGATGACAGTGTCCGTGTACTCCAGGTGCTGAGGCCTCTGTGCACCACGACCCATGGGGACCGCTGCTGCCATTAGGTCGCCGAGGCAGGGACGGGGTGAGGTTCACGACTGCTTCGAGGCCTGGGCCTAGCGGGTGGGCCGCCGTGCCGAGGGCTCTGGAGCTCCGCGGGACACGGCCCTCGGCCTGTCGCCGGCCCCCAGCTCACCCGCCCGCCCCCGGGCCAGAGGAACTTGAGGGCCCTAGGAGAAGGCCGAGCTCCGCCTCTCACTGCACTCTGCCAATGAGGACCACGGCCAGGCTGGCTGCTGAAGGAGCTGTACCTTTAAGCGCAGTCTCCCCATGAGGGCTGCGCGCCCGCCCCTCCGCGATTACATTTTCATTTCCCAGAAGCCTGCAGCAGTTGCACAGTTGCCAGACCCTCATCCTCAAGTGTTGCTGGCACTGGCTCCACACCCTTTCACTCTTCATCTCATACCAACACGGCTTCGTGTTTCTCCATCTTCTGAAACCATCCTTTCCACTATCACGAATGAACTCTGTGTTGGCCACTCCACAGGTACATACTTTTTATCTCCTCACTGTATTCAATAGTCGAGAGACATTGAATCCAATGGTTGATTCTCCCTTTGTCAAATGAGCTACTATCGTTTAGATTCCTTCGTAAGAGGCACTCCTGAATTTCCTCATTCATCTCTGTTTCTTTTCTGGACCATTTTTTTTCTAGACCTGTCCTTTCCACATAATTCCTAAATATGGTGCTTTGAATAACCTCCCTCTTCCTCATTGGATTTCAAATGAATTAAGAAATAAAAGAAGTAGGTTAAGCATATGGGAGCAAAATATAGTCTTTGTAAATGATGACGTCAACGTTTAAGACTGTGGCTTATATATGTGGGCTAAGAGTCTTCCTAATAACAGACCCTGGATATAGACAGAGTCACTCAGACAATCACAGTTTAGAACCATCCTACCTACACACACTTTGTCAAAGTTGGCTCCCTAGAAAAAGAGGAGAAGAAAAAACAGAGCTAGGCTTAAGCAGAGTCATTATGCAACTGAATATATGCCATTATGAGAGGATGGGAGAGGAATGAAGAGAACCCAGCAGTGCTGTGTTTCTTCTCTGTGGAAGGAAGCATCATAGATGGGTGTGAATGGGCACAGGCAATCCCCATAACAGCTGGAACTCTGGAGGTAATAAAAGCCATAAACACTACGTGACAAGTAAGTGACAAGTCTATAAACAGATGAGAGAAGACAACAGAATGAGAAAGGCCTTCCTAGGCTACCCAATACAAATTAGCATCCTGACCCACTTACCCAATGCTTGCTTTCCTCTTAATACCACTTACAGGCTGACACAAATACTCATTTATGATTTACCTAAATTACAAAAAAATAAAAAAAAATCCTTGAGTACACGATCCAAGATGACTCCTCAGTATCTATAACAGTAACCTGAATGAAGCAGGCATTGTTGAGTGAATGAATAAATGAATTCAAAAACAAGACAAATATATAAAGTGTCATATCACTTCCTTGATGGAAGAGATTGCTGCTCTCTAGGCTTCAAGGAGATACAATTTGAGCTGGACTATAAAGAATACAATTGTTCTAAGTAAGATCATGACCAGAAGCAAAGCTGAAAAAAAATCACGAGACGTTTTTTGGTCTGTGATATTTATTAGCATTGACACTACATGAACTTCTTTTTATTGCTGTAGTGTAAAGAAACATCATAAAATATGTGGGAGATTAAAATCACACATTTAATTTTTAAATTTAATTTCCCAGCAAAATGATTAGAAGTTACTGACTTTAATGTGTAACTTTATAAACTTCTATGTTCTGGAGAAGAATACGTGGTGGTGTGTATGTGTGTGTGTGTGTGTGTGTGTGTGTGTGTCTACACACACACGCACACGCAAGTGTAGATGTATAACTGTCCCTACAAAGAAATAATATTTAAACAGTACATGTTTATTAAAATACATATAAATCATATTTTAAAAATCTTTTTTCTTATCTACTTACTTCCAAAAATTACAAATGAATTATTGCCTAAATTTTCCCAAAACTGACATACTGGCAAAGGCATTTTTCCTCCAATTACTATAGTCTATATATTCTGTTTTTCTTACTTCAAAGTTTTTTAACAGAGTGAGTTTTTTTTTTTTTAATTTCCTGGGTTCAGACACGTCCTATAAGTAATCACATGCTATTTTATTTTCTGTGGGTTCTGTTAATTGCAGTGAAAAGTAATGTAGCCTGAAAAATAATATGTAAAAAGAGTCTATGCTTATTAGCTGTAAGTTGGTTCACTGAAAAACTAATGTGAGATTGGAAAATATTCTAGTACTCTTTTTCTTCAAGATCAAACTTTCAAAAGACTATGGAGCAATCAAGAATAGCACAGATAAGATTCCTGCTGTTTCTCACTAGGGGGTTCAATAATCTTCAGATTCTTTTCCTGTAATATCACACAAAATGGCTTGTATTAGGCAATAGCTGGTATCAAAAGAACACGATTATGAGTGAGATAGCTTTCTATGATCTATAGACTATATCTGATTTTTAATTTTGCATTTTATCCATATTGACTGGATAAATGTGAATAGTACTTATTAGATTGAATAGCTTAGCTTACAAATGAAATTTTAATTGTTTTGAGTTTGCCTACACATTTTCACGCTTTTAACTGCAAGTTAAGACCTGAATTGTATGTGGCTTTTTACTCAGAACTTAGCCAAAAGACCTAGAAAGGTCGATTTCATTGCTCTTCTATCTGAAAGATATTTTAGTCAAACTAAAGAACTGAGTGCATTTATAACCATCATATTTCAGCTGAGAATACTTTTTAAAAGTCCACACCATTTGTGGCCCTCTGAAGATTTTGTCTGCCCTAGACAAGTAGCAAGGTCCAACAGCGGGGCCAGTAGGCCAAGCATATTTTATCATTGCCCATTGTGAAACTTTGGGCAAGAAGAATGTTTTAGAACTCTGATCTTTAAAAAATAGTGTGTAACTGTATTTCTACTAGTTTTCAGGCATGCATGATGATTTAGAGAACATTAATTATTTATGAAGCTTTTCTAATAAAGGGCACGTATACTTTTCCTACCACACATGGATGTATTAAGCATACCTTTTTTTGAGGTGAAGATAAAAATCTCTCTTGAAAATATTATTTTCATTCAGTAACTGAAGAAAGAATATCTACAAAGTCAACACACATTCAGAAGTGACAATACTATCTTTGAAAAGAAATTTATTTACATATATTCTATATAATTTCAATTTGGCATTTTGTACTTTGGTTTTTATAAAGTTACAATAACATAATTGCAGTTATTATTTTAATATCATTTGTCTTATTGATTTTGCTCTGATTTTTTATTGTTTGTGTTTTCCAAAATTATAAATAATAGCACAATTAAAAATTGGTGATTTAATTTTTGGGGGGAATCTTTAGAAACACTGTTATCTTCTTGGTGTATAATAAATGACAGAGAATAAAAGAGCAAATATGGAAAAAAGGAAGTTAATGCCAGCATTAACTTGAGTCTTCCTTTTTCATGTTCCTATCTATGGTTTTGTTTTATATAATTCATGATTAGTTTTTTTCTATGTAAAGTGTATGTCTACATAATTACCTCTCTTAGAAGTATTAACTAACATTAGGTAAGCAGATAAATAAATTATTAATTATTCAAATATAATAATTTTTCTATTTCTTTTAATATTTTAATCTTTTCATTCATTAAGGAGATGTTTCTTAATACACCAAATATTTATTGAGGGTTTATTAGGTGCTGAGTTTAGTTCTCATTCTCAAGGAGCTTAAATTATATTAGGAATCTTCACCTGGCAAATGCTACTATGCTTCAACATCCAAGAGAACAAACAATGATATGATACTGCATTTCTATCAGATTAGCACCTCTTGCAATTTCTTTGTTACCTTGCAACTGTTTATTGAACATGCAGGATGACAAGGGCACTTCTAGGCAATGGGGATACATTGGAAGCCAAAACTGTCAAAAATTTTCCTTTTTTGAGTTTATTTTTCTAATGCCAAGCTCACTATCAAAGCAGAGCTCTGTGTGCCTGAGTCCAGCTCAGATCACCCAGCAGAAATACCCCACTGATTCGGCGGCTTGAGCAACTGTTGGTTTAAGCCACTGAGATTTTGAGTGGTTTGTTTTATAGCAACAAGTAATTGATATAGGCCAAGACACAATAAGCATAATATACAAATGAATAATAAAATATTAGAAGAGTTTTTCTCAAATATTTTGGAGTCAGGATTTCTGTGTTCTCTTAAAAATGGTTGCAGATCACAAAAAGCTTCTGTCTATGTTGATATCTGTTGATATTTACCATATTAGATATTAAAATAAACTTTTAGAATAAACATATTTGTTTAAAAGTGACAATAATTAACCTATTACAGGTTAGCATACTTTTATAAAAAACCTATACTTTTCAAATCCAAAATATAAAAATAGAAGAGTGGCATTGTTTTATATTTTTGCAAATCTATTTTTTTGCATATCTTACTAATTAGATAATAACTGGATTTATGTATTGGGTACTTCATTCAGTCTGTTGAGATATGTTGTTTTCCTTGAAGAAAATGAAGACAAGCTCACCTCATACAGTTATGTAGTTGGAAGAGAAGGGTATTTTACCAGGCTTTTCAGATGATGGTGGATATATTTCTCTGATATGACATCAACACTAAATATTAATTTCTTAGAGTTTTCTTGCAAAGTGAAATCTGTAACTATGGCAATGAATTCTTCATTTTCTCTTACATTAAAATCCACTGGCGATTCTTTCACTTAGAATGGGTCTCTCACATATGCATGATTTTGTAACTTCATATATTGGCCATTAAGAAAATGGTGATTATGTCTTATGTTGACATATTTCATTATACAATATAAAAAGTCACTACCAATTTCATCAGAAAAGCCATTAATACTGGGACACTGATACAAGTTTCCCAAAATGCTAATTTTTGCTTAAAAATTGAATTGTATTATTGGCAATGTAGTGCCTAACATTAACCTTTTTAATTGTAATGTAAATGCCTAACGTTAAGCTTTTGATTACCGAGGCATCCATTTTAAAGGCATTTATCTTGAATAAACATATTGCCAGCTGTGTGACACAGCTACTGTCAAAATAACTAGATGAGGAACCAGACTGCTCTACCCAAGAAGGTCACCTTATAGAAAGCCCTGGACCTAGAGATTGTCATACTGAGTGAAGTAAGTCAGACAAAGACAAATACCGTATGATATAACTTATATGTGGAATCTAAAAAAAAAAAAAAGGTACAAATGGACTTATTTACAAAATAGAAATAGAGTAACAGATGAAGACAAGCTTATGGTTACCATGGGGGAAATACTCTGTAATGACCTATATGGGAAAAGAATCTGAAAAAGAGTGGATATATGTATATATATAACTGGTTCACTATGCTGTACTCATGAAACTAACACAACATTGCAAGTCAACTATACTCCAATAACAATTAAAAAAAGAAAAAAGAAAGCAATCCCCGAGTGACCTAGATAACCGACAGCTTTTCCCTACCCTCACCCTAATTCCCACTCCTTATGCTTATGCACCAGTAAAGAGTGAGCTCACAAAACCCTAGGCACCCCACCTAAAAAAGACAGAGTCCAAGTCCACGCTCCCTCTCTTTCTCTCTACCCATGACCCTTGCTGTGTGGGCCTCAGGTGTACCAGGTACCTTCCAGGACTTGTGAGTAATAAATTGTCTTATTTGAAGCTTCCTGATGGTTTTGCTGAGGTATGTCCTGTAATCCTAATAAGAACTGGGAAGTCTGTCCAGCCACAGCAAGGGCTCTGGTGGTGGTGAGAGGGGACATCTGTTGGCACCAGACCAGGTGAGTCCCTCAGGCATCCCTAGCAGAGAACATCACCATCAGTAGGCTGAGACCCACACAAGAGGCAAGGAATTCTGTCAGAGGTTTTCCTTCAAGTGACAGGCTCACTTGGTTCATTTTCAAGAAATATTTGGAAATACCCAAGTCTGAACAACCATAGTTTGCCTGTCACTTGTTCTTTCAAGTAAAAATAAATGTTTTTTAAAAAAGCAGCTGGCTTGGCTTGCATCTCAAATAATTGCATAAGTGTGTTTCCTTGAGATGACTTTTGTGTAATAGAAGTACTTATACACACGTCCCATTTCATCTACAGAAGATTAAAATGAGGTCCACTTGAAGATCCAGATATATGAAAATGAGTAATTGCTATCGATTTATCAAGAGATTTCTTAAATAGGATTGCCTTTAAAAATGTGTAGGTACATGACAATGAAGAATAAAATGACCATTCACGCATGTAGTATACTAGTCGACCACTGCAGTTCGGTGCCATCCCTGGATTTGTGCCAAAAGGCCAGCAGCTTTACCCACCATTGCGCTTGTGTCATCAATGCAAATGGCAACACAGTGGAGAAGCAAACAAATAATGCCATCACATTATTATGAAAATAGTCTGTGTGTTCCGGATAACCTATAAAGGCCTTGAGGATTCATTGAATGCTGCAGACCACATTTTAAGAATCTTTATAACATAAATACATGAAAGTAAATGAGTGTCATAAAGGGCATTAGGAGAATTGGAAAAGGGGATGATGCGTGATTTTGAAAAGAGTGACCTGTTTTGATGGTACTGAGAAGGCGATCTTTGAGCAAAGATTCTACGAGGATGAGAGTATGAGTCACAAACATATCCGGGGGAAGAACCGACAAGGTAAAAAGCATAATTGAGGGGCTTCCCTGGTGGCGCAGTGGTTGAGAGTCCGCCTGCCGATGCAGGGGACACGGGTTCATGCCCAGGTCCGGGAAGATCCTACATGCCGCGGAGCAGCTAAGCCCGTGAGCCATGGCCGCTGAGCCTGCGCGTCCAGAGCCTGTGTTCTGCAACAGCAGAGGATACAACAGTGAGAGGTCCGTGCACCGCAAAAAAAGAAAAAAAAAAAAAAGCATAATTGAAACAGAGCAAGACTCTGTGGGGCTTTCTGTGTCCCCCATTTCTTGATTACAGGAAATAGGCTTCTTTTAGCCTCCCTGACCTTCTCTGAGTTCCAAGGAGCATAGGCATGTTCAAACATTTGCTAATTAGGGAAGGGAGGGGATGCAGAGACAGAGGAGGGACAGTCAAGAAACAATAGTGCAGCCTTAGGGCAGGGTCCTGCTCGCACCACCCCCACCCCCTACCCCCAACCCCCCACCACTGCACAAGGGATATACATAACAATATCTTTGAGCTGAACAATGGCTGAAAAGGAAGAGATGAAATTAGGGAAGTAACAAGGTGACCAGATTGTGTAAGGCTTTGTAGACCATCATAAGGATGTTTTCTCTTACCTTTTATGAAATACAGACATATTACAGCATTTTGAGGAAAGGAAACTTGATTTGGATTTTGAAAGAATCAGTCTAGTTGTAGAACTTAAGATATACATCAATGAATTATGAGACTATTCTAGTAATCCAGATGAGCTATCACAATGGCTTGGGATATAATGGTAGCATATGGGTTGGTAGGATAAAGCGATTAAATTCTGGATATGTTCAGAAGATAGAGCTCTTAGGAGTTTCTAATGGATTGAATGGATGTTGTGAGAAAATGACTAGTCTAGAAAGACTCTAAAGTTCTTGGCCTGAACTTATGAAATGACAATATTGCCATTAATCATAATGGTTGCCACTTTAAGTGGGTAAGTTTGAGCAAGATCAATTTAGTTTTACACACGACATTTGAGATATCTTTTAGATATATAACACCAGACGTTAAGTACATAGTTGGATGGAATATGTCAGACTGGATTGCGGGGTGAGTTCATGCTAGAGATAAAAATTAGTTGGCTGGTGGGAAGCAGCACCATAGCACAGGGAGATCGGCTCTGTGCTTTGCAACGACCTAGAGGGGTGGGATGGAGAAGGTGGGAGGGAGGCTCCAGAGGAAGGGGATATGGGGACCTGTGTATGGATATGGCTGATTCGTTTTGTTGTACAACAGAAGCTAACAGAGTATTGTGAAGCAGTTATAGTCCAATAAAGATCTATTAAAAATATTTTAAAAATTAAAAAAAAATTAGAAGATTTCTTTATCATTAGACTGGGAGTGTGTATAAGTTGAGAAGAGAAAAAGATAAGCACTTAACCCTGAACCCTGCCCATGTTAGGAAGACAGACAGAGGAGGAAGAAGTAAAGAGACCAGAAGAAATAAACAGGGAAGCAGGGCTTAATTCAAGAAAGTATGAGTTTTTTTTAGGTTGAGTGAAAAATAGTAGGGCTGATTTCCTATATCAAATTCTGTTGACAGTAAGATGAGAACGGATCATTGAATTTAATAACATGGAAGCCAATGGTGGCCTTGATAAAAAGTTCCCTTGGGGTAGTGTGGGCAAATCCTGATTAAATTGGTCCAAGAGAGAATAGGATCTTTAACATTAGGCTGAAATGCTTAGAACAGAGAGAACACTTTGAAGAAAAACACAATAGAGTCTTTTTAAAAAATCTATCCTTCAACATCCTATTTAGTTTTGTTATATAAATCAAGGCAAATAGAACAAAATCAGACCAGTGGTAACCTAAGGATTATATGTTCTCTTTAAAATTCTAAAAATAGGAAATTCAGGAAAAAAATTATAGTATGTTTAAATAAGCACTTAACTCTAATAATATAGAAACTATAGTTTGTCAAGACATTTAAGGACATGGTAGAAAACTATGTTATCATTGCCAAAAACGATATTAGTTTTTCAGCATTTTTAACTTTCTTCTGTGTCAGGGGAAATTCTTTATGTAACATCGTAAAAGAAGCAGAGGGGACACATACAATCAACTTTCCCAGATAATTATTTTTTTCTTAATCTATATGATAAATGTAGAGAAACAAGTAGAGTCCAACTAATTATATTTCCATTTGCATTAATCACATGAAATATACTTTAAAAAATTAAGCAGTTCATATGGAGATATCACAGCTGATATGTGCTTTCCTCCTTCATATGTAGAGATTACCAAAGCTCCAACATTTTTCAGTATTTTTAAAACTTTCAATTTACTTATTAAATCATTTTTTTTTTTAGCTCTTACTATCTACCAGGCACTTTTCCAGGAACTAGATGAAAATCAGTGAACAAAACTGCTAAAAATTTGTGCTTGCTATGTATGTTGGTTTGCAACTTAAAAAAAAAAAAAGAGTTCATGGAAGACTGCAATAAAATGGCAAACATTTAGTAAAACTTGAATGCTAAATAGAAAACATTTGGCAAGTCCTTCTCTGTGCTGTACCCAGGACACATGATCAATCATATCATTTTTTTTTTTCAAATTGGCTTAAACTCTTTTTGAGTAAAACATATCAAATATTTAATACCAGCTGTAACATCTGTAGTCCCCACCTCTGCTCCTGATGTACTGTGACCATCCCAGAATTATAAAACTAAACTTCTGCCTTAGCTATACTTTTTGCATCAGAACCAAAGAGAAATGAAATGACATGGAAATACATATTGCTATCTTATATCTTAGACATGGAGCTAATAGAATAAATACAAAAGAGGTAGAAAAAATAAGAAGAAACAAATATGATGGATAAAACATAAATTAAGATAGTATATATAAGTCTAAGAATCAGTAAATATAGTAAATCTATATATGTTAAATTTCCTTTGTGAAGGGCAAATAGGTTTAAAAAGGAATCCAACCATATGCATTTTGCAAATGATTCACCTAAGTTATAGTCATACAGAAAAGTTGAAAATGAAGGGTTGCAAAAGATTCCAGGCTAATTGCTAACAAAAATTAAGCAGATATGTTAATGTTGTCAGACAAAAGAGAATTACAGAAAAAGCTTTAATATAATAGAGAAGGATATTTCAGATTATTGTTATGAACTAAATGCTTGTGTTTTCCTCAAATTCAGATGTAGAAGCCCCCATCACCAAAGTGATGGTATTTGGAGATGGGATTGTTGGGAGGTAATTAGGGTAGATAAGGTCATGTGGGTGGAGCCCTCATAGGATGGGATTAGTTCCCTTATAAGAAGAACCCCAGAGAGTTTGGTCTCTGTCCTTACACTCATACACAAAGGAGGGGTCATGTTAGCACATTACAAGATAGCAGCTGCCTCCAAGCTAAGAGAAGAAGCCTCAGAATGAACCCTACCTTGATGGCGTTTGATCTTGGACTTGCCAGCCTCCAGAATTGTGAGACATAAATTTCTATTGTTTAAGCTTCTCAGTCCATGGTGTTTTGTTATGGTAGGCCAAGCAGACGAAGACAATTGTTTTGAGATCATATGCTAAGAATTCATAATATTCATGGGCCTTCAGGCATGTAACTAGGTATGCAATATAGCAATAAAAAACCACTATAAAATTGAAGAAATTGAACATACTTCTTTCAGAAAAGATAGAGTAAACAACAGCAAAAAAAGAAGAGGACAAAGAGAATTTGATTGACACAATTGAAAATCTTGATCTAATAAATGTATATGGAACCATATACCCACAAGCCCAGCATTTGCATTCTTCTGAAACATGTATAGAAACATTAATAGACAGTTTCCATGTACTAGATCTTAAAGAAATGTCAAGTAATTTTAAAAGAAAAAGACTAATTTTACTCTATACTTTTTCAAAATGCAGAAAGTTAGCCAAAATTATACTTCACCATTAAATAAAATAAAACACACTCTTCTAAATAATTCTTGTACAAGAAGAAAATTAAAATTATTTTTAACAATAGAAATATTATGTATGATATGATTAGCATAATAGGAAAATATGTAAATTTTTAAAAGAAAACTTGTAAAATTACTATTTGACTAATTCTAAAACAAGATTTATTTTGTGAAAATCTATTCTATAAAATAAACTCAAGGCAGAGGAAACCCTAAAAGACAAAAAATAATAATTTTAAATAGAATAGAAAACTTTACTATTGTTCAGTCAAACCCAATGCTAGTCTTTTGGGGAAAAAATAAACAAAAGAACTACTGGCAAATTTGATCACTTATAGGTACACATAAACTTAGAAATCAAAAAGAGGAAAATAAAGTCAGACAAAATTTTTAGAGTCTATTATATATAACTTTATGTCAATAAATTAAAAATTTTAGATGAAATAAATGCTTTTCTAGAGAAAAAATTTCATAGAGTAATTCTTAGAAGTAATTGACAAGGCAGACAAAATTTTTTTTCTCGAATAACATACAACTCTTTGATGATATTACTGGTGAGTGTTATCAAACATTTCTGAAAAGGAATATAGATAATGTTGGAATCCTCTCCACTCTAAGTTATATAGTTAGAATGGGTCAACAATTAACACAAAAGGAAAGTTATAGGGTTTTTTTGTTTTTGTCTTTGTTGTTTTGTTTTTGTTTTTAATTCCTTTCTGACGGTATCATCAGCTGAGTCATCTCAAATAAAACCAGTCATGCTCTAACAGGCAGTGGTTCTAAAGTGGTTAATGTCTGGTTCAATGCTTTTAGGAGGAGGCGTTTTGGATCTGTGGAAAGGAGTCAGCATCTACCATTTTTATATGCTCTTGCAGTAATTCTGTATGTCTCCATACAGAATCAGTACTCCAATTTGAATATGATGCTAATAAAAGCCAATGGGACTTATGGTGTCTTGATCCCCCTCTATGCCAGGCAGTCATGACCTTAAATTAAAAACATGACCAATGAGAACCTCAGTCTAATTCCCAACAAGGTGTGATTTCTACTATGTTGTTCAGAATGCTTTATGAAAGTATGGAAATATCTACATTCATATTTTTCTTTAATTTTTGAAGTAAACTATTCTTGTAAACACTTAAAATTACTTTAATAGTAAACAATGATAAATCTGATCTATCAGACTGGTGTTGCTTCATGAGTGGAGAGTTCTCTTGAGGGCTATCTCTCTTGAGGGAGAGGAAGAAACACAGCAGGGAGATTGTCTGATCCTCTGAGAGGGCACATCATAAAATTGTGGGCTGGACCTCACCCATAAATTGCTAGAATAAAAGTTGGTCCTTTCCCATGAATGTTGAAACTGTCCCTTGGAACCCTAGAGTGTTTTTTGTTTGTTTGTTTTTTAAATCACTACTAGAAGGACCCAGTTATGCACTGGAAACTTCAAAACTACACAAGCTGGAGAAGACTAATTTTCAAGGGGCAGTAAACATAATCCTAGGTTTAGTTATGGAGATGATGAATGTAAGGCAGGGTTTCTAAACTAAAAAACACTTTAAAAAATGTTTCCTCTGTCTCTTCATATCAGACCAAAATTGACTTTCTAAGAAAGCTGAAATACAACAGAAAAAAGCAATTCAGAAATATTTAGATATTTCAGACACGTTATGTTGAATGGTTCCTGTTGACATGTTTTACACAAGATAGTCAAAATAGCTTCATATGCTGCCATAAAATTTTCCAGTATTCCTATTTAGTATTTCTTACATGCTGATTCTTATTTTCTTGATGCCACTATGTAATTACTTTTCAAAAGCGAGAACAGTGGGCCCGTTTTCTTATTTCTATTGAGTTAGTGTTCATTTTGGCAGTTACTATAATTGCATAGTGCTGAATTCAGGAACACTGGCCAGAAAAATAAAGTGGGAACGGGTGCAGCGCTCTTACGATTCACATACTAGTTTCCCTAAAAATGATTTCACAAGTGCAACACTTCTCTCTCTCCAAAGGCTTCCAAAACACTACAAAAGGAATATGATCAAAAGCATTTTTTTCCAACTCAAGGCAAAACAAGTGGAGGAAAACTAAAACATAAAAGGAGCAAAGCACTCTCTATAATTACAGTTGCAAAAATGTTTCATTTCCCCTAAATATCACATATGTTTTCAATAGTACTTATTTTGCATGTTTAACGTTATTCATAGTTACTGGAAAATACTACTCTTGAGAATCAAATCCTGTTATGTAGGAGAAGCCCTATTCTGTTAAACTAGTATGAATAAATGACAAAAACAACTTTCTATAATATATTAGTTATTATGATTGTATTTTTTAAATAGATAATCTATTTCAAGAAAAGTTCTTCTGAGATAGAGGAGCTTCATCTCAAAAGTGATGGGAGAAAGATCTACAAAATCAAAGAATCTAGAAATGTAAATAGTTGATACAGACAACAAAGGGAATAGAATAACATTCCCAAATAGTTATAGTTTCCATTAAGATTTTACTAGTAGCTGGGGCCATTTGATTCTTCTTATTAAAGGAATAAGAAGACAATTTGTTATAAAATATTTATTATGTTGCTACTTTGTATTAAGTTAATATGAAAAATTCAAGCATAAAAATGCAATATCATTTACAATGAGGCCGTAAAGTTACAAGCTATACCTTATGAGTGACCAGAGTCTGATCCTTCTTTATGATCTTGTTGACATATAGTAGTTCAGGTTTCATTTGGTCTCTATGATAGTTCCTTATAGTGAAATTTTAGGGCTAATCCTCCCAGTACCCCATTTTGCTAATTTCCCTGCCATAATTTTCGTATATAGCTATTTCATCATTCCAAAAAGCAATCCAAGCAATGGTTATCCAATAAACTCTAAGGACTTAGTGAGCTTTCAACTAAGTGAGCTTTCAGTCATTGAAGAAAGACTGAATAAATGATTCTATTTCAGACTTAACTTTTGAATAAATATTTTATTCATCCATGGATAAAAGAATACTTAAGAAATTTAAAAATATATATCTTATTTTCTGCATAATGTTTGGGTTTTATAATTATCTAAGCTGATGTATTTGTTATATTTCAGATTACATCATTTTAGCAGGCTTTTGTACTACGTAAAAAGGCTACCTCATAAGAAGAAACATTGTTTTACATTTGAGAATTTTTTCAATTTTGTATTTTGAAATAATTATGTAATCATGGCAAGTTCCAAAAGTACTACATCGATTACATTGTAACATTTACCAAACTTCAGCTAGTGATAAACACTTATAAAACTATAGTACAATGTCCATAACTAAAAAATTGATATTAGTACTGTTGAAGAGGAAACATTTTTCCTCTATTCTTGTAGGTTCTTTCGCCTTGTCTAATAATTAAGTTGACATAAGACATTAACAGGAGAAAAAAATGGAATTTTGTGTATATGGAGCCTCACATAGAATTGAGAAGATCCAAGACAGGCAGTTAAGGCTTGTGTGCCATCCTGAGCTAAGGAGAAGAAGTAGGGGTCTGGGATTCCAAAGGGGAGGAAGACAATTTATAGGGAGATGGGAAGAACAAATGCTTGGTAAACAAATGTTTGTCATGCCACGTAGAGATAATGGGACAAGAGGACTTTCTTTAGAAATAAGAGCAATGGTAGCGTTTTTGTGATAATATTTAGTCTTTTGTCCTAAATTCCTAAAAAACTCTTCAGAGCCATAAAGGTGAAATGGGCGTCCTGTTATTCATAACAAGCTCTTTTGTGCCACAACTGGGTTTATGTTAACACAACTGACTTTTGGAAGCACCTAAGGATGGGGGCTGGTTGTCAGTAGAATCAACATTGTGGTTAGAGGGTTGGAGCATTCAGTCCCACCCCAGGACATCTAGAGAAGGAAGAGGGGCTAGAAATTGAAGTCACGAGTGGCCAATGAGTTATTCAATCTTGCCTAAGTCATGAAGCCTCCATGAACAACCAAAAGGACTGGGTGTGGGAGAGCTTCTGGGTTGGTGAACATGTGAAGGTTTGGGGAGAATGGTGCTCTCAGAGTGAAGGGAAGCTCCCACCCTTTCCCCATGCCTTGCCCTACATATCTGGCAGTTCCTGAGTTATATCTTTTTATTAAAAAACTGGTAATCTGGTGAATAAATGTGTTTTCCTGAGTTCTGTGAACCACTCTAGCAAATAATAGAACCCAAGGAGGAGGTTGTGGGAAACTCTGATCTGCAGTCAGTCAGAAGCACAGGTGACACCTGGGCTTGTGCCTGGTGTCTCAGGTATGTGGGGTGGGGCAGTCTGGTAGGGCTGAACTCTTAACTTATGGAATCTGATGCTGTCTCTGGGTAGATCAGGTAAATGGTGTATGAATTGAGTTGAACTGAATTGAATTGTAGAATGCTCAGCTAGTGTCTGGAGAATTACTTGGTGGTATGGGGGAAGCTCCCCTCCCCATGGTAAAATTGGGTGCAGAACCCAAAATAGTGGCTCTTAAATTTTACAGGTACCTGAAAAATCATTTAACTGCCTCCTAATTGTTTTCAAATCAGAGTGTAAACAAAGAGAAATTGTAATTTGTATAATCACAGTGAAGTTATTAGTAACTCTAAGGCTGCCTTCTGAATGCTACAAGAATCATAGCGGCCAAACTATATATATGGCAAGAGATCCTGCCACTGGAATAGACAAGAAACAAACAAACAAACAAAAAACACCAAGCAAGAACAACAACAAAATCTAGACTTCACTCATAATTTGAATACATAACATTGAAAACTGCAGTGGTATTTATTTAGACTTTCATATCTCTAGTGGTCGTTCTCTCCACTGCATATATGACAGTCCTTGGGTCCAAATTCAGGAGACCTGGTATCAAGTCCAAACTCTAGTAATCATTGGCTGCATGATTTCAGATGATTTGCTCAATATTTCTTCCAAATTTTTCATTAGTAAAAGGAGGGTGAAATCAATGACCAACAGACAAGGTCATTTTGAATGTCAAATAAGACTGCTTAAGAAGATCTCTTAACTCTAAAGTGATATGCTGAAATTAGTAATCATTATTCTTTCATCTTCAGTACTATGTAGCTCAGCTCAAAACTGAATCTATAAACATAATCCATCTTTCATTCTGACCTAGCTTTATATTCTTCTAATGATCTATTTGCAATGGAAGACTGCAATAAAAATGCCAAAATAAAAATAGGTTTTGGAGTATGATTTCTAAATATATGAAACATTGAACTTTGTAACATTTTCATTCTTTTAAACAATGCATCATTATTTTTCTTTCTTTCTTATAGTGACCTCATAGCATTTCCTTTCTGTCAGGCTAGCATTTCTTTTTCTACACAACACTGAATGTGGAATGCCGTCTGCCTGTGACATCCTATGTTTTGCTAGTCTGATTTTTAAGTTATTACTCGCAAGTTTTGAAGCAAAGTGAATACTTAAAATTACCCATCCAGAGTGATCTTTGTAGTTTTACTTGGAAGTAGCATGTTCATTGGCTCTTTAACTTAGAAATTATCTAAATACACTAAATTCACATGTAAAGCATTCTCAGGAGCGAAGCAAATAAAATATTACCTTTTTCTACCTCATTCACCTGAATTTAAAGAAATTTAAGTTATTTCTGCATCTACACTTAATAAACAACAATCAACAACATGTAGTTCCACATAAAAATCCTCATTAAGTCAAAGGAATATTTTAATGTATTTTCCTATCTCATACTGCCATGCCAGAAACGTTGTATTTCTGGCTCATTTTAGAGTTAAGACCAGTGGGTAACATTATTAGAACATTCTCTTAATTGATTTGTTTAGATTAAGCATTAGCAATCATGAAACAAATTAAAAGGAGAATAAGAAAATAGACATTTTATTGAAAATTGAGTTGGTAAAATGTTTGGTTTATTTATGGCAGTGGCTTACGTTTGTAATCAACTTTTTCTCAGGATAATAAAAATTTATTTCAGAACTTGTCAGCAAATTCTTTGACAAAAAACAATTAAAGGAATGTCAGAGGAGGTTCAAAATGGTGTTAGGTTAGAGAGGAAAATCTGCATGGAATTAAACTATTGCCAAAATGATCCACGAAGTAGACCATCTACAGCTAACCATTAGATCCAGTGGAGGCCTCTAAATACTGGTATTGCTGCACTTTGTGACAGAAAGGAAAATTATACAGAAGACAAAGAAAATCCCTTCAATGCTTATAATTTAAGAATCAATTTGAATCCTGGTGTTTGATGATGGAATTTATTATATAGTTTGAATAATCTCTGTAACTCACATAAGTAGTGTTTGTACTAAGGTAATAGACATACAACTAGGGTGAAAGGCAAGAAGAAACCCATCATGCCCAGAGACTGGGGAATAACATACCAGCTACAAGAGCCCTGAGCTGGAAACTGTTATCATACTAGCATTCATTCAATAGTGTGACACTTATGCAATAAGACAAATATTCATCCTTTGTCTATATAGTGTTATGGTGTTGCTAATTATGTATAAAAGTAACATATATTTCTGTGTGTGCATTTTGGGCTAGTTATTGGTGGAAGTTTCAAATATTAGGAATCAGTCATTGGAATGAATTATTTTCACATTTTTTTCATGTGCTATCTGTGGAGCTCACTTTCATTTTTCTACTTCAATTAATACTTTGGTTTCATTTGCATTTGTGCTCTGTAGACTAAATGACTAAAATACATAGTCATTTAGAAAATATTACTAAACAGGTAATGCTCGATCTTTAATCAATAAAACTGTCAACTTGAATTAGCGGGATTAAAATGTGATGTCTTTTCTTGTTCTTTATTTACTCTCTTTACAATACAGCAGTGAACCAGAAACCAGTACTTTTCAGTATAGTAGAAGATATTATTGCTTCTGGCTAACCACACTTTGATTGATGCAGATGTTAACTCTAATGTAATCTAAATTCTCTGTGGCTATTAGTAATTAACACACTAACTATTGCCCAGGGTTGTGTTAACTTTTTTATATTGGAAAAACGATTTTTCATAACTATAGGGTTAAAATTTTATTTTCCTCAAAATAAGAATAATAGACATAATCTGAGAGTAAAGTTCAGGTACATAGAGTCTAAGGGAATACAATTTACAGCCAAGCTACTCAACTAGAATCTTCAACTATCTTAATATACAAAGCTTTCTGCAAAAATGCAGTAAAATCCAATGACTCTGCAGTACCTGCTGCACTTCTCTGCTCATATACCTGTGCCTTTTCTGTGCACTTCATTGGTTTTAAATTGTTAGTTTCTGAATCTCTGTGCTTTGCTCCCCAATGCTACTTCTAGAACCTCCTTATTCTATTCTTCCTTAAAACATTCAGGTCTGCATCTTCTGTCATCAGAGTAAGCCATCCTGTATCTCTTCATACTGCAGACGTTTGCAGATACCCAAGCTGGCTTCTCATTCTACGACTATAATTCTTGATCAGATGTCTGATTCTCATAATTTCTACTTTTATAACTCTTAGTGATTTCAATATCCAGGAAGATGAAAATTTCAAAACTCACAGCTTCTTGGTTATCCCATCCACTTTCAATATGTCAAATGCCAGTTATATGAAAATAACTCTCAAATCTATGTCTTAAGCTCTTCCCTTTTACATCTGTGAAAGTATCAGCACAATCAAGAGTCTGAATAAATCATCACCTCCAAGAGTTTCCTCATACCCTTTTGAAGTTTATTTCTCCCCTTCCTGGGCCCCTTCTCCCCTCAGACAACTACTTATTCACGTTTTAGCACTATCAACTAGTTAAACCTGTTCTCTGTTCATCCATATGGGCTGGAAGTGGAAGCTGACTCAGGTAGTGTTATAATTTAGCATAACCCTTACTTATTCCTGTCCATCTTATTCCACTATTTTTTTGCCCAAATTGGTTTTGGAAAGAGTAGAAAACATAAAAAGAAGTAAAAAAAATACCAGGTAATACGTGTAATATTAAGATTAATAAAGGTAATGACTTGATTTACTGATCTATTTTAAAACTCTGATTTGATCTCCATTCCACAATCCCAGACTTTTGCCTTAATATCAAAAAGTGTCTCTAGCTTAAGGTCTGCTCCATACTTTTAAATCTGATTTTTTTTTCGAGATGAACAAGTATATCTATGGCTTAGTAGTTATGATCATGACCTTTAGAATTTTAATCCTGGCTTGAGATCTTATACAAGGTATTTCATCTTTCCACACTCTCTTTCCTCCACAGTAATACAGTGATATACATTGTGCTTACTTCCTAGGGTTGTGTGAAGCCCAGGTGAGTAAATCACAACTTACTCAACATCGCAATGTTTTCGAAAACAGAAAACAAAATCAGCATTACTCATAAAATCATTTTAAAATCAATTCTATAACATTTAGAGACAACTGTATTCATATGATTTTTCAGATATGTTTGTTTTCTAAAACTATGTAAGAGTAAGTGCACTAAACAAATTATCTAGTTGGTCTAAAGTTCCATCTATGCTAGTGGCACCAGAGCTCATTTTTGCAAATGCCATTCATAATAATTGCCCTGTATGAGGCAATGTCCTTCGTGACAGCAAACTTCACTTCACCCCCTTCCAAAGGATATTTCTGGCCAATTTTCTTCAGTCCCTGTGACTGTAGGGGGCTGATCACAGCAGGCTTGCAAATGAGAAACAAGATTCCTCTCTTCTTGGTCCATTATGTGTAAAATTGTGATGTTAAAATGCTTTTGTAGAATCACTTGGATTAGCCCAAATGATGATGGCTTGAAGTTTTCCTGGAATTTTTCATACATCATCTGCTCTAAAATGAAATAATGATTCATAACGTAGTCCTCACTCAAGGCACAAACAAGCACATTACTAATGAGCATTTTCCTTAATGGAGTGGGTTCTATTATAGTGAAAGAAGACTCATTATTCCTTGGCAAATATACCTTAGTACATACTGTTGTGGACTTATTAAGAATAATAATGATTTAAGCAATGCAGAAACACATGCAATTAAATTTCTCACCGCAGACAGGAGAGCACAGCAAAACTCAGCATATCAGTGGATCTTCAACTGTGTATAAATCTTCAGTTGATGTGTATAATTAATCAGGTCAAATCATTTTTAATAAAAATATTGAGGAGCACTATTTGAGGTTGATAATGGTGACTGTTTAGAGTTTTATAGTTATGTTTTTAGGGCAGATCAGTTGGAAATCTTGTGAATAAGTTCAAATAGTAAGAAATAAATGCTATCATAGGGAGTTGAGAAATCTAATAATGTGTTGCAAATAGAGTATCAACAGTTGTTATTTCTGAAATAGGAGAGTTTCTAAAGGTATCTAAAACATGCAGAAAGACAGAGAGAGAGGAGAGATAGAGAGAGAGAGAGAGAGAGAGAAAGGGAATAGATTCTATCAAATGTTTATATTTTATGTAGGTATGTAGATAGCTGATAGATGAATCATAGATAGAAAAACAGCTGCGTGTACATGTATATATATTCTATATTCCCTGTCTGCAATAAAAAAAGCAAGCTGGATGGAACCTGGGGCCTGCCAGAAACTCAGACAAAATACGTAATGTAATGTATATGAGCACATAGCAAGCGTCAATCAAATGACTTAAAACCCCACACTTAACTTTCACAACAACCCTACACAGAAAGCTCAGATCAAGACCCCATACCTACTATCCCTAAATAAAAAGTAAAAATGGCAAAAACTAAGTTTGTTTGTAGTATTTGTAAATTTCTTTGGTAGCAAATCATGCTTTAAACTGTGACGTTATTATGTTATTTGTAGTCTTTTTTCATCTAACCAAGTGAGGATATCCACTTGTTTCCCTGCAGAAATATTAATAGGTTTGTTTGTGAAGTGTAACATAGTACGTAATTTATATATTGTACTACTTACCAAAATTTTAAAAAAATAGATTAAAAAATATGTCGGGTCCCAAGGGTTTGGGGTCATGGAATTGTGGGCTGTACCTGCATCCTTCCCATGTCAAGGTCACTATAGTTCATTTAGTGAGAGAGTATGATTGTAGGTCAACATATCAGTGGCTTATTCTTTCTGTTTAAACAATATTGTGGAGACAATAGCTAATCACCATCATCACCAGCAGCAACAGCAGAGGTAATTTTCATTTGAATGCAAATAAATGAGTCGAGATCTTTGGGATTTTCTCTTGATGAACCAGAGAATAATTCATCTCTTTTCAGTTGTATATTTATGACAATAGTGTTTTTAAGAAAGCTGGTTACACTTTTCTCTTCCGTTTCATCTCCCTTCCTACTGAAGAGAACTAAATTTGCCCAACAAGTTATAAGGAGTCTGAGACAGCACAGAAAAGTCTAGCAGGTGACGTGTCAAGTGTAGCTGGCTTTCCCTGCAGCAGCTGGTTTGCTTTCTCTAGCAGATGCTCTAAATTATGTAACTGAACTTGGTTTTCATTAGGCATACCTGTTTTTGAGGATGCTTAGGGTAAATTATGCGTCCAAATACAGCAAATGTATATAACATCTTTTGACAGATTTTTGGAAGTAAAATTGACTAATGTTTCACTTTATTTTCCCTAATAATTTTTTTTAATCATTTCCCAAGTTTAATATATTTTGCTGTGTTTAACATATGAGATTTTGTAAGCTAGCTTAAGTTTTTTGGAACAAAATAGGAAATATTAAACAGTACTTCAATGTAATTTGTGTCATGCCTTTTCATCTAGCATTGTAACAAAAATCTCCAGTTTTTGGAGCTCTTCATAAATATTGTTTTATTTCAATGACTATAAGAGATTGCATTCCTCCATGATATACTTTATCGTTTACTACTAGTTCATTGAACTTATTTCCAATTCACTGTGATTAAAATCATTATATGATTAACATCATTA
Source organism: Phocoena phocoena (assembly GCF_963924675.1). NCBI lineage: Eukaryota > Metazoa > Chordata > Mammalia > Artiodactyla > Phocoenidae > Phocoena > Phocoena phocoena. Next base: position 180,885,983 of record NC_089219.1, on the reverse strand, counting down.
TGTGTAAAGCTTAGAACACAGATTAGGCAGATTTGTATTAGAAAAACAGAATAGGAGGTATTGAAAAGCAAGAAAGAGGAAAGTTTAATATTAGACCAACGTATATATTTTCAAAATTAATGTACATGCGAAAGACAAAATATTAGATTAAATTAGACAAAATCCCTGGGAGCACATGCCTGTCGTGGAGGCAGATGCAGTAGGGCTAAAGGAATAGTTCAACAAGCTCAGGCATGAAACTAACCCAGGAAGAGACAAAATCACATTGTTCCTTTCATAGGGGAGAAAATTGCTGAATTAATACAAGTCTGTAATTAATTTTAGAAGAAATTTTAAACGTCTCATTTTAAATATCGCTGTTAGACAATATATCTGATACTGCTGTTAGACAATATCGCTGGGTCCTGCTTGGTATCACCATCTTCAGTCATTCACATCAGTTTCATTTTCTTGTTGACTTTTATCACTCTCCGAACATGGATCATCTATTCATTTGTTTACTCATTTATCCTCTCTCTCCTTTACACAAATGTTAAGTTCTGTTAAAACAGAGATTCTTATCTCTAGTTCCTTTTATATTCCTACTAAATAGATTACTGTTACTGGCACAAGTAGGTATTCACTAAACATGTTTTACTGAAGGAATAAATATAGTGAAATTCATATTTCCTTCCAGGAGGTTTTCCGTTAATTGTTATTCTTGGTTAACATATAAAAAAGATAAAATAGTTAATACTGTATAATATGATAATTACTTATGCATTTTCCTTGCATTTTCTCTAGCATATTTACAATTTTGCTCACCTGCATTCATTATACTGATTAATGTACTTGTAGTAAAATAAGTCTCTATGGATGAATAAATTTGAAACCAGTTATCATATTTGGGAACTATTATTGGATCATAAAAATTATCATTTATGCAGGGAGATATATTTGGACAACATACCCTTAAACCAAAGTAATAATAAGAAAATTGGGGAAGTAAAAAAATAAAATAAATGTGTCATTTGTGTGGAACATGTATTATTTGCACAGAATAATACATGTCATTGGAGTAACCAGAGACAAAAAAGAGCATTTCTGATTATAACTCAAGGATCAAACACATAACCATATTTTAATCTATTAGTTAATAAAAATGTAGGGACATTTCAAAAACATTTATTAGAGATCTTTAATCAAGCCACATAGATTTTTACCTGTTGTGACAGTGTCATAGAGAAAGAAAACAACATTTCTAAAGCATGTTTATCAAACACCTTGGAGTTCAATATTATTCCTTTTTTTTTTTTTTTTGATAGGCTAAATGGTCTCAAGGCAACACAGCTGATAAGTGACACACTGACCTCAGGCCCATCCCCTTGCTTTCCTGCTGCTTCTCATACAAGGCCTATGGCATTATTCAGTGACCAGGTAATTATTACCTACATTTCATATTGCATCCAGAGTTATATGATAATGACTGCTCTAACATTTAACAAGAACTTTAAGTATCCTAACATTATATCTGATCTTTCTTTTTGAAGGGTAATTTCCTGGCTCAATTCCTATTTTGCTGTTTTTTTCAGTGATATGTAGAATTTATTTCACATCCTTAGAAGATGTTTTACAAAACAGTTTGCTAAGATGGAAGATGCTGTATCAGCAGGCATGATAGCACAGAAAATATTTTTTAAATTTGTAAGTAAATTATTACAACCTGATCTGTTACTCACCAGTAGTTTTGGTGTTCTAGCAACTTATATATAGTTTTATAGGAGTAATAACTTACAACTTAATGTGACATTCAAAACCACATTCTGGGATAGATTAATAGATGCAAGTCAGTCAGGTATTCATTGGGAAACCATTTCTGTTACCTATTTGAGCTCTTCTGTATCCTTCCCAAAATATAAAATATGATTGTGTCATGTGAGATGCCTATAGGGCTAGCCACCCGGTGGTGTTTCACAAATAAAATGATGTTCTACACTTCTCATTCACTTATAGTGCACATAGTAATTTCTAATGAACTATCTAGAAAATGTAAAACTGTGATAATTCTCATGTTCCAGGACACAAAACAATTTAAGAGGCTAGAAAAATTTGTCTTTTTAAAAAAATTGGACTTTCATACAATTGCTCTCTGAAAATTTAAGATATATTCTTAAAACCATCTACCTAGACAGCATTTGTAATTTTCAAATATATCGTTGAAGTATAATTTACATAAAGAAAAAGTGCATGAATCATGAGTATACAGTTAAATAAACTTTTACACACTGAGCATAACCATGTAAGCATCACCAGGTCAAGAAACAGAATATTCCCAGAAACTTAAAATCAAATCTCATGCCCCTGTTAACTTGTGGGCTTTTCACTTATTCCCCAAAGTAAACATTGCTCTGACTTTTAACCCACCATAATATATCTGACTATTTTTGAAATTTATATAATTCAAATAATAAAATATGCATTGTTTGTGCCTGTTTTTGCTCCAATTTATGTTTTTGAAGTTTATTTTCTTGTGCATGGCTGTAGTATTTTATTAATAATCCCATTCATTTATTCACATTAGTGTTGATGGACATTTGTTTTGTTTGCTACTTTGGGCTATTAAAAATAATATAAAGTAATATGAAAATAATGTGAAATGAATATATATATTATATAATACATATATACTATATAATGTGTTGTTTTTTACATATACACTTCTATTTTGCATAAATCTAAGAGTGAATTGCTGGATCACAGATGTGTATGTTTAAATTAATTGGATAACTGCATAGTCTTCTAAAGTGCTTTGGTAAATATATACTCTCAGTAGCAATGCATAAGGTTTCTGACTGTCCCACATCTCAGGAATATCTTGCATTGTTCTTTTTAATTTAACCTTTCTGGTGAACTTATAGGAGTAGCTCACCATTGTATTAATTTGCATTTCCCTGATGACTAACTAGTGAAGTTTAGCATTTTCATATATTTATTAGGCATTTGGATAGCTTGCTAAAGAAACCTCTGTTTGATTTTCATGTCCTTTCTTTTCTATCAAGGCATCTGCTTTTTCCTTATTATTTTAGACTAATTCTTTATATAGTCCAAATAAAAGTCTTCTGTCAGCTAAATTTGCTGCAAATATCTCCTTCCATTTTGTGGTTTGCATTTTCAGTCTTTAATTTTTTTGATAAACATGCATTCTTAATTTTAACTTAGTAATCAATCAATAATTTCTTTACCGTTAATTCAATTGTTTCCTTTTAAAGAACGCTTTCGCTAGCCCAAGGCCATGAAAATGTTTCCTTACATTGTCTAATAGAAGGTTTATTATTACACTCTACATTCTGATCTATATTCCTCTGGGATTGATTTTTGTATATTGTATGAGATAGAGGTTATGTGCATTTTCCCATATGTTTATCCAAAGTGTTAACTTCCGTGTTGATCCAGAACTGCAAATTAAATCATCTCTTTACCAGATTAGTGAATATTAATGAATGATATGAAATACTGATGGTGATATAAAAATTGGAGTAACCCATACATTTCTTGGCTGATATAAATTTATGTGACCATTTTTTTTTACATCTTTATTGGAGTATAATTGCTTTACAATGTTTTATTAGTTTCTGCTGTACAATGAAGTGAATCAGCTATATGTATACCTGTATCCCCTCCCTCTTAGACCTCCTTCTCACCCTCCCCATCCCACCCATCTAGGTTGTCACAGAGCACCTAGCTGAATCTCCCAATTCATCCCACTCTCCCCTTCCCCCCACATGTCCACATGTCCATTCTCTATATCTATGTCTCTATTCCTGCCCTGCCAATAGGTTCCTCTGTACTATTTTTCTAGATTCCACATATATGCATTAATACACGATATTTGTTTTTCTATTTCTGGCTTACTTCACTCTGTATGACAGACTCTAGGTCCATCCACATCTCTACAAATGACCTAATTTTGTTCCTTTTTGTGGCTGAGTAATATTCCATTGTATATATGTGTCACATCTTTTTTATCCATTCATCTGTTGTTGGACATTTAGGTTGTTTCCATGTTCTGGCTGTTGTAAATAGAGCTGTAATGAATGTTGGGGTATACATTTTTATCTTAGAATAGTTTTAAAATTACATAAAAATTGTAAAGATATTACAGAGGTTTCCTGAAAACTCCACACCCAGTTTTTCCATTAACATCTTACATTAGTATGGTACATTCATCTCAGTCAATGAGCCAATATTGATACAGTGTTATTAATTAAAATCCATACTTTAGTCAGATTTCCTTAATTTCTATCAAATGTCATTTTTCTGTTCCAGGATCCATCCAGGATACCACATTTTATCTAGCAGTCTTGTATTCTTAGCCGCCTCTTGTTTGTGATAGTTTCTCAGAATTTTCTTGTTTTGTGAGACCCTGCCAGTTTGAAGAGTACTGGTCCAGTAATATTTTGTAGAATGTTCCTCAATTAGGATTTGTCTGATGTTTTTCTCATGACTAGACTGAGGTTACATATCTTATACTGAGTCATGAGCTTGGATCTAATCCACCTGTGCTGGTTCCCACCTGGGCCTGACTGGCTGGGGACACAGCATGATGGCTAGAACACTCCAAGGCCAGCTCAGCCGTGGAGTGCGTTAGCCTCTGGGTAATACTTGCCTGGGTCAAACTAAGAACTTCTGTGGGAAGGTTGTTGAAAGTCAAAGTTGGGAAAAGCTGTTTTCACACCAGGTAAGATACACTCTTTGAAAGGCATTAAACAGTACCTAAACACTAGGTCTCAGACCAACACTGAAAGATACACCAAAATCCAAATATCACAGAGCATGTTCTCATAAGGGAGACCCACCAGAATCTCTACACGGTATGAACATGTTAGGAGAGGACGTGGTGTGATGAGAGAAAGAGTTTGCAGGCATGCCGAGGAGGTCTGAGGGCCGTTCTCACTGTCAGCTCCCCGGGGTTTGCGCCTGTCTTTGGCTTGAACCTCAGTGCAGGGTATCTTGGCTTTGGGAATGCTCCCTGGAAAAAGCTCTCAGTAGCCCTTTCAATAATCAGGCTGGGCTCTTCAAACTGCTTAGGACATTTGCAAACTGTTAGTAAAGAAACTAAGCCCCGTGGTCACTATGGTAGATTACAAACTCAAAACAGCACATACATTCCACCACCCTTATTTTGTCCAAGATTTAAAAATCAGGCATCTAGGTGCCCCAGAGACAAAGAGAGAACATTTCCAGTCCAACTGTAAATCAACTCTCTCCAAACTTCAAAATACAATGTTGCTACACTGTTTTTGAAGAGTTGAATGAACATTAATAATCATGCAAGATTGTGTGTCAAATAGGTAAACTTCACACCACCTGGGTATCCAGCAATAAAATTCCTGGAGGAAGGAACAAGGTTCCCTTTGCACAATGACCCCTTTGATCACTACCTTCTTGTTAGCCTCCTGTATGCTCCATTCTCATTGTGTTACAGGACATGGACTAGATTCTCTAGCAGGAAAAAATTGGCACACTTTATCCTTCAGACCATCCTTATGAGATCTCATTTGAACCTGCCTGAAGGCAGAGAGGTTTTTATGAGGAAGGTAATATGAGAATTTGCCTAGAAAGCTTCAATCAATACCATAGAAACTATTACCTGAAAATAATGTTTTAAATATAATAAATCTTTTAAAATAATATATTTTTACAATATGTTCAAGAGCATGTTCTTTCTTGTATCCCACGCCTGCTGATGTGTTGATTAAGTTTACTGCTTATAAACCAGTTGCGTGAAGAATGAAAAGTGAAGCTGGTTAACTCACTGCTTCTGGAACTGTGAGAATGGTACTTCTCTATGTTTTGAGCTTGATATTAGCTATCAGGTAAGTTCTAAAAAGTATTGGAGACAAAAATTTTAATATATGTGTATGTATATAAATGTGCGTTATTTTTTATTTTTATTTTTTTTTGCGGTACGCGGGCCTCTCACTGTTGTGTCCTCTCCCGTTGTGGAGCACAGGCTCCGGACGCGCAGGCTCAGCGGCCACGGCTCACGGGCCCAGCCGCTCTGCGGCTGTGGGATCTTCCCGGACCGGGGCACGAACCCATGTCCCCTGCATCGGCAGGCGGACTCTCAACCACTGCACCACCAGGGAAGCCCACAATGTGCATATTTTTACCAAGAATTTAAGACTTCTCAAACAACTCAGAGATCCACCCAAGCATACTAATGAGAAATTAATTTACTCTATATTTTATTAACATTGATATAGATGTTACTTTTACAAACTAATTTCAATCTTTAAAAAATACATTTAGATTCTGTGCCACAAATTTCAGTTGCTGTCTTTTCAAAAGAACGCTAAAGATCTAAAAATGCCAATACCATTTTGAAAATACTAACTTGATCAAATGATCAATGCTCATAGCTAACCCAGAAAATGATGCTGATCATATAATATCCATAAACATCTCAGGACAGAAACTAAAGGCAGCTATTATACAGAAAAATTCGCTTAAGATAGGGTATTAGGAGTCCAAGAATACTTCCTAGAAAAAAATTAAGTATTATGTTTTAGTTTTGTGTAAAAATACTCATTGATATTTCAGCAATAATTTCAGGAGGATTAACGATAACGTGGTCACATAACACAGCCATAACATATCATAACATAGTCATCAACATGCAAGAAGACAGTGTAAAATAAGATGGAAAAGATAGGTAATCTCTACAAAATACAATGAAAACTATAGCCTAAGAAATGAATTTCTTTAATAGAGCCCTTTAGCCCAAATTTTATTTTGTGCTACTTCCATGAAGCCTTTTAACGTTTTTTATTTTACTTTTTTATTATGCTTATAATATCTACATTTTTATAATAGTGTATAAATGTGCTCTGTATAAACAATGATTTAACACAGTATCTCTTTTCTATAACTATGTAGTTCCCAAACTAGCAATGTTCTTTTTCATTTTGGGTCTTGTAACTCAGTCCTAAGGAACAACTTACACTAAGGCAAGATGAATGAAATATGAGGGAAATAACAGGTGAAACTAGAAATCGAAAATGATATTTGTTATAGCTTACCTAAGCAAGGAGTAGAGGTGTTCAGTTTGAATTGAGGTAGAGTGCTTGGAGTTATATTGAGGCTTTTGCTGAAACACAACAAACAAGATTAAATCTCCTTGGAAGAACCTTGCAGTAGTTCAGAAAACAAAATCCCCTGGATTGGTCACTACGAAAGAATAATGTCATAACGTTGTTTTCACAGTTAGATGCGTGCATTCAAATTAGCCATGGTTAGAGCTTTAAAGTTAAAAACTCTTAAATAAAAAACCTCAAATGCCTACTGAATTACCATACAGCAGTTTGCAAATTGGTAAACGGATGATGTCCAAATGTTTTGAGATAGAGCCAGAGCTATGACCTTGTAAAACATAAACGTATAACTTAGTGTTTATTTATAATCCCCTGAGATGACCAAGTTTTAATGGAACTAATTTAGACAATGAAACAAGTAAACGATAGTTGCAATGATGAGTTTGACGATTTTTGCATTTATTTTCTCAATTTTAATTAGAACTGTATGGTTTTTGAATGTCTAATTATAAAACAAAATGAAATGTGACTTGACTTTCCATTGTAAGCCTTTTGGGGCCCTTTAAATCATATTTATCTAAGAAAAGAAAGTCTCGAGCAACAAATATAAAACAAAACCTCCACAATATTATCAGTGGTGCAGGAGTCACTGGGTAAATCAAAGAAAATTAGCTTTGCTCTCAGAAGCATGGTGTTAAGATACCCTTCAGTTGAAGCATTCTGTTCTGGTACTAGGAAAGTCTTTAGTCTCCTTTAGTAATGATTTTCTTTGCAGTTAATTCATAGCAACATACATTGACCTAATCAGACATAAAATGAGATGGGCTCTTTGAGGTAATAAAGGACCTGGTTTGGGTAAATTCTCATAGGACCATTGTTTCTCGTCTTCCCTCACAATCTGTTCTTGATCTCCAAAGGAATTTTTACCTGTGTGATCACAATGTGTGATGATTTTGCTTGAGACATTCCTCTGCTTTAAGTGGCCCATACGTTTACTGATTCAGAACTTGATCACAGCTATGTCTGTGGTTGATCACTTCTTCGATGGCCTCATTGGCCTGAAAGATTATGGGAGGTTGAAAATAAGGCTGATATTTTCGTTTCAACAGGACCTTTGACCACAGCTTCCTGTGAATTAAAATGGTGAAACATGCATTGGATGATACTCTGAAGACTTTTCTGGTTCGTCTAGAAAAATATATGAAGCATGCTGGTTAAGGGATAAATATTATATTGATGAAAACTTTTCTGTTGTCAACTAGAGGAACCAAATCCTGCTAATTTAAGGATACTGTGCATCCAGTGTGTCAAAAGACAGCTACTCTTTTGGGCTTGAGACACTCATGAATGGGAGGTAATGTATGTACTTTCTCCTTCTATCTATAATTAAATATTGATAGCAATTATTGAGGGGAAATTACAGTGAAACACATTTATGTCTGCATAAGAGAATTTTCCAATAAATCAAACTGTACAATAATTTATCAGGAGTTGGGTAAAATGGAATTCCCGTGCCGTATTTGAAGAGCTGGATAGAAATTCATTTGTCAGAGATGTAGCTAAATAAACTTTGAC